>NW_027478982.1:0-306543 GCF_051014685.1 Ptiloglossa arizonensis
AAGCCAAGAAATGGTTGAGAAGGCAAAAAATTTTTCGCAATTCTGCTGCTTCAAACGCTTAACCAGAATGGCCTAGGGAAAAAATACACATACCGTTGTAATCGGGCGAGTTTCTACTTTCAGATGCAATGGGAATTTTTGGGTTAGGTCAAACCGTTCGCGAGATATGTGAGTTTGAAGCTAAGAAATGGTTGAGAAGACAACAAATTTTTCGCAATTCTGCTCCTCCAAACGCTTAACCAGAATGGCCCAGGGAAAAAATACAAATACCGTTGTAATCGGGCGAGTTTCTACTTTCAGATGCAATAGGAATTTTTGGGTTAGGTCAATCCGTTCGCCAGATACGGGAGTTTGGAACTAAGAATAGGTTGAGAAGACAACAAATTTTTCGCAATTCTGCTGCTCCAAACGCTTAACCAGAATGGCCTACGGAAAAAATACACATACCGTTGTAATCGGGCGAGTTTTTACTTTCATATGCAATAGGAATTTTTGGGTTAGGTCAATCCGTTCGCGAGATATGGGAGTTTAAAGCCAAGAAATGGTTGAGAAGGCAAAAAATTTTTCGCAATTCCGCTGCTTCAAAAGCTTAACCAGAATGGCCTAGGGAAAAAATTCACATACCGTTGTAATCGGGCGAGTTTCTACTTTCAGATGCAATGGTAATTTTTGGGTTAGGTCAAACCGTTCGCGACATATGGGAGTTTGAAACTAAGAAATGGTAGAGAAGGCAACAAATTTTTCGCAATTCTGCTCCTCCAAACGCTTAACCAGAATGGCCTGGGGAAAAAATACACGTACCGTTTTAATCGGGCGAGTTTCTACTTTCAGATGCAATGGTAATTTTTGGGTTAGGTCAAACCGTTCGCGACATATGGGAGTTTGAAACTAAGAAATGGTAGAGAAGGCAACAAATTTTTCGCAATTCTGCTCCTCCAAACGCTTAACCAGAATGGCCTGGGGAAAAAATACACATACCGTTGTAATCGGGCGAGTTTCTACTTTCATATGCAATAGGAATTTTTGGGTTAGGTCAATCCGTTCGCGAGATATGGGAGTTTGAAGCTAAGAAATGGTTGAGAAGAGAACAAATTTTTCGCAATTCTGCTGCTTCAAACGCTTAAGCAGAATGGCCTAGGGGAAAAATACACATACCGTTGTAATCGGGCGAGTTTCTACTTTCGGATGCAATAGGACTTTTTGGGTCAGGTCAGTCCGTTCGCGAGATATGGGAGTTTGAAGCTAAGAAACGGTTGAGAAGAGAACAAATTTTTCGCAATTCTGCTGCTCCAAACGCTTAACCAGAATGGCCTAGGGAAAAAATACACACACCGTTGTAATCGGGCGAGTTTCTACTTTCAGATGCAACAGGAATTTTTGGGTTAGGTCAATCCGTTCGCGAGATATGGGAGTTTGAAGCTAAGAAATGGTTGAGAAGAGAACAAATTTTTCGCAATTCTGCTGCTCCCAACGCTTAACCAAAATGGCCTAGGGAAAAAATACATATACCGTTGTAATCGGCCGAGTTTCTACTTTCAGATGCAACAGGAATTTTTGGGTTAGGTCAATCCGTTCGCGAGATATGGGAGTTTGAAGCTAAGGAATGGTTGAGAAGAGAACAAATTTTTCGCAATTCTGCTGCTTCAAACGCTTAACCAGAATGGCCTAGGGAAAAAATACCCGTACCGTTTTAATCGGGCGAGTTTCTACTTTCAGATGCAATAGGAATTTTTGGGTTAGGTCAATCCGTTCGCCAGATATGGGAGTTTGAAACTAAGAATAGGTTGAGAAGACAACAAATTTTTCGCACTTCTGCTGCTCCAAACGCTTAACCAGAATGGCCTACGGAAAAAATACACATACCGTTGTAATCGGGCGAGTTTCTACTTTCAGATGCAATAGGAATTTTTGGGTTAGGTCAATCCGTTCGCGAGATATGGGAGTTTGAAGCCAAGAAATGGTTGAGAAGGCAAAAAATTTTTCGCAATTCTGCTGCTTCAAACGCTTAACCAGAATGGCCTAGGGAAAAAATACACATACCGTTGTAATCGGGCGAGTTTCTACTTTCAGATGCAATGGGAATTTTTGGGTTAGGTCAAACCGTTCGCGAGATATGTGAGTTTGAAGCTAAGAAATGGTTGAGAAGACAACAAATTTTTCGCAATTCTGCTCCTCCAAACGCTTAACCAGAATGGCCCAGGGAAAAAATACAAATACCGTTGTAATCGGGCGAGTTTCTACTTTCAGATGCAATAGGAATTTTTGGGTTAGGTCAATCCGTTCGCCAGATACGGGAGTTTGGAACTAAGAATAGGTTGAGAAGACAACAAATTTTTCGCAATTCTGCTGCTCCAAACGCTTAACCAGAATGGCCTACGGAAAAAATACACATACCGTTGTAATCGGGCGAGTTTCTACTTTCAGATGCAATAGGAATTTTTGGGTTAGGTCAATCCGTTCGCGAGATATGGGTGTTTGAAGACAAGAAATGGTTGAGACGGCCAAAAATTTTTCGCAATTCTGCTGCTCCAAACGCTTAACCAGAATTGCCTAGGGAAAAAATACACACACCGTTGTAATCGGGCGAGTTTCTCCTTTCAGATGCAACAGGAATTTTTGGGTTAGGTCAATCCGTTCGCGAGATATGGGAGTTTGAAGCTAAGAAATGGTTGAGAAGAGAACAAATTTTTCGCAATTCTGCTGCTCCCAACGCTTAACCAAATGGCCTAGGGAAAAAATACACATACCGTTGTAATCGGCCGAGTTTCTACTTTCAGATGCAACAGGAATTTTTGGGTTAGGTCAATCCGTTCGCGAGATATGGGAGTTTGAAGCTAAGAAATGGTTGAGAATACAACAAATTTTTCGCACTTCTGCTGCTCCAAACGCTTAACCAGAATGGCCCAGGGAAAAAATACACATACCGTTGTAATCGGGCGAGTTTCTACTTTCAGATGCAATTGGAATTTTTGGGTTAGGTCAGTCCGTTCGCGAGATATGGGAGTTTGAAGCCAAGAAATGGTTGAGAAGGCAAAAAATTTTTCGCAATTCTGCTGCTCCAAACGCTTAACCAGAATGGCCTAGGGAAAAAATACACATACCGTTCTAATCGGCCGAGTTTCTACTTTCAGATGCAATAGGAATTTTTGGGTTAGGTCAATCCGTTCGCGAGATATGGGAGTTTGAAGCTAAGAAATGTTTGAGAAGACAACAAATTTTTCGCAATTCTGCTGCTCCAAACGCTTAACCAGAATGGCCCAGGGAAAAATACAAATACCGTTGTAATCGGGCGAGTTTCTACTTTCAGATGCAATAGGAATTTTTGGGTTAGGTCAATCCGTTCGCCAGATACGGGAGTTTGGAACTAAGAATAGGTTGAGAAGACAACAAATTTTTCGCAATTCTGCTGCTCCAAACGCTTAACCAGAATGGCCTACGGAAAAAATACACATACCCTTGTAATCGGGCGAGTTTTTACTTTCAGATGCAATAGGAATTTTTGGGTTAGGTTAATCCGTTCGCGAGATATGGGAGTTTGAAGCCAAGAAATGGTTGAGAAGGCAAAAAATTTTTCGCAATTCTGCTGCTTCAAACGCTTATCCAGAATGGCCTAGGGAAAAAATACACATACCGTTGTAATCGGGCGAGTTTCTACTTTCAGACGCAGCAGGAATTTTTGTGTTTGGTCAATCCGTTCGCGAGATATGGGAGTTTGAAGCTAAGAAATGGTTGAGAAGAGAACAAATTTTTCGCAATTCTGCTGCTCCAAACGCTTAACCGGAATGGCCTAGGGAAAAAATACACATACCGTTGTAATCGGGCGAGTTTCTACTTTCAGATGCAATAGGAATTTTTGGGTTAGGTCAATCCGTTCGCGAGATATGGGTGTTTGAAGACAAGAAATGATAGAGAAGGCCAAAAATTTTTCGCAATTCTGCTGCTCCAAACGCTTAACCAGAATTGCCTAGGGAAAAAATACACACACCGTTGTAATCGGGCGAGTTTCTACTTTCAGATGCAATAGGAATTTTTGGGATAGGTCAGTCCGTTCGCGAGATATGGGAGTTTGAAGCCAAGAAATGGTTGAGAAGGCAAAAAATTTTTCGCAATTCTGCTGCTCCAAACGCTTAACCAGAATGGCCTAGGGAAAAAATACACATACCGTTCTAATCGGGCGAGTTTCTACTTTCAGATGCAATAGGAATTTTTGGGTTAGGTCAATCCGTTCGCGAGATATGGGAGTTTGAAGCTAAGAAATGGTTGAGAAGACAACAAATTTTTCGCAATTCTGCTGCTCCAAACGCTTAACCAGAATGGCCCAGGGAAAAAATACAAATACCGTTGTAATCGGGCGAGTTTCTACTTTCAGATGCAATAGGAATTTTTGGGTTAGGTCAATCCGTTCGCCAGATACGGGAGTTTGGAACTAAGAATAGGTTGAGAAGACAACAAATTTTTCGCAATTCTGCTGCTCCAAACGCTTAACCAGAATGGCCTACGGAAAAAATACACATACCGTTGTAATCGGGCGAGTTTTTACTTTCAGATGCAATAGGAATTCTTGGGTTAGGTTAATCCGTTCGCGAGAAATGGGAGTTTGAAGCCAAGAAATGGTTAAGAAGGCAAAAAATTTTTCGCAATTCTGCTGCTTCAAACGCTTATCCAGAATGGCCTAGGGAAAAAATACACATACCGTTGTAATCGGGCGAGTTTCTACTTTCAGACGCAGCAGGAATTTTTGTGTTTGGTCAATCCGTTCGCGAGATATGGGAGTTTGAAGCTAAGAAATGGTTGAGAAGAGAACAAATTTTTCGCAATTCAGCTGCTCCAAACGCTTAAACGGAATGGCCTAGGGAAAAAATACACATACCGTTGTAATCGGGCGAGTTTCTACTTTCAACTGCAATAGGAATTTTTGGGTTAGGTCAATCCGTTCGCGAGATATGGGAGTTTGAAGCTAAGAAATGGTTGAGAAGAGAACAAATTTTTCGCAATTCTGCTGCTTCAAACGCTTAACCAGAATGGCCTAGGGAAAAAATACACATACCGTTGTAATTGGGCGAGTTTCTACTTTCAGATGCAATAGGAATTTTTGGGTTAGGTCAATCAGTTCGCGACATATGGGAGTTTGAAGCTAAGAAATGGTTGAGAAGAGAACAAATTTTCGCAATTCTGCTGCTTCAAACGCTTAAACCGGAATGGCCTAGGGAAAAAATACACATACCGGTTGTAATCGGGCGAGTTTCTGCTTTCAGATGCAATAGGAATTTTTGTGTTAGGTCAATAAGTTCACGAGATATGGGAGTTTGAAGCTAAGAAATGGTTGAGAAGGCAAAAAATTTTTCGCAATTTCTGCTGCTCCAAACGCTTAACCAGAATGGCCCAGTGAAAAAATACACATTCCGTTGTAATCGGGCGAGTTTCTACTTTCAGATGCAATAGGAATTTTGGGTTATGTCAATCCGTTCGCCAGATATGGGAGTTTGAAAACTAAGAATAGGTTGAGAAGACAACAAATTTTCGCACTTCTGCTGCTCCAAACGCTTAACCAGAATGGCCTACGGAAAAAAATACACATACCGTTGTAATTGGGCGAGTTTCTACTTTCAGATGCAATAGGAAGTTTTGGGTTAGGTCAATCCGTTCGAGACATATGGGAGTTTGAAGCTAAGAAATGGTTGAGAAGGCAAAAAATTTTTCGCAATTCTGCTGCTCCAAACGTTTAACAGAATGGCCTAGGGAAAAAATAATACATCCCGTTGTAATCGGGCGAGTTTCTTACTTTCAGATGCAATAGGAATTTTTGGGTTAGGTCAGTCCGTTCGCGAGATATGGGAGTTTGAAGCCAAGAAATGGTTGAGAAGGCAAAAAATTTTTCGCAATTCTGCTGCTCCAAACGCTAACCAGAATGGCCTAGGGAAAAAATACACATACCGTTCTAATCGGGCGAGTTTCTACTTTCAGATGCAATAGGAATTTTTGGGTTAGGTCAATCCGTTCGCGAGATATGGGAGTTTGAAGCTAAGAAATGGTTGAGAAGGACAACAAATTTTTCGCAATTCTGCTGCTCCAAACGCTTAACCAGAATGGCCCAGGGAAAAAATACAAATACCGTTGTAATCGGCGAGTTGCTACTTTCAGATGCAATAGGAATTTTTGGGTTAGGTCAATCCGTTCGCCAGATACGGGAGTTTGGAACTAAGAATAGGTTGAGAAGACAACAAATTTTTCGCAATTCTGCTGCTCCAAACGCTTAACCAGAATGGCCTACGGAAAAAATACACACACCGTTGTAATCGGGCGAGTTTCTACTTTCAGATGCAATAGGAATTTTTGGGATAGGTCAGTCCGTTCGCGAGATATGGGAGTTTGAAGCCAAGAAATGGTTGAGAAGGCAAAAAATTTTTCGCATTCTGCTGCTTCAAACGCTTATCCAGAATGGCCTAGGGAAAAAATACACATACCGTTGTAATCGGGCGAGTTTCTACTTCAGACGCATCAGGAATTTTTGTGTTTGGTCAATCCGTTCGCGAGATATGGGAGTTTGAAGCTAAGAAATGGTTGAGAAGAGAACAAATTTTTCGCAATTCTGCTGCTCCAAACGCTTAACCGGAATGGCCTAGGAAAAAATACACATACGTTGTAATCGGGCGAGTTTCTACTTTCAGATGCAATAGGAATTTTTGGGTTAGGTCAATCCGTTCGCGAGATATGGGTGTTTGAAGACAAGAAATGATAGAGAAGGCCAAAAACTTTTCGCAATTCTGCTGCTCCAAACGCTTAACCAGAATTGCCTAGGAAAAAATACACACACCGTTGTAATCGGGCGCGAGTTTCTACTTTCAGATGCAATAGGAATTTTTGGGATAGGTCAGTCCGTTCGCGAGATATGGGAGTTTGAAGCCAAGAAATGGTTGAGAAGGCAAAAATTTTTTCGCAATTCTGCTGCTCCAAACGCTTAACCAGAATGGCCTAGGGAAAAAATACACATACCGTTCTAATCGGGCGGAGTTTCTACTTTCAGATGCAATAGGAATTTTTGGGTTAGGTCAATCCGTTCGCGAGATATGGGAGTTTGAAGCTATGAAATGGTTGAGAAGACAACAAATTTTTCGCAATTCTGCTGCTCCAAACGCTTAACCAGAATGGCCCAGGGAAAAAATACAAATCCGTTGTAATCGGGCGAGTTTCTACTTTCAGATGCAATAGGAATTTTTGGGTTAGGTCAATCCGTTCGCCAGATACGGGAGTTTGGAACTAAGAATAGTTGAGAAGACAACAAATTTTTCGCAATTCTGCTGCTCCAAACGCTTAACCAGAATGGCCTACGGAAAAAATACACATACCGTTGTAATCGGGCGAGTTTTTACTTTCAGATGCAATAGGAATTCTTGGGTTAGGTTAATCCGTTCGCGAGAAATGGGAGTTGAAGCCAAGAAATGGTTAAGAAGGCAAAAAATTTTTCGCAATTCTGCTGCTTCAAACGCTTATCCAGAATGGCCTAGGGAAAAAATACACATACCGTTGTAATCGGGCGAGTTTCTACTTTCAGACGCAGCAGGAATTTTTGTGTTTGGTCAATCCCGTTCGCGAGATATGGGAGTTTTGAAGCTAAGAAATGGTTGAGAAGAGAACAAATTTTTCGCAATTCAGCTGCTCCAAACGCTTAACGGAATGGCCTAGGGAAAAAATACACATACCGTTGTAATCGGCGAGTTTCTACTTTCAACTGCAATAGGAATTTTTGGGTTAGGTCAATCCGTTCGCGCGATATGGGAGTTTGAAAGCTAAGAAATGGTTGAGAAGAGACAAATTTTTCGCAATTCTGCTGCTTCAAACGCTTAGCCAGAATGGCCTAGGGAAAAAATACACATACCGTTGTAATTGGGCGAGTTTCTACTTTCAGATGCACTAGGAATTTTTGGGTTAGGTCAATCAGTTCGCGACATATGGGAGTTTGAAGCTAAGAAATGGTTGAGAAGAGAACAAATTTTTCGCAATTCTGCTGCTTCAAACGCTTAACCGGAATAGCCTAGGGAAAAAATACACATACCGTTGTAATCGGGCGAGTTTCTGCTTTCAGATGCAATAGGAATTTTGTGTTAGGTCAATAAGTTCACGAGATATGGGAGTTTGAAGCTAAGAAATGGTTGAGAAGGCAAAAAATTTTTCGCAATTCTGCTGCTCCAAACGCTTAACCAGAATGGCCCAGTGAAAAAATACACATTCCGTTGTAATCGGGCGAGTTTCTACTTTCAGATGCAATAGGAATTTTTGGGTTATGTCAATCCGTTCGCCAGATATGGGAGTTTGAAACTAAGAATAGGTTGAGAAGACAACAAATTTTTCGCACTTCTGCTGCTCCAAACGCTTAACCAGAATGGCCTACGGAAAAAATACACATACCGTTGTAATTGGGCGAGTTTCTACTTTCAGATGCAATAGGAAGTTTTGGGTTAGGTCAATCCGTTCGAGACATATGGGAGTTTGAAGCTAAGAAATGGTTGAGAAGAGAACAAATTTTTCGCAATTCTGCTGTTCCAAACGCTTAACCGGAATGGCCTAGGGAAAAAATACACATACCGTTGTAATCGGGCGAGTTTCTACATTCAGACGCAACAGAAATTTTTGGGTTAGGTCAATCCGTTCGCGAGATATGGGAGTTTAAAGCCAAGAAATGGTTGAGAAGGCAAAAAATTTTTCGCAATTCTGCTGCTCCAAACGCTTAACCAGAATGGCCCAGGGAAAAAATACACAATCCGTTGTAATCGGGCTAGTTTCTACTTTCAGATGCAATAGGAATTTTTGGGTTAGGTCAATCCGTTCGGCAGATATGGGAGTTTGAAACTAAGAATAGGTTGAGAAGACAACAAATTTTTCGCACTTCTGCTGCTCCAAACGCTTAACCAGAATGGCCTATGGAAAAAATACACATACCGTTGTAAATGGGCGAGTTTCTACTTTCAGATGCAATAGGAAGTTTTGGGTTAGGTCAATCCGTTCGCGAGAAATGGGAGTTTGAAGCTAAGAAATGGTTGAGAAGGCAAAAAATTTTTCGCAATTCTGCTGCTCCAACGTTTAACCAGAATGGCCTAGGGAAAAAATATACATCCCGTTGTAATCGGGCGAGTTTCTACTTTCAGATGCAATAGGAATTTTTGGGTTAGGTCAGTCCGTTCGCGAGATATGGGAGTTTGAAGCCAAGAAATGGTTGAGAAGGCAAAAAATTTTTCGCAATTCTGCTGCTCCAAACGCTTAACCAGAATGGCCTAGGGAAAAAATACACATACCGTTCTAATCGGGCGAGTTTCTACTTTCAGATGCAATAGGAATTTTTGGGTTAGGTCAATCCGTTCGCGAGATATGGGAGTTTGAAGCTAAGAAATGGTTGAGAAGACAACAAATTTTTCGCAATTCTGCTGCTCCAAACGCTTAACCAGAATGGCCCAGGGAAAAAATACAAATACCGTTGTAATCGGGCGAGTTTCTACTTTCAGATGCAATAGGAATTTTTGGGTTAGGTCAATCCGTTCGCCAGATACGGGAGTTTGGAACTAAGAATAGGTTGAGAAGACAACAAATTTTTCGCAATTCTGCTGCTCCAAACGCTTAACCAGAATGGCCTACGGAAAAAATACACCTACCGTTGTAATCGGGCGAGTTTTTACTTTCAGATGCAATAGGAATTTTGGGGTTAGGTTAATCCGTTCGCGAGATATGGGAGTTTGAAGCCAAGAAATGGTTGAGAAGGCAAAAAATTTTTCGCAATTCTGCTGCTTCAAACGCTTATCCAGAATGGCCTAGGGAAAAAATACACATACCGTTGTAATCGGGCGAGTTTCTACTTTCAGATGAAATAGGAAGTTTTGGTTAGGTCAATCCGTTCGAGACATATGGGAGTTTGAAGCTAAGAAATGGTTGAGAAGAGACAAATTTTTCGCAATTCTGCTGTTCCAAACGCTTAACCGGAATGGCCTAGGGAAAAAATACACATACCTTTGTAATCGGGCGAGTTTCTACATTCAGACGCAACAGAAATTTTTGGGTTAGGTCAATCCGTTCGCGAGATATGGGAGTTTAAAGTCAAGAAATGGTTGAGAAGGCAAAAAATTTTCGCAATTCTGCTGCTCCAAACGCTTAACCAGAATGGCGTAGGGAAAAAATACACGTACCGTTGTAATCGGGCGAGATTCTACTTTCAAATGCAATAGGAATTTTTGGGTTAGGTCAACCCGTTCGCGAGATATGGGAGTTTGAAGCTAAGAAATGGTTGAGAAGAGAACAAATTTTTCGCAATTCTGCTGCTCCAAACGCTTAACCGGAATGGCCTAGGGAAAAAACACACAGACCGTTGTAATCGGGCGAGTTTCTACATTCAGACGCAACAGAAATTTTTGGGTTAGGTCAATCCGTTCGCGAGATATGGGAGTTTAAAGCCAAGAAATGGTTGAGAAGGCAAAAAATTTGTCGCAATTCTGCTGCTCCAAACGCTTAACCAGAATGGCCCAGGGAAAAAATACACATTCCGTTGTAATCGGGCTAGTTTCTACTTTCAGATGCAATAGGAATTTTTGGGTTAGGTCAATCCGTTCGCCAGATATGGGAGTTTGAAACTAAGAATAGGTTGAGAAGACAACAAATTTTTCGCACTTCTGCTGCTCCAAACGCTTAACCAGAATGGCCTACGGAAAAAATACACATACCGTTGTAAATGGGCGAGTTTCTACTTTCAGATGCAATAGGAAGTTTTGGGTTAGGTCAATCCGTTCGCGAGAAATGGGAGTTTGAAGCTAAGAAATGGTTGAGGAGGCAAAAAATTTTTCGCAATTCTGCTGCTCCAAACGTATAACCAGAATGGCCTAGGGAAAAAATATACATCCCGTTGTAATCGGGCGAGTTTCTAATTTCAGATGCAACAGGAATTTTTGGGTTAGGTCAATCCGTTCGCGAGATATGGGAGTTTGAAGCTAAGAAATGGTTGAGAATACAACAAATTTTTCGCACTTCTGCTGCTCCAAACGCTTAACCAGAATGGCCCAGGGAAAAAATACACATACCGTTGTAATCGGGCGAGTTTTGTACTTTCAGATGCAATAGGAATTTTTGGGTTAGGTCAGTCCGTTCGCGAGATATGGGAGTTTGAAGCCAAGAAATGGTTGAGAAGGCAAAAAATTTTTCGCAATTCTGCTGCTCCAAACGCTTAACCAGAATGGCCTAGGGAAAAAATACACATACCGTTCTAATCGGGCGAGTTTCTACTTTCAGATGCAATAGGAATTTTTGGGTTAGGTCAATCCGTTCGCGAGATATGGGAGTTTGAAGCTAAGAAATGGTTGAGAAGACAACAAATTTTTCGCAATTCTGCTGCTCCAAACGCTTAACCAGAATGGCCCAGGGAAAAAATACAAATACCGTTGTAATCGGGCGAGTTTCTACTTTCAGATGCAATAGGAATTTTTGGGTTAGGTCAATCCGTTCGCCAGATACGGGAGTTTGGAACTAAGAATAGGTTGAGAAGACAACAAATTTTTCGCACTTCTGCTGCTCCAAACGCTTAACCAGAATGGCCTACGGAAAAAATACACCTACCGTTGTAATCGGGCGAGTTTTTACTTTCAGATGCAATAGGAATTTTGGGGTTAGGTTAATCCGTTCGCGAGATATGGGAGTTTGAAGCCAAGAAATGGTTGAGAAGGCAAAAAATTTTTCGCAATTCTGCTGCTTCAAACGCTTATCCAGAATGGCCTAGGGAAAAAATACACATACCGTTGTAATCGGGCGAGTTTCTACTTTCAGACGCAGCAGGAATTTTTGTGTTTGGTCAATCCGTTCGCGAGATATGGGAGTTTGAAGCTAAGAAATGGTTGAGAAGAGAACAAATTTTTCGCAATTCAGCTGCTCCAAACGCTTAACCGGAATGGCCTAGGGAAAAAATACACATACCGTTGTAATCGGGCGAGTTTCTACTTTCAGATGCAACAGGAATTTTTGGGTTAGGTCAATCCGTTCGCGAGATATGGGTGTTTGAAGACAAGAAATGGTTGAGAAGGCAAAAAATTTTTCGCAATTCTGCTGCTCCAAACGCTTAACCAGAATTGCCTAGGGAAAAAATACACACACCGTTGTAATCGGGCGAGTTTCTACTTTCAGATGCAACAGGAATTTTTGGGTTAGGTCAATCCGTTCGCGAGATATGGGAGTTTGAAGCTAAGGAATGGTTGAGAAGAGAACAAATTTTTCGCAATTCTGCTGCTTCAAACGCTTAACCAGAATGGCCTAGGGAAAAAATACCCGTACCGTTGTAATCGGGCAAGTTTCTACTTTCAGATGCAATAGGAATTTTTGGGTTAGGTCAATCCGTTCGCCAGATATGGGAGTTTGAAACTAAGAATAGGTTGAGAAGACAACAAATTTTTCGCAATTCTGCTGCTTCAAACGCTTAACCAGAATGGCCTAGGGAAAAAATACACATACCGTTGTAATCGGGCGAGTTTCTACTTTCAGATGCAATGGGAATTTTTGGGTTAGGTCAAACCGTTCGCGACATATGGGAGTTTGAAACTAAGAAATGGTTGAGAAGAGAACAAATTTTTCGCAATTCTGCTGCTTCAAACGCTTAACCAGAATGGCCTAGGGAAAAAATACCCGTACCGTTGTAATCGGGCGAGTTCCTACTTTCAGATGCAATAGGAATTTTTGGGTTAGGTCAATCCGTTCGCCAGATATGGGAGTTTGAAACTAAGAATAGGTTGAGAAGACAACAAATTTTTCGCACTTCTGCTGCTCCAAACGCTTAACCAGAATGGCCTACGGACAAAATACACATACCGTTGTAATCGGGCGAGTTTCTACTTTCAGATGCAATAGGAATTTTTGGGTTAGGTCAATCCGTTCGCGAGATATGGGTGTTTGAAGCCAAGAAATGGTTGAGAAGGCAAAAAATTTTTCGCAATTCTGCTGCTTCAAACGCTTAACCAGAATGGCCTAGGGAAAAAATACACATACCGTTGTAATCGGGCGAGTTTCTACTTTCAGATGCAATGGGAAGTTTTGGGTTAGGTCAAACCGTTCGCGAGATATGGGAGTTTGAAGCTAAGAAATGGTTGAGAAGACAACAAATTTTTCGCAATTCTGCTGCTCCAAACGCTTAACCGGAATGGCCTAGGGAAAAAATACACATACCGTTGTAATCGGGCGAGTTTCTACTTTCAGATGCAATAGGAATTTTTGGGTTAGGTCAATCCGTTCGCGAGATATGAGTGTTTGAAGACAAGAAATGGTTGAGAAGGCCAAAAATTTTTCGCAATTCTGCTGCTCCAAACGCTTAACCAGAATTGCCTAGGGAAAAAATACACACACCGTTGTAATCGGGCGAGTTTCTACTTTCAGATGCAACAGGAATTTTTGGGTTAGGTCAATCCATTCGCGAGATATGGGAGTTTGAAGCTAAGAAATGGTTGAGAAGAGAACAAATTTTTCGCAATTCTGCTGCTCCCAACGCTTAACCAAAATGGCCTAGGGAAAAAATACACATACCGTTGTAATCGGCCGAGTTTCTACTTTCAGATGCAACAGGAATTTTTGGGTTAGGTCATCCGTTCGCGAGATATGGGAGTTTGAAGCTAAGGAATGGTTGAGAAGAGAACAAATTTTTCGCAATTCTGCTGCTCCCAACGCTTAACCAAAATGGCCTAGGGAAAAAATACACATACCGTTGTAATCGGCCGAGTTTCTACTTTCAGATGCAATAGGAATTTTTGGGTTAGGTCAATCCGTTCGCCAGATATGGGAGTTTGAAGCTAAGAAATGGTTGAGAAGAGAACAAATTTTTCGCAATTCTGCTGCTCCCAACGCTTAACCAAATGGCCTAGGGAAAAAATACACATACCGTTGTAATCGGCCGAGTTTCTACTTTCAGATGCAACAGGAATTTTTGGGTTAGGTCAATCCGTTCGCGAGATATGGGAGTTTGAAGCTAAGAAATGGTTGAGAATACAACAAATTTTTCGCACTTCTGCTGCTCCAAACGCTTAACCAGAATGGCCCAGGGAAAAAATACACATACCGTTGTAATCGGGCGAGTTTCTACTTTCAGATGCAATAGGAATTTTTGGGTTAGGTCAGTCCGTTCGCGAGATATGGGAGTTTGAAGCCAAGAAATGGTTGAGAAGGCAAAAAATTTTTCGCAATTCTGCTGCTCCAAACGCTTAACCAGAATGGCCTAGGGAAAAAATACACATACCGTTCTAATCGGCCGAGTTTCTACTTTCAGATGCAATAGGAATTTTTGGGTTAGGTCAATCCGTTCGCGAGATATGGGAGTTTGAAGCTAAGAAATGGTTGAGAAGACAACAAATTTTTCGCAATTCTGCTGCTCCAAACGCTTAACCAGAATGGCCCAGGGAAAAATACAAATACCGTTGTAATCGGGCGAGTTTCTACTTTCAGATGCAATAGGAATTTTTGGGTTAGGTCAATCCGTTCGCCAGATACGGGAGTTTGGAACTAAGAATAGGTTGAGAAGACAACAAATTTTTCGCAATTCTGCTGCTCCAAACGCTTAACCAGAATGGCCTACGGAAAAAATACACATACCCTTGTAATCGGGCGAGTTTTTACTTTCAGATGCAATAGGAATTTTTGGGTTAGGTTAATCCGTTCGCGAGATATGGGAGTTTGAAGCCAAGAAATGGTTGAGAAGGCAAAAAATTTTTCGCAATTCTGCTGCTTCAAACGCTTATCCAGAATGGCCTAGGGAAAAAATACACATACCGTTGTAATCGGGCGAGTTTCTACTTTCAGACGCAGCAGGAATTTTTGTGTTTGGTCAATCCGTTCGCGAGATATGGGAGTTTGAAGCTAAGAAATGGTTGAGAAGAGAACAAATTTTTCGCAATTCTGCTGCTCCAAACGCTTAACCGGAATGGCCTAGGGAAAAAATACACATACCGTTGTAATCGGGCGAGTTTCTACTTTCAGATGCAATAGGAATTTTTGGGTTAGGTCAATCCGTTCGCGAGATATGGGTGTTTGAAGACAAGAAATGATAGAGAAGGCCAAAAATTTTTCGCAATTCTGCTGCTCCAAACGCTTAACCAGAATTGCCTAGGGAAAAAATACACACACCGTTGTAATCGGGCGAGTTTCTACTTTCAGATGCAATAGGAATTTTTGGGATAGGTCAGTCCGTTCGCGAGATATGGGAGTTTGAAGCCAAGAAATGGTTGAGAAGGCAAAAAATTTTTCGCAATTCTGCTGCTCCAAACGCTTAACCAGAATGGCCTAGGGAAAAAATACACATACCGTTCTAATCGGGCGAGTTTCTACTTTCAGATGCAATAGGAATTTTTGGGTTAGGTCAATCCGTTCGCGAGATATGGGAGTTTGAAGCTAAGAAATGGTTGAGAAGACAACAAATTCTTCGCAATTCTGCTGCTCCAAACGCTTAACCAGAATGGCCCAGGGAAAAAATACAAATACCGTTGTAATCGGGCGAGTTTCTACTTTCAGATGCAATAGGAATTTTTGGGTTAGGTCAATCCGTTCGCCAGATACGGGAGTTTGGAACTAAGAATAGGTTGAGAAGACAACAAATTTTTCGCAATTCTGCTGCTCCAAACGCTTAACCAGAATGGCCTACGGAAAAAATACACATACCGTTGTAATCGGGCGAGTTTTTACTTTCAGATGCAATAGGAATTCTTGGGTTAGGTTAATCCGTTCGCGAGAAATGGGAGTTTGAAGCCAAGAAATGGTTGAGAAGAGAACAAATTTTTCGCAATTCAGCTGCTCCAAACGCTTAAACGGAATGGCCTAGGGAAAAAATACACATACCGTTGTAATCGGGCGAGTTTCTACTTTCAACTGCAATAGGAATTTTTGGGTTAGGTCAATCCGTTCGCGAGATATGGGAGTTTGAAGCTAAGAAATGGTTGAGAAGAGAACAAATTTTTCGCAATTCTGCTGCTTCAAACGCTTAACCAGAATGGCCTAGGGAAAAAATACACATACCGTTGTAATTGGGCGAGTTTCTACTTTCAGATGCAATAGGAATTTTTGGGTTAGGTCAATCAGTTCGCGACATATGGGAGTTTGAAGCTAAGAAATGGTTGAGAAGAGAACAAATTTTTCGCAATTCTGCTGCTTCAAACGCTTAACCGGAATGGCCTAGGGAAAAAATACACATACCGTTGTAATCGGGCGAGTTTCTGCTTTCAGATGCAATAGGAATTTTTGTGTTAGGTCAATAAGTTCACGAGATATGGGAGTTTGAAGCTAAGAAATGGTTGAGAAGGCAAAAAATTTTTCGCAATTCTGCTGCTCCAAACGCTTAACCAGAATGGCCCAGTGAAAAAATACACATTCCGTTGTAATCGGGCGAGTTTCTACTTTCAGATGCAATAGGAATTTTTGGGTTATGTCAATCCGTTCGCCAGATATGGGAGTTTGAAACTAAGAATAGGTTGAGAAGACAACAAATTTTTCGCACTTCTGCTGCTCCAAACGCTTAACCAGAATGGCCTACGGAAAAAATACACATACCGTTGTAATTGGGCGAGTTTCTACTTTCAGATGCAATAGGAAGTTTTGGGTTAGGTCAATCCGTTCGAGACATATGGGAGTTTGAAGCTAAGAAATGGTTGAGAAGAGAACAAATTTTTCGCAATTCTGCTGTTCCAAACGCTTAACCGGAATGGCCTAGGGAAAAAATACACATACCGTTGTAATCGGGCGAGTTTCTACATTCAGACGCAACAGAAATTTTTGGGTTAGGTCAATCCGTTCGCGAGATATGGGAGTTTAAAGCCAAGAAATGGTTGAGAAGGCAAAAAATTTTTCGCAATTCTGCTGCTCCAAACGCTTAACCAGAATGGCCCAGGGAAAAAATACACATTCCGTTGTAATCGGGCTAGTTTCTACTTTCAGATGCAATAGGAATTTTTGGGTTAGGTCAGTCCGTTCGCGAGATATGGGAGTTTGAAGCCAAGAAATGGTTGAGAAGGCAAAAAATTTTTCGCAATTCTGCTGCTCCAAACGCTTAACCAGAATGGCCTACGGAAAAAATACACATTCCGTTGTAATCGGGCGAGTTTCTACTTTCAGATGCAATAGGAATTTTTGGGTTAGGTCAATCCGTTCGGCAGATATGGGAGTTTGAAACTAAGAATAGGTTGAGAAGACAACAAATTTTTCGCACTTCTGCTGCTCCAAACGCTTAACCAGAATGGCCTACGGAAAAAATACACATACCGTTGTAAATGGGCGAGTTTCTACTTTCAGATGCAATAGGAAGTTTTGGGTTAGGTCAATCCGTTCGCGAGAAATGGGAGTTTGAAGCTAAGAAATGGTTGAGAAGGCAAAAAATTTTTCGCAATTCTGCTGCTCCAAACGTTTAACTAGAATGGCCTAGGGAAAAAATATACATCCCGTTGTAATCGGGCGAGTTTCTACTTTCAGATGCAATAGGAATTTTTGGGTTAGGTCAGTCCGTTCGCGAGATATGGGAGTTTGAAGCCAAGAAATGGTTGAGAAGGCAAAAAATTTTTCGCAATTCTGCTGCTCCAAACGCTTAACCAGAATGGCCTAGGGAAAAAATACACATACCGTTCTAATCGGGCGAGTTTCTACTTTCAGATGCAATAGGAATTTTTGGGTTAGGTCAATCCGTTCGCGAGATATGGGAGTTTGAAGCTAAGAAATGGTTGAGAAGACAACAAATTTTTCGCAATTCTGCTGCTCCAAACGCTTAACCAGAATGGCCCAGGGAAAAAATACAAATACCGTTGTAATCGGGCGAGTTTCTACTTTCAGATGCAATAGGAATTTTTGGGTTAGGTCAATCCGTTCGCCAGATACGGGAGTTTGGAACTAAGAATAGGTTGAGAAGACAACAAATTTTTCGCAATTCTGCTGCTCCAAACGCTTAACCAGAATGGCCTACGGAAAAAATACACCTACCGTTGTAATCGGGCGAGTTTTTACTTTCAGATGCAATAGGAATTTTGGGGTTAGGTTAATCCGTTCGCGAGATATGGGAGTTTGAAGCCAAGAAATGGTTGAGAAGGCAAAAAATTTTTCGCAATTCTGCTGCTTCAAACGCTTATCCAGAATGGCCTAGGGAAAAAATACACATACCGTTGTAATCGGGCGAGTTTCTACTTTCAGATGAAATAGGAAGTTTTGGGTTAGGTCAATCCGTTCGAGACATATGGGAGTTTGAAGCTAAGAAATGGTTGAGAAGAGAACAAATTTTTCGCAATTCTGCTGTTCCAAACGCTTAACCGGAATGGCCTAGGGAAAAAATACACATACCGTTGTAATCGGGCGAGTTTCTACATTCAGACGCAACAGAAATTTTTGGGTTAGGTCAATCCGTTCGCGAGATATGGGAGTTTAAAGTCAAGAAATGGTTGAGAAGGCAAAAAATTTTTCGCAATTCTGCTGCTCCAAACGCTTAACCAGAATGGCGTAGGGAAAAAATACACGTACCATTGTAATCGGGCGAGATTCTACTTTCAAATGCAATAGGAATTTTTGGGTTAGGTCAACCCGTTCGCGAGATATGGGAGTTTGAAGCTAAGAAATGGTTGAGAAGAGAACAAATTTTTCGCAATTCTGCTGCTCCAAACGCTTAACCGGAATGGCCTAGGGAAAAAACACACAGACCGTTGTAATCGGGCGAGTTTCTACATTCAGACGCAACAGAAATTTTTGGGTTAGGTCAATCCGTTCGCGAGATATGGGAGTTTAAAGCCAAGAAATGGTTAAGAAGGCAAAAAATTTGTCGCAATTCTGCTGCTCCAAACGCTTAACCAGAATGGCCCAGGGAAAAAATACACATTCCGTTGTAATTGGGCTAGTTTCTACTTTCAGATGCAATAGGAATTTTTGGGTTAGGTCAATCCGTTCGCCAGATATGGGAGTTTGAAACTAAGAATAGGTTGAGAAGACAACAAATTTTTCGCACTTCTGCTGCTCCAAACGCTTAACCAGAATGGCCTACGGAAAAAATACACATACCGTTGTAAATGGGCGAGTTTCTACTTTCAGATGCATTAGGAATTTTTGGGTTAGGTCAGTCCGTTCGCGAGATATGGGAGTTTGAAGCCAAGAAATGGTTGAGAAGGCAAAAAATTTTTCGCAATTCTGCTGCTCCAAACGCTTAACCAGAATGGCCTAGGGAAAAAATACACATACCGTTCTAATCGGGCGAGTTTCTACTTTCAGATGCAATAGGAATTTTTGGGTTAGGTCAATCCGTTCGCGAGATATGGGAGTTTGAAGCTAAGAAATGGTTGAGAAGACAACAAATTTTTCGCAATTCTGCTGCTCCAAACGCTTAACCAGAATGGCCCAGGGAAAAAATACAAATACCGTTGTAATCGGGCGAGTTTCTACTTTCAGATGCAATAGGAATTTTTGGGTTAGGTCAATCCGTTCGCCAGATACGGGAGTTTGGAACTAAGAATAGGTTGAGAAGACAACAAATTTTTCGGAATTCTGCTGCTCCAAACGCTTAACCAGAATGGCCTACGGAAAAAATACACCTACCGTTGTAATCGGGCGAGTTTTTACTTTCAGATGCAATAGGAATTTTGGGGTTAGGTTAATCCGTTCGCGAGATATGGGAGTTTGAAGCCAAGAAATGGTTGAGAAGGCAAAAAATTTTTCGCAATTCTGCTGCTTCAAACGCTTATCCAGAATGGCCTAGGGAAAAAATACACATACCGTTGTAATCGGGCGAGTTTCTACTTTCAGACGCAGCAGGAATTTTTGTGTTTGGTCAATCCGTTCGCGAGATATGGGAGTTTGAAGCTAAGAAATGGTTGAGAAGAGAAAAAATTTTTCGCAATTCAGCTGCTCCAAACGCTTAACCGGAATGGCCTAGGGAAAAAATACACATACCGTTGTAATCGGGCGAGTTTCTACTTTCATATGCAACAGGAATTTTTGGGTTAGGTCAATCCGTTCGCGAGATATGGGTGTTTGAAGACAAGAAATGGTTGAGAAGGCAAAAAATTTTTCGCAATTCTGCTGCTCCAAACGCTTAACCAGAATTGCCTAGGGAAAAAATACACACACCGTTGTAATCGGGCGAGTTTCTACTTTCAGATGCAACAGGAATTTTTGGGTTAGGTCAATCCGTTCGCGAGATATGGGAGTTTGAAGCTAAGGAATGGTTGAGAAGAGAACAAATTTTTCGCAATTCTGCTGCTTCAAACGCTTAACCAGAATGGCCTAGGGAAAAAATACCCGTACCGTTGTAATCGGGCAAGTTTCTACTTTCAGATGCAATAGGAATTTTTGGGTTAGGTCAATCCGTTCGCCAGATATGGGAGTTTGAAACTAAGAATAGGTTGAGAAGACAACAAATTTTTCGCAATTCTGCTGCTTCAAACGCTTAACCAGAATGGCCTAGGGAAAAAATACACATACCGTTGTAATCGGGCGAGTTTCTACTTTCAGATGCAATGGGAATTTTTGGGTCAGGTCAAACCGTTCGCGACATATGGGAGTTTGAAACTAAGAAATGGTTGAGAAGAGAACAAATTTTTCGCAATTCTGCTGCTTCAAACGCTTAACCAGAATGGCCTAGGGAAAAAATACCCGTACCGTTGTAATCGGGCGAGTTCCTACTTTCAGATGCAATAGGAATTTTTGGGTTAGGTCAATCCGTTCGCCAGATATGGGAGTTTGAAACTAAGAATAGGTTGAGAAGACAACAAATTTTTCGCACTTCTGCTGCTCCAAACGCTTAACCAGAATGGCCTACGGAAAAAATACACCTACCGTTGTAATCGGGCGAGTTTTTACTTTCAGATGCAATAGGAATTTTGGGGTTAGGTTAATCCGTTCGCGAGATATGGGAGTTTGAAGCCAAGAAATGGTTGAGAAGGCAAAAAATTTTTCGCAATTCTGCTGCTTCAAACGCTTATCCAGAATGGCCTAGGGAAAAAATACACATACCGTTGTAATCGGGCGAGTTTCTACTTTCAGACGCAGCAGGAATTTTTGTGTTTGGTCAATCCGTTCGCGAGATATGGGAGTTTGAAGCTAAGAAATGGTTGAGAAGAGAACAAATTTTTCGCAATTCAGCTGCTCCAAACGCTTAACCGGAATGGCCTAGGGAAAAAATACACATACCGTTGTAATCGGGCGAGTTTCTACTTTCAGATGCAACAGGAATTTTTGGGTTAGGTCAATCCGTTCGCGAGATATGGGTGTTTGAAGACAAGAAATGGTTGAGAAGGCAAAAAATTTTTCGCAATTCTGCTGCTCCAAACGCTTAACCAGAATTGCCTAGGGAAAAAATACACACACCGTTGTAATCGGGCGAGTTTCTACTTTCAGATGCAATGGGAATTTTTGGGTTAGGTCAAACCGTTCGCGACATATGGGAGTTTGAAACTAAGAAATGGTTGAGAAGAGAACAAATTTTTCGCAATTCTGCTGCTTCAAACGCTTAACCAGAATGGCCTAGGGAAAAAATACCCGTACCGTTGTAATCGGGCGAGTTCCTACTTTCAGATGCAATAGGAATTTTTGGGTTAGGTCAATCCGTTCGCCAGATATGGGAGTTTGAAACTAAGAATAGGTTGAGAAGACAACAAATTTTTCGCACTTCTGCTGCTCCAAACGCTTAACCAGAATGGCCTAAGGAAAAAATACACATACCGTTGTAATCGGGCGAGTTTCTACTTTCAGATGCAATAGGAATTTTTGGGTTAGGTCAATCCGTTCGCGAGATATGGGTGTCTGAAGCCAAGAAATGGTTGAGAAGGCAAAAAATTTTTCGCAATTCTGCTGCTTCAAACGCTTAACCAGAATGGCCTAGGGAAAAAATACACATACCGTTGTAATCGGGCGAGTTTCTACTTTCAGATGCAATGGGAAGTTTTGGGTTAGGTCAAACCGTTCGCGAGATATGGGAGTTTGAAGCTAAGAAATGGTTGAGAAGACAACAAATTTTTCGCAATTCTGCTGCTCCAAACGCTTAACCGGAATGGCCTAGGGAAAAAATACACATACCGTTGTAATCGGGCGAGTTTCTACTTTCAGATGCAATAGGAATTTTTGGGTTAGGTCAATCCGTTCGCGAGATATGAGTGTTTGAAGACAAGAAATGGTTGAGAAGGCCAAAAATTTTTCGCAATTCTGCTGCTCCAAACGCTTAACCAGAATTGCCTAGGGAAAAAATACACACACCGTTGTAATCGGGCGAGTTTCTACTTTCAGATGCAACAGGAATTTTTGGGTTAGGTCAATCCATTCGCGAGATATGGGAGTTTGAAGCTAAGAAATGGTTGAGAAGAGAACAAATTTTTCGCAATTCTGCTGCTCCCAACGCTTAACCAAAATGGCCTAGGGAAAAAATACACATACCGTTGTAATCGGCCGAGTTTCTACTTTCAGATGCAACAGGAATTTTTGGGTTAGGTCATCCGTTCGCGAGATATGGGAGTTTGAAGCTAAGGAATGGTTGAGAAGAGAACAAATTTTTCGCAATTCTGCTGCTCCCAACGCTTAACCAAAATGGCCTAGGGAAAAAATACACATACCGTTGTAATCGGGCAAGTTTCTACTTTCAGATGCAATAGGAATTTTTGGGTTAGGTCAATCCGTTCGCCAGATATGGGAGTTTGAAACTAAGAATAGGTTGAGAAGACAACAAATTTTTCGCAATTCTGCTGCTTCAAACGCTTAACCAGAATGGCCTAGGGAAAAAATACACATACCGTTGTAATCGGGCGAGTTTCTACTTTCAGATGCAATGGGAATTTTTGGGTTAGGACAAACCGTTCGCGACATATGGGAGTTTGAAACTAAGAAATGGTTGAGAAGAGAACAAATTTTTCGCAATTCTGCTGCTTCAAACGCTTAACCAGAATGGCCTAGGGAAAAAATACCCGTACCGTTGTAATCGGGCGAGTTCCTACTTTCAGATGCAATAGGAATTTTTGGGTTAGGTCAATCCGTTCGCCAGATATGGGAGTTTGAAACTAAGAATAGGTTGAGAAGACAACAAATTTTTCGCACTTCTGCTGCTCCAAACGCTTAACCAGAATGGCCTACGGAAAAAATACACCTACCGTTGTAATCGGGCGAGTTTTTACTTTCAGATGCAATAGGAATTTTGGGGTTAGGTTAATCCGTTCGCGAGATATGGGAGTTTGAAGCCAAGAAATGGTTGAGAAGGCAAAAAATTTTTCGCAATTCTGCTGCTTCAAACGCTTATCCAGAATGGCCTAGGGAAAAAATACACATACCGTTGTAATCGGGCGAGTTTCTACTTTCAGACGCAGCAGGAATTTTTGTGTTTGGTCAATCCGTTCGCGAGATATGGGAGTTTGAAGCTAAGAAATGGTTGAGAAGAGAACAAATTTTTCGCAATTCAGCTGCTCCAAACGCTTAACCGGAATGGCCTAGGGAAAAAATACACATACCGTTGTAATCGGGCGAGTTTCTACTTTCAGATGCAACAGGAATTTTTGGGTTAGGTCAATCCGTTCGCGAGATATGGGTGTTTGAAGACAAGAAATGGTTGAGAAGGCAAAAAATTTTTCGCAATTCTGCTGCTCCAAACGCTTAACCAGAATTGCCTAGGGAAAAAATACACACACCGTTGTAATCGGGCGAGTTTCTACTTTCAGATGCAATGGGAATTTTTGGGTTAGGTCAAACCGTTCGCGACATATGGGAGTTTGAAACTAAGAAATGGTTGAGAAGAGAACAAATTTTTCGCAATTCTGCTGCTTCAAACGCTTAACCAGAATGGCCTAGGGAAAAAATACCCGTACCGTTGTAATCGGGCGAGTTCCTACTTTCAGATGCAATAGGAATTTTTGGGTTAGGTCAATCCGTTCGCCAGATATGGGAGTTTGAAACTAAGAATAGGTTGAGAAGACAACAAATTTTTCGCACTTCTGCTGCTCCAAACGCTTAACCAGAATGGCCTAAGGAAAAAATACACATACCGTTGTAATCGGGCGAGTTTCTACTTTCAGATGCAATAGGAATTTTTGGGTTAGGTCAATCCGTTCGCGAGATATGGGTGTCTGAAGCCAAGAAATGGTTGAGAAGGCAAAAAATTTTTCGCAATTCTGCTGCTTCAAACGCTTAACCAGAATGGCCTAGGGAAAAAATACACATACCGTTGTAATCGGGCGAGTTTCTACTTTCAGATGCAATGGGAAGTTTTGGGTTAGGTCAAACCGTTCGCGAGATATGGGAGTTTGAAGCTAAGAAATGGTTGAGAAGACAACAAATTTTTCGCAATTCTGCTGCTCCAAACGCTTAACCGGAATGGCCTAGGGAAAAAATACACATACCGTTGTAATCGGGCGAGTTTCTACTTTCAGATGCAATAGGAATTTTTGGGTTAGGTCAATCCGTTCGCGAGATATGAGTGTTTGAAGACAAGAAATGGTTGAGAAGGCCAAAAATTTTTCGCAATTCTGCTGCTCCAAACGCTTAACCAGAATTGCCTAGGGAAAAAATACACACACCGTTGTAATCGGGCGAGTTTCTACTTTCAGATGCAACAGGAATTTTTGGGTTAGGTCAATCCATTCGCGAGATATGGGAGTTTGAAGCTAAGAAATGGTTGAGAAGAGAACAAATTTTTCGCAATTCTGCTGCTCCCAACGCTTAACCAAAATGGCCTAGGGAAAAAATACACATACCGTTGTAATCGGCCGAGTTTCTACTTTCAGATGCAACAGGAATTTTTGGGTTAGGTCATCCGTTCGCGAGATATGGGAGTTTGAAGCTAAGGAATGGTTGAGAAGAGAACAAATTTTTCGCAATTCTGCTGCTCCCAACGCTTAACCAAAATGGCCTAGGGAAAAAATACACATACCGTTGTAATCGGGCAAGTTTCTACTTTCAGATGCAATAGGAATTTTTGGGTTAGGTCAATCCGTTCGCCAGATATGGGAGTTTGAAACTAAGAATAGGTTGAGAAGACAACAAATTTTTCGCAATTCTGCTGCTTCAAACGCTTAACCAGAATGGCCTAGGGAAAAAATACACATACCGTTGTAATCGGGCGAGTTTCTACTTTCAGATGCAATGGGAATTTTTGGGTTAGGACAAACCGTTCGCGACATATGGGAGTTTGAAACTAAGAAATGGTTGAGAAGAGAACAAATTTTTCGCAATTCTGCTGCTTCAAACGCTTAACCAGAATGGCCTAGGGAAAAAATACCCGTACCGTTGTAATCGGGCGAGTTTCTACTTTCAGATGCAATAGGAATTTTTGGGTTAGGTCAATCCGTTCGCCAGATATGGGAGTTTGAAACTAAGAGTAGGTTGAGAAGACAACAAATTTTTCGCACTTCTGCTGCTCCAAACGCTTAACCAGAATGGCCTACGGAAAAAATACACATACCGTTGTAATCGGGCGAGTTTCTACTTTCAGATGCAATAGGAATTTTTGGGTTAGGTCAGTCCGTTCGCGAGATATGGGAGTTTGAAGCCAAGAAATGGTTGAGAAGGCAAAAAATTTTTAGCAATTCTGCTGCTCCAAACGCTTAACCAGAATGGCCTAGGGAAAAAATACACATACCGTTCTAATCGGGCGAGTTTCTACTTTCAGATGCAATAGGAATTTTTGGGTTAGGTCAATCCGTTCGCGAGATATGGGAGTTTGAAGCTAAGAAATGGTTGAGAAGAGAACAAATTTTTCGCAATTCAGCTGCTCCAAACGCTTAACCGGAATGGCCTAGGGAAAAAATACACATACCGTTGTAATCGGGCGAGTTTCTACTTTCAGATGCAATAGGAATTTTTGGGTTAGGTCAATCCGTTCGCGAGATATGGGTGTTTGAAGACAAGAAATGGTTGAGAAGGCAAAAAATTTTTCGCAATTCTGCAGCTCCAAACGCTTAACCAGAATTGCCTAGGGAAAAAATACACACACCGTTGTAATCGGGCGAGTTTCTACTTTCAGATGCAACAGGAATTTTTGGGTTAGGTCAATCCGTTCGCGAGATATGGGAGTTTGAAGCTAAGGAATGGTTGAGAAGAGAACAAATTTTTCGCAATTCTGCTGCTTCAAACGCTTAACCAGAATGGCCTAGGGAAAAAATACCCGTACCGTTGTAATCGGGCAAGTTTCTACTTTCAGATGCAATAGGAATTTTTGGGTTAGGTCAATCCGTTCGCCAGATATGGGAGTTTGAAACTAAGAATAGGTTGAGAAGACAACAAATTTTTCGCAATTCTGCTGCTTCAAACGCTTAACCAGAATGGCCTAGGGAAAAAATACACATACCGTTGTAATCGGGCGAGTTTCTACTTTCAGATGCAATGGGAATTTTTGGGTTAGGTCAAACCGTTCGCGACATATGGGAGTTTGAAACTAAGAAATGGTTGAGAAGAGAACAAATTTTTCGCAATTCTGCTGCTTCAAACGCTTAACCAGAATGGCCTAGGGAAAAAATACCCGTACCGTTGTAATCGGGCGAGTTTCTACTTTCAGATGCAATAGGAATTTTTGGGTTAGGTCAATCCGTTCGCCAGATATGGGAATTTGAAACTAAGAATAGGTTGAGAAGACAACAAATTTTTCGCACTTCTGCTGCTCCAAACGCTTAACCAGAATGGCCTACGGAAAAAATACACATACCGTTGTAATCGGGCGAGTTTCTACTTTCAGATGCAATAGGAATTTTTGGGTTAGGTCAATCCGTTCGCGAGATATGGGTGTTTGAAGCCAAGAAATGGTTGAGAAGGCAAAAAATTTTTCGCAATTCTGCTGCTTCAAACGCTTAACCAGAATGGCCTAGGGAAAAAATACACATACCGTTGTAATCGGGCGAGTTTCTACTTTCAGATGCAATGGGAAGTTTTGGGTTAGGTCAAACCGTTCGCGAGATATGGGAGTTTGAAGCTAAGAAATGGTTGAGAAGACAACAAATTTTTCGCAATTCTGCTGCTCCAAACGCTTAACCGGAATGGCCTAGGGAAAAAATACACATACCGTTGTAATCGGGCGAGTTTCTACTTTCAGATGCAATAGGAATTTTTGGGTTAGGTCAATCCGTTCGCGAGATATGAGTGTTTGAAGACAAGAAATGGTTGAGAAGGCCAAAAATTTTTCGCAATTCTGCTGCTCCAAACGCTTAACCAGAATTGCCTAGGGAAAAAATACACACACCGTTGTAATCGGGCGAGTTTCTACTTTCAGATGCAACAGGAATTTTTGGGTTAGGTCAATCCATTCGCGAGATATGGGAGTTTGAAGCTAAGAAATGGTTGAGAAGAGAACAAATTTTTCGCAATTCTGCTGCTCCCAACGCTTAACCAAAATGGCCTAGGGAAAAAATACACATACCGTTGTAATCGGCCGAGTTTCTACTTTCAGATGCAACAGGAATTTTTGGGTTAGGTCATCCGTTCGCGAGATATGGGAGTTTGAAGCTAAGGAATGGTTGAGAAGAGAACAAATTTTTCGCAATTCTGCTGCTCCCAACGCTTAACCAAAATGGCCTAGGGAAAAAATACACATACCGTTGTAATCGGGCAAGTTTCTACTTTCAGATGCAATAGGAATTTTTGGGTTAGGTCAATCCGTTCGCCAGATATGGGAGTTTGAAACTAAGAATAGGTTGAGAAGACAACAAATTTTTCGCAATTCTGCTGCTTCAAACGCTTAACCAGAATGGCCTAGGGAAAAAATACACATACCGTTGTAATCGGGCGAGTTTCTACTTTCAGATGCAATGGGAATTTTTGGGTTAGGACAAACCGTTCGCGACATATGGGAGTTTGAAACTAAGAAATGGTTGAGAAGAGAACAAATTTTTCGCAATTCTGCTGCTTCAAACGCTTAACCAGAATGGCCTAGGGAAAAAATACCCGTACCGTTGTAATCGGGCGAGTTTCTACTTTCAGATGCAATAGGAATTTTTGGGTTAGGTCAATCCGTTCGCCAGATATGGGAGTTTGAAACTAAGAATAGGTTGAGAAGACAACAAATTTTTCGCACTTCTGCTGCTCCAAACGCTTAACCAGAATGGCCTACGGAAAAAATACACATACCGTTGTAATCGGGCGAGTTTCTACTTTCAGATGCAATAGGAATTTTTGGGTTAGGTCAATCCGTTCGCGAGATATGGGTGTTTGAAGCCAAGAAATGGTTGAGAAGGCAAAAAATTTTTCGCAATTCTGCTGCTTCAAACGCTTAACCAGAATGGCCTAGGGAAAAAATACACATACCGTTGTAATCGGGCGAGTTTCTACTTTCAGATGCAATGGGAATTTTTGGGTTAGGTCAAACCGTTCGCGAGATATGGGAGTTTGAAGCTAAGAAATGGTTGAGAAGACAACAAATTTTTCGCAATTCTGCTGCTCCAAACGTTTAACCGGAATGGCCTAGGGAAAAAATACACATACCGTTGTAATCGGGCGAGTTTCTACTTTCAGATGCAATAGGAATTTTTGGGTTAGGTCAATCCGTTCGCGAGATATGGGCGTTTGAAGACAAGAAATGGTTGAGAAGGCCAAAAATTTTTCGCAATTCTGCTGCTCCAAACGCTTAACCAGAATTGCCTAGGGAAAAAATACACACACCTTTGTAATCGGGCGAGTTTCTACTTTCAGATGCAACAGGAATTTTTGGGTTAGGTCAATCCATTCGCGAGATATGGGAGTTTGAAGCTAAGAAATGGTTGAGAAGAGAACAAATTTTTCGCAATTCTGCTGCTCCCAACGCTTAACCAAAATGGCCTAGGGAAAAAATACACATACCGTTGTAATCGGCCGAGTTTCTACTTTCAGATGCAACAGGAATTTTTGGGTTAGGTCAATCCGTTCGCGAGATATGGGAGTTTGAAGCTAAGAAATGGTTGAGAATACAACAAATTTTTCGCACTTCTGCTGCTCCAAACGCTTAACCAGAATGGCCCAGGGAAAAAATACACATACCGTTGTAATCGGGCGAGTTTCTACTTTCAGATGCAATAGGAATTTTTGGGTTAGGTCAGTCCGTTCGCGAGATATGGGAGTTTGAAGCCAAGAAATGGTTGAGAAGGCAAAAAATTTTTCGCAATTCTGCTGCTCCAAACGCTTAACCAGAATGGCCTAGGGAAAAAATACACATACCGTTCTAATCGGGCGAGTTTCTACTTTCAGATGCAATAGGAATTTTTGGGTTAGGTCAATCCGTTCGCGAGATATGGGAGTTTGAAGCTAAGAAATGGTTGAGAAGACAACAAATTTTTCGCAATTCTGCTGCTCCAAACGCTTAACCAGAATGGCCCAGGGAAAAAATACAAATACCGTTGTAATCGGGCGAGTTTCTACTTTCAGATGCAATAGGAATTTTTGGGTTAGGTCAATCCGTTCGCCAGATACGGGAGTTTGGAACTAAGAATAGGTTGAGAAGACAATAAATTTTTCGCAATTCTGCTGCTCCAAACGCTTAACCAGAATGGCCTACGGAAAAAATACACATACCGTTGTAATCGGGCGAGTTTTTACTTTCAGATGCAATAGGAATTTTTGGGTTAGGTTAATCCGTTCGCGAGATATGGGAGTTTGAAGCCAAGAAATGGTTGAGAAGGCAAAAAATTTTTCGCAATTCTGCTGCTTCAAACGCTTATTCAGAATGGCCTAGGGAAAAAATACACATACCGTTGTAATCGGGCGAGTTTCTACTTTCAGACGCAGCAGGAATTTTTGTGTTTGGTCAATCCGTTCGCGAGATATGGGAGTTTGAAGCTAAGAAATGGTTGAGAAGAGAACAAATTTTTCGCAATTCAGCTGCTCCAAACGCTTAACCGGAATGGCCTAGGGAAAAAATACACAAACCGTTGTAATCGGGCGAGTTTCTACTTTCAGATGCAATAGGAATTTTTGGGTTAGGTCAATCCGTTCGCGAGATATGGGTATTTGAAGACAAGAAATGGTTGAGAAGGCAAAAAATTTTTCGCAATTCTGCTGCTCCAAACGCTTAACCAGAATTGCCTAGGGAAAAAATACACACACCGTTGTAATCGGGCGAGTTTCTACTTTCAGATGCAACAGGAATTTTTGGGTTAGGTCAATCCGTTCGCGAGATATGGGAGTTTGAAGCTAAGAAATGGTTGAGAAGGCAAAAATTTTTTCGCAATTCTGCTGCTTCAAACGCTTAACCAGAATGGCCTAGGGAAAAAATACACATACCGTTCTAATCGGGCGAGTTTCTACTTTCAGATGCAATAGGAATTTTTGGGTTAGGTCAATCCGTTCGCGAGATATGGGAGTTTGAAGCTAAGAAATGGTTGAGAAGACAACAAATTTTTCGCAATTCTGCTGCTCCAAACGCTTAACCAGAATGGCCCAGGGAAAAAATACAAATACCGTTGTAATCGGGCGAGTTTCTACTTTCAGATGCAATAGGAATTTTTGGGTTAGGTCAATCCGTTCGCCAGATACGGGAGTTTGGAACTAAGAATAGGTTGAGAAGACAATAAATTTTTCGCAATTCTGCTGCTCCAAACGCTTAACCAGAATGGCCTACGGAAAAAATACACATACCGTTGTAATCGGGCGAGTTTTTACTTTCAGATGCAATAGGAATTTTTGGGTTAGGTTAATCCGTTCGCGAGATATGGGAGTTTGAAGCCAAGAAATGGTTGAGAAGGCAAAAAATTTTTCGCAATTCTGCTGCTTCAAACGCTTATTCAGAATGGCCTAGGGAAAAAATACACATACCGTTGTAATCGGGCGAGTTTCTACTTTCAGACGCAGCAGGAATTTTTGTGTTTGGTCAATCCGTTCGCGAGATATGGGAGTTTGAAGCTAAGAAATGGTTGAGAAGAGAACAAATTTTTCGCAATTCAGCTGCTCCAAACGCTTAACCGGAATGGCCTAGGGAAAAAATACACAAACCGTTGTAATCGGGCGAGTTTCTACTTTCAGATGCAATAGGAATTTTTGGGTTAGGTCAATCCGTTCGCGAGATATGGGTGTTTGAAGACAAGAAATGGTTGAGAAGGCAAAAAATTTTTCGCAATTCTGCTGCTCCAAACGCTTAACCAGAATTGCCTAGGGAAAAAATACACACACCGTTGTAATCGGGCGAGTTTCTACTTTCAGATGCAACAGGAATTTTTGGGTTAGGTCAATCCGTTCGCGAGATATGGGAGTTTGAAGCTAAGAAATGGTTGAGAAGGCAAAAATTTTTTCGCAATTCTGCTGCTTCAAACGCTTAACCAGAATGGCCTAGGGAAAAAATACACATACCGTTGTAATCGGTCGAGTTTCTACTTTCAGATGCAATGGGAATTTTTGGGTTAGGTCAAACGGTTCGCCAGATATGGGAGTTTGAAACTAAGAAATGGTTGAGAAGACAACAAATTTTTCGCACTTCTGCTGCTCCAAACGCTTAACCAGAATGGCCCAGGGAAAAAATACAAATACCGTTGTAATCGGGCGAGTTTCTACTTTCAGATGCAATAGGAATTTTTGGGTTAGGTCAATCCGTTCGCGAGATATGGGAGTTTGAAGCCAAGAAATGGTTGAGAAGGCAAAAAATTTTTCGCAATTCTGCTGCTTCAAACGCTTAACCAGAATGGCCTAGGGAAAAAATACACATACCGTTGTAATCGGGCGAGTTTCTACTTTCAGATGCAATGGGAATTTTTGGGTTAGGTCAAACCGTTCGCGAGATATGGGAGTTTGAAGCTAAGAAATGGTTGAGAAGACAACAAATCTTTCGCAATTCTGCTGCTCCAAACGCTTAACCAGAATGGCCCAGGGAAAAAATACAAATACCGTTGTAATCGGACGAGTTTCTACTTTCAGATGCAATAGGAATTTTTGGGTTAGGTCAATCCGTTCGCCAGATACGGGAGTTTGGAACTAAGAATAGGTTGAGAAGACAACAAATTTTTCGCAATTCTGCTGCTTCAAACGCTTATCCAGAATGGCCTAGGGAAAAAATACACATACCGTTGTAATCGGGCGAGTTTCTACTTTCAGACGCAGCAGGAATTTTTGTGTTTGGTCAATCCGTTCGCGAGATATGGGAGTTTGAAGCTAAGAAATGGTTGAGAAGAGAACAAATTTTTCGCAATTCTGCTGCTCCAAACGTTTAACCGGAATGGCCTAGGGAAAAAATACACATACCGTTGTAATCGGGCGAGTTTCTACTTTCAGATGCAATAGGAATTTTTGGGTTAGGTCAATCCGTTCGCGAGATATGGGCGTTTGAAGACAAGAAATGGTTGAGAAGGCCAAAAATTTTTCGCAATTCTGCTGCTCCAAACGCTTAACCAGGATTGCCTAGGGAAAAAATACACACACCGTTGTAATCGGGCGAGTTTCTACTTTCAGATGCAACAGGAATTTTTGGGTTAGGTCAATCCATTCGCGAGATATGGGAGTTTGAAGCTAAGAAATGGTTGAGAAGAGAACAAATTTTTCGCAATTCTGCTGCTCCCAACGCTTAACCAAAATGGCCTAGGGAAAAAATACACATACCGTTGTAATCGGCCGAGTTTCTACTTTCAGATGCAATAGGAATTTTTGGGTTAGGTCAATCCGTTCGCGAGATATGGGAGTTTGAAGCTAAGAAATGGTTGAGAATACAACAAATTTTTCGCACTTCTGCTGCTCCAAACGCTTAACCAGAATGGCCCAGGGAAAAAATACACATACCGTTGTAATCGGGCGAGTTTCTACTTTCAGATGCAATAGGAATTTTTGGGTAAGGTCAGTCCGTTCGCGAGATATGGGAGTTTGAAGCCAAGAAATGGTTGAGAAGGCAAAAAATTTTTCGCAATTCTGCTGCTCCAAACGCTTAACCAGAATGGCCTAGGGAAAAAATACACATACCGTTCTAATCGGGCGAGTTTCTACTTTCAGATGCAATAGGAATTTTTGGGTTAGGTCAATCCGTTCGCCAGATACGGGAGTTTGGAACTAAGAATAGGTTGAGAAGACAATAAATTTTTCGCAATTCTGCTGCTCCAAACGCTTAACCAGAAGGGCCTACGGAAAAAATACACATACCGTTGTAATCGGGCGAGTTTTTACTTTCAGATGCAATAGGAATTTTTGGGTTAGGTTAATCCGTTCGCGAGATATGGGAGTTTGAAGCCAAGAAATGGTTGAGAAGGCAAAAAATTTTTCGCAATTCTGCTGCTTCAAACGCTTATTCAGAATGGCCTGGGGAAAAAATACACATACCGTTGTAATCGGGCGAGTTTCTACTTTCAGATGCAATAGGAATTTTTGGGTTAGGTCAATCCGTTCGCGAGATATGGGAGTTTGAAGCTAAGAAATGGTTGAGAAGACAACAAATTTTTCGCAATTCTGCTGCTCCAAACGCTTAACCAGAATGGCCCAGGGAAAAAATACAATTACCGTTGTAATCGGGCGAGTTTCTACTTTCAGATGCAATAGGAATTTTTGGGTTAGGTCAATCCGTTCGCCAGATTCGGGAGTTTGGAACTAAGAATAGGTTGAGAAGACAACAAATTTTTCGCAATTCTGCTGCTCCAAACGCTTAACCAGAATGGCCTACGGAAAAAATACACCTACCGTTGTAATCGGGCGAGTTTCTACTTTCAGACGCAGCAGGAATTTTTGTGTTTGGTCAATCCGTTCGCGAGATATGGGAGTTTGAAGCTAAGAAATGGTTGAGAAGAGAACAAATTTTTCGCAATTCAGCTGCTCCAAACGCTTAACCGGAATGGCCTAGGGAAAAAATACACATACCGTTGTAATCGGGCGAGTTTCTACTTTCAGATGCAATAGGAATTTTTGGGTTAGGTCAATCCGTTCGCGAGATATGGGTGTTTGAAGACAAGAAATGGTTGAGAAGGCAAAAAATTTTTCGCAATTCTGCTGCTCCAAACGCTTAACCAGAATTGCCTAGGGAAAAAATACACATACCGTTGTAATCGGCCGAGCTTCTACTTTCAGATGCAACAGGAATTTTTGGGTTAGGTCGATCCGTTCGCGAGATATGGGAGTTTGAAGCTAAGAAATGGTTGAGAAGAGAACAAATTTTTCGCAATTCTGCTGCTCCCAACGCTTAACCAAAATGGCCTAGGGAAAAAATACACATACCGTTGTAATCGGCCGAGTTTCTACTTTCAGATGCAACAGGAATTTTTGGGTTAGGTCAATCCGTTCGCGAGATATGGGAGTTTGAAGCTAAGGAATGGTTGAGAAGAGAACAAATTTTTCGCAATTCTGCTGCTTCAAACGCTTAACCAGAATGGCCTAGGGAAAAAATACCCATACCGTTGTAATCGGGCAAGTTTCTACTTTCAGATGCAATAGGAATTTTTGGGTTAGGTCAATCCGTTCGCCAGATATGGGAGTTTGAAACTAAGAATAGGTTGAGAAGACAACAAATTTTTCGCACTTCTGCTGCTCCAAACGCTTAACCAGAATGGCCTACGGAAAAAATACACATACCGTTGTAATCGGGCGAGTTTCTACTTTCAGATGCAATAGGAATTTTTGGGTTAGGTCAATCCGTTCGCGAGATATGGGTGTTTGAAGCCAAGAAATGGTTGAGAAGGCAAAAAATTTTTCGCAATTCTGCTGCTTCAAACGCTTAACCAGAATGGCCTAGGGAAAAAATACACATACCGTTGTAATCGGGCGAGTTTCTACTTTCAGATGCAATAGGAATTTTTGGGTTAGGTCAATCCGTTCGCGAGATATGGGAGTTTGAAGCCAAGAAATGGTTGAGAAGGCAAAAAATTTTTCGCAATTCTGCTGCTTCAAACGCTTAACAGAATGGCCTAGGGAAAAAATACACATACCGTTGTAATCGGGCGACTTTCTACTTTCAGATGCAATGGGAATTTTTGGGTTAGGTCAAACCGTTCGCGACATATGGGAGTTTGAAACTAAGAAATGGTTGAGAAGAGAACAAATTTTTCGCAATTCTGCTGCTTCAAACGCTTAACCAGAGTGGCCTAGGGAAAAAATACCCGTACCGTTGTAATCGGGCGAGTTTCTACTTTCAGATGCAATAGGAATTTTTGGGTTAGGTCAATCCGTTCGCCAGATATGGGAGTTTGAAACTAAGAATAGGTTGAGAAGACAACAAATTTTTCGCACTTCTGCTGCTCCAAACGCTTAACCAGAATGGCCTACGGAAAAAATACACATACCGTTGTAATCGGGCGAGTTTCTACTTTCAGATGCAATAGGAATTTTTGGGTTAGGTCAATCCGTTCGCGAGATATGGGAGTTTGAAGCCAAGAAATGGTTGAGAAGGCAAAAAATTTTTCGCAATTCTGCTGCTTCAAACGCTTAACAGAATGGCCTAGGGAAAAAATACACATACCGTTGTAATCGGGCGAGTTTCTACTTTCAGATGCAATGGGAATTTTTGGGTTAGGTCAAACCGTTCGCGACATATGGGAGTTTGAAACTAAGAAATGGTTGAGAAGACAACAAATTTTTCGCAATTCTGCTGCTCCAAACGCTTAACCAGAATGGCCTAGGGAAAAAATACACGTACCGTTGTAATCGGGCGAGTTTCTACTTTCAAATGCAATAGGAATTTTCGGGTTAGGTCAATCCGTTCGCGAGATATGGGTGTTTGAAGCCAAGAAATGGTTGAGAAGGCAAAAAATTTTTCGCAATTCTGCTGCTTCAAACGCTTAACCGGAATGGCCTAGGGAAAAAATACACATACCGTTGTAATCGGGCGAGTTTCTACTTTCAGATGCAACAGGAATTTTTGGGTTAGGTCAATCCATTCGCGAGATATGGGAGTTTGAAGCTAAGAAATGGTTGAGAAGAGAACAAATTTTTCGCAATTCTGCTGCTCCCAACGCTTAACCAAAATGGCCTAGGGAAAAAATACACATACCGTTGTAATCGGCCGAGTTTCTACTTTCAGATGCAACAGGAATTTTTGGGTTAGGTCAATCCGTTCGCGAGATATGGGAGTTTGAAGCTAAGAAATGGTTGAGAAGAGAACAAATTTTTCGCAATTCTGCTGCTTCAAACGCTTAACCAGAATGGCCTAGGGAAAAAATACCCGTACCGTTGTAATCGGGCAAGTTTCTACTTTCAGATGCAATAGGAATTTTTGGGTTAGGTCAATCCGTTCGCCAGATATGGGAGTTTGAAACTAAGAATAGGTTGAGAAGACAACAAATTTTTCGCACTTCTGCTGCTCCAAACGCTTAACCAGAGTGGCCTAGGGAAAAAATACCCGTACCGTTGTAATCGGGCGAGTTTCTACTTTCAGATGCAATAGGAATTTTTGGGTTATGTCAATCCGTTCGCCAGATATGGGAGTTTGAAACTAAGAATAGGTTGAGAAGACAACAAATTTTAGGCACTTCTGCTGCTCCAAACGCTTAACCAGAATGGCCTACGGAAAAAATACACATACCGTTGTAATCGGGCGAGTTTCTACTTTCAGATGCAATAGGAATTTTTGGGTTAGGTCAATCCGTTCGCGAGATATGGGAGTTTGAAGCCAAGAAATGGTTGAGAAGGCAAAAAATTTTTCGCAATTCTGCTGCTTCAAACGCTTAACCGGAATGGCCTAGGGAAAAAATACACATACCGTTGTAATCGGGCGACTTTCTACTTTCAGATGCAATGGGAATTTTTGGGTTAGGTCAAACCGTTCGCGACATATGGGAGTTTGAAACTAAGAAATGGTTGAGAAGAGAACAAATTTTTCGCAATTCTGCTGCTTCAAACGCTTAACCAGAGTGGCCTAGGGAAAAAATACCCGTACCGTTGTAATCGGGCGAGTTTCTACTTTCAGATGCAATAGGAATTTTTGGGTTAGGTCAATCCGTTCGCCAGATATGGGAGTTTGAAACTAAGAATAGGTTGAGAAGACAACAAATTTTTCGCACTTCTGCTGCTCCAAACGCTTAACCGGAATGGCCTAGGGAAAAAATACACAAACCGTTGTAATCGGGCGAGTTTCTACTTTCAGATGCAATAGGAATTTTTGGGTTATGTCAATCCGTTCGCGAGATATGGGTGTTTGAAGACAAGAAATGGTTGAGAAGGCAAAAAATTTTTCGCAATTCTGCTGCTCCAAACGCTTAACCAGAATTGCCTAGGGAAAAAATACACACACCGTTGTAATCGGGCGAGTTTCTACTTTCAGATGCAACAGGAATTTTTGGGTTAGGTCAATCCGTTCGCGAGATATGGGAGTTTGAAGCTAAGAAATGGTTGAGAAGAGAACAAATTTTTCGCAATTCTGCTGCTTCAAACGCTTAACCAGAATGGCCTAGGGAAAAAATACCCGTACCGTTGTAATCGGGCAAGTTTCTACTTTCAGATGCAATAGGAATTTTTGGGTTAGGTCAATCCGTTCGCCAGATATGGGAGTTTGAAACTAAGAATAGGTTGAGAAGACAACATATTTTTCGCACTTCTGCTGCTCCAAACGCTTAACCAAAATGGCCTAGGGAAAAAATACACATACCGTTGTAATCGGGCGAGTTTCTACTTTCAGATGCAATAGGAATTTTTGGGTTAGGTCAATCCGTTCGCGAGATATGGGAGTTTGAAGCCAAGAAATGGTTGAGAAGGCAAAAAATTTTTCGCAATTCTGCTGCTTCAAACGCTTAACCAGAATGGCCTAGGGAAAAAATACACATACCGTTGTAATCGGGCGAGTTTCTACTTTCAGATGTAATGGGAATTTTTGGGTTAGGTCAAACCGTTCGCCAGATATGGGAGTTTGAAACTAAGAAATGGTTGAGAAGACAACAAATTTTTCGCACTTCTGCTGCTCCAAACGCTTAACCAGAATGGCCTACGGAAAAAATACACATACCGTTGTAATCGGGCGAGTTTCTACTTTCAGATGCAATAGGAATTTTTGGGTTAGGTCAAACCGTTCGCGAGATATGGGAGTTTGAAGCCAAGAAATGGTTGAGAAGGCAAAAAATTTTTCGCAATTCTGCTGCTTCAAACGCTTAACCAGAATGGCCAAGGGAAAAAATACACATACCGTTGTAATCGGGCGAGTTTCTACTTTCAGATGCAATAGGAATTTTTGGGTTAGGTCAATCCGTTCGCCAGATACGGGAGTTTGGAACTAAGAATAGGTTGAGAAGACAACAAATTTTTCGCAATTCTGCTGCTTCAAACGCTTATCCAGAATGGCCTAGGGAAAAAATACACATACCGTTGTAATCGGGCGAGTTTCTACTTTCAGACGCAGCAGGAATTTTTGTGTTTGGTCAATCCGTTCGCGAGATATGGGAGTTTGAATCTAAGAAATGGTTGAGAAGAGAACAAATTTTTCGCAATTCTGCTGCTCCAAATGCTTAACCGGAATGGCCTAGGGAAAAAATACACATACCGTTGTAATCGGCCGAGTTTCTACTTTCAGATGCAACAGGAATTTTTGGGTTAGGTCAATCCGTTCGCGAGATATGGGAGTTTGAAGCTAAGAAATGGTTGAGAAGAGAACAAATTTTTCGCAATTCTGCTGCTTCAAACGCTTAACCAGAATGGCCTAGGGAAAAAATACCCGTACCGTTGTAATCGGGCGAGTTTCTACTTTCAGATGCAATAGGAATTTTTGGGTTAGGTCAATCCGTTCGCGAGATATGGGAGTTTGAAGCCAAGAAATGGTTGAGAAGGCAAAAAATTTTTCGCAATTCTGCTGCTTCAAACGCTTAACCAGAATGGCCTAGGGAAAAAATACACATACCGTTGTAATCGGGCGAGTTTCTACTTTCAGATGCAATGGGAATTTTTGGGTTAGGTCAAACCGTTCGCGACATATGGGAGTTTGAAACTAAGAAATGGTTGAGAAGAGAACAAATTTTTCGCAATTCTGCTGCTTCAAACGCTTAACCAGAGTGGCCTAGGGAAAAAATACCCGCACCGTTGTAATCGGGCGAGTTTCTACTTTCAGATGCAATAGGAATTTTTGGGTTAGGTCAATCCGTTCGCCAGATATGGGAGTTTGAAACTAAGAATAGGTTGAGAAGACAACAAATTTTTCGCACTTGTGCTGCTCCAAACGCTTAACCAGAATGGCCTACGGAAAAAATACACATACCGTTGTAATCGGGCGAGTTTCTACTTTCAGATGCAATAGGAATTTTTGGGTTAGGTCAATCCGTTCGCGAGATATGGGAGTTTGAAGCCAAGAAATGGTTGAGAAGGCAAAAAATTTTTCGCAATTCTGCTGCTTCAAACGCTTAACCAGAATGGCCTAGGGAAAAAATACACATACCGTTGTAATCGGGCGAGTTTCTACTTTCAGATGCAATGGGAATTTTTGGGTTAGGTCAAACCGTTCGCGACATATGGGAGTTTGAAACTAAGAAATGGTTGAGAAGACAACAAATTTTTCGCAATTCTGCTGCTCCAAACGCTTAACCAGAATGGCCTAGGGAAAAAATACACGTACCGTTGTAATCGGGCGAGTTTCTACTTTCAAATGCAATAGGAATTTTCGGGTTAGGTCAATCCGTTCGCGAGATATGGGAGTTTGAAGCTAAGAAATGTTTGAGAAGAGAACAAATTTTTCGCAAATCTGCTGCTTCAAACGCTTAACCAGAATGGCCTAGGGAAAAAATACACATACCGTTGTAATCGGGCGAGTTTCTACTTTCAAATGCAATAGGACTTTTTGGGTCAGGTCAGTCCGTTCGCGAGATATGGGAGTTTGAAGCCAAAAAATGGTTGAGAAGGCAAAAAATTTTTCGCAATTCTGCTGCTTCAAAAGCTTAACCAGAATGGCCTAGGGAAAAAATACACATACCGTTGTAATTGGGCGAGTTTCTACTTTCAGATGCACTAGGAATTTTTGGGTTAGGTCAATCAGTTCGCGACATATGGGAGTTTGAAGCTAAGAAATGGTTGAGAAGAGAACAAATTTTTCGCAATTCTGCTGCTTCAAACGCTTAACCAGAATGGCCTAGGGAAAAAATACACATACCGTTGTAATCGGGCGAGTTTCTACCTTCAGATGCAATGGGAATTTTTGGGTTAGGTCAAACCGTTCGCGACATATGGGAGTTTGAAACTAAGAAATGGTTGAGAAGAGAACAAATTTTTCGCACTTCTGCTGCTCCAAACGCTTAACCAGAATGGCCTACGGAAAAAATACACATACCGTTGTAATCGGGCGAGTTTCTACTTTCAGATGCAATAGGAATTTTTGGGTTAGGTCAATCCGTTCGCGAGATATGGGAGTTTGAAGCCAAGAAATGGTTGAGAAGGCAAAAAATTTTTCGCAATTCTGCTGCTTCAAACGCTTAACAGAATGGCCTAGGGAAAAAATACACATACCGTTGTAATCGGGCGAGTTTCTACTTTCAGATGCAATGGGAATTTTTGGGTTAGGTCAAACCGTTCGCGACATATGGGAGTTTGAAACTAAGAAATGGTTGAGAAGACAACAAATTTTTCGCAATTCTGCTGCTCCAAACGCTTAACCAGAATGGCCTAGGGAAAAAATACACGTACCGTTGTAATCGGGCGAGTTTCTACTTTCAAATGCAATAGGAATTTTCGGGTTAGGTCAATCCGTTCGCGAGATATGGGTGTTTGAAGCCAAGAAATGGTTGAGAAGGCAAAAAATTTTTCGCAATTCTGCTGCTTCAAACGCTTAACCGGAATGGCCTAGGGAAAAAATACACATACCGTTGTAATCGGGCGAGTTTCTACTTTCAGATGCAACAGGAATTTTTGGGTTAGGTCAATCCATTCGCGAGATATGGGAGTTTGAAGCTAAGAAATGGTTGAGAAGAGAACAAATTTTTCGCAATTCTGCTGCTCCCAACGCTTAACCAAAATGGCCTAGGGAAAAAATACACATACCGTTGTAATCGGCCGAGTTTCTACTTTCAGATGCAACAGGAATTTTTGGGTTAGGTCAATCCGTTCGCGAGATATGGGAGTTTGAAGCTAAGAAATGGTTGAGAAGAGAACAAATTTTTCGCAATTCTGCTGCTTCAAACGCTTAACCAGAATGGCCTAGGGAAAAAATACCCGTACCGTTGTAATCGGGCAAGTTTCTACTTTCAGATGCAATAGGAATTTTTGGGTTAGGTCAATCCGTTCGCCAGATATGGGAGTTTGAAACTAAGAATAGGTTGAGAAGACAACAAATTTTTCGCACTTCTGCTGCTCCAAACGCTTAACCAGAGTGGCCTAGGGAAAAAATACCCGTACCGTTGTAATCGGGCGAGTTTCTACTTTCAGATGCAATAGGAATTTTTGGGTTAGGTCAATCCGTTCGCCAGATATGGGAGTTTGAAACTAAGAATAGGTTGAGAAGACAACAAATTTTAGGCACTTCTGCTGCTCCAAACGCTTAACCAGAATGGCCTACGGAAAAAATACACATACCGTTGTAATCGGGCGAGTTTCTACTTTCAGATGCAATAGGAATTTTTGGGTTAGGTCAATCCGTTCGCGAGATATGGGAGTTTGAAGCCAAGAAATGGTTGAGAAGGCAAAAAATTTTTCGCAATTCTGCTGCTTCAAACGCTTAACCGGAATGGCCTAGGGAAAAAATACACATACCGTTGTAATCGGGCGACTTTCTACTTTCAGATGCAATGGGAATTTTTGGGTTAGGTCAAACCGTTCGCGACATATGGGAGTTTGAAACTAAGAAATGGTTGAGAAGAGAACAAATTTTTCGCAATTCTGCTGCTTCAAACGCTTAACCAGAGTGGCCTAGGGAAAAAATACCCGTACCGTTGTAATCGGGCGAGTTTCTACTTTCAGATGCAATAGGAATTTTTGGGTTAGGTCAATCCGTTCGCCAGATATGGGAGTTTGAAACTAAGAATAGGTTGAGAAGACAACAAATTTTTCGCACTTCTGCTGCTCCAAACGCTTAACCAGAATGGCCTAGGGAAAAAATACCCGTACCGTTGTAATCGGGCGAGTTTCTACTTTCAGATGCAATAGGAATTTTTGGGTTAGGTCAATCCGTTCGCGAGATATGGGAGTTTGAAGCCAAGAAATGGTTGAGAAGGCAAAAAATTTTTCGCAATTCTGCTGCTTCAAACGCTTAACCAGAATGGCCTAGGGAAAAAATACACATACCGTTGTAATCGGGCGAGTTTCTACTTTCAGATGCAATGGGAATTTTTGGGTTAGGTCAAACCGTTCGCGACATATGGGAGTTTGAAACTAAGAAATGGTTGAGAAGAGAACAAATTTTTCGCAATTCTGCTGCTTCAAACGCTTAACCAGAGTGGCCTAGGGAAAAAATACCCGCACCGTTGTAATCGGGCGAGTTTCTACTTTCAGATGCAATAGGAATTTTTGGGTTAGGTCAATCCGTTCGCCAGATATGGGAGTTTGAAACTAAGAATAGGTTGAGAAGACAACAAATTTTTCGCACTTGTGCTGCTCCAAACGCTTAACCAGAATGGCCTACGGAAAAAATACACATACCGTTGTAATCGGGCGAGTTTCTACTTTCAGATGCAATAGGAATTTTTGGGTTAGGTCAATCCGTTCGCGAGATATGGGAGTTTGAAGCCAAGAAATGGTTGAGAAGGCAAAAAATTTTTCGCAATTCTGCTGCTTCAAACGCTTAACCAGAATGGCCTAGGGAAAAAATACACATACCGTTGTAATCGGGCGAGTTTCTACTTTCAGATGCAATGGGAATTTTTGGGTTAGGTCAAACCGTTCGCGACATATGGGAGTTTGAAACTAAGAAATGGTTGAGAAGACAACAAATTTTTCGCAATTCTGCTGCTCCAAACGCTTAACCAGAATGGCCTAGGGAAAAAATACACGTACCGTTGTAATCGGGCGAGTTTCTACTTTCAAATGCAATAGGAATTTTCGGGTTAGGTCAATCCGTTCGCGAGATATGGGAGTTTGAAGCTAAGAAATGTTTGAGAAGAGAACAAATTTTTCGCAAATCTGCTGCTTCAAACGCTTAACCAGAATGGCCTAGGGAAAAAATACACATACCGTTGTAATCGGGCGAGTTTCTACTTTCAAATGCAATAGGACTTTTTGGGTCAGGTCAGTCCGTTCGCGAGATATGGGAGTTTGAAGCCAAAAAATGGTTGAGAAGGCAAAAAATTTTTCGCAATTCTGCTGCTTCAAAAGCTTAACCAGAATGGCCTAGGGAAAAAATACACATACCGTTGTAATTGGGCGAGTTTCTACTTTCAGATGCACTAGGAATTTTTGGGTTAGGTCAATCAGTTCGCGACATATGGGAGTTTGAAGCTAAGAAATGGTTGAGAAGAGAACAAATTTTTCGCAATTCTGCTGCTTCAAACGCTTAACCAGAATGGCCTAGGGAAAAAATACACATACCGTTGTAATCGGGCGAGTTTCTACCTTCAGATGCAATGGGAATTTTTGGGTTAGGTCAAACCGTTCGCGACATATGGGAGTTTGAAACTAAGAAATGGTTGAGAAGAGAACAAATTTTTCGCACTTCTGCTGCTCCAAACGCTTAACCAGAATGGCCTACGGAAAAAATACACATACCGTTGTAATCGGGCGAGTTTCTACTTTCAGATGCAATAGGAATTTTTGGGTTAGGTCAATCCGTTCGCGAGATATGGGAGTTTGAAGCCAAGAAATGGTTGAGAAGGCAAAAAATTTTTCGCAATTCTGCTGCTTCAAACGCTTAACAGAATGGCCTAGGGAAAAAATACACATACCGTTGTAATCGGGCGAGTTTCTACTTTCAGATGCAATGGGAATTTTTGGGTTAGGTCAAACCGTTCGCGACATATGGGAGTTTGAAACTAAGAAATGGTTGAGAAGACAACAAATTTTTCGCAATTCTGCTGCTCCAAACGCTTAACCAGAATGGCCTAGGGAAAAAATACACGTACCGTTGTAATCGGGCGAGTTTCTACTTTCAAATGCAATAGGAATTTTCGGGTTAGGTCAATCCGTTCGCGAGATATGGGTGTTTGAAGCCAAGAAATGGTTGAGAAGGCAAAAAATTTTTCGCAATTCTGCTGCTTCAAACGCTTAACCGGAATGGCCTAGGGAAAAAATACACATACCGTTGTAATCGGGCGAGTTTCTACTTTCAGATGCAACAGGAATTTTTGGGTTAGGTCAATCCATTCGCGAGATATGGGAGTTTGAAGCTAAGAAATGGTTGAGAAGAGAACAAATTTTTCGCAATTCTGCTGCTCCCAACGCTTAACCAAAATGGCCTAGGGAAAAAATACACATACCGTTGTAATCGGCCGAGTTTCTACTTTCAGATGCAACAGGAATTTTTGGGTTAGGTCAATCCGTTCGCGAGATATGGGAGTTTGAAGCTAAGAAATGGTTGAGAAGAGAACAAATTTTTCGCAATTCTGCTGCTTCAAACGCTTAACCAGAATGGCCTAGGGAAAAAATACCCGTACCGTTGTAATCGGGCAAGTTTCTACTTTCAGATGCAATAGGAATTTTTGGGTTAGGTCAATCCGTTCGCCAGATATGGGAGTTTGAAACTAAGAATAGGTTGAGAAGACAACAAATTTTTCGCACTTCTGCTGCTCCAAACGCTTAACCAGAGTGGCCTAGGGAAAAAATACCCGTACCGTTGTAATCGGGCGAGTTTCTACTTTCAGATGCAATAGGAATTTTTGGGTTAGGTCAATCCGTTCGCCAGATATGGGAGTTTGAAACTAAGAATAGGTTGAGAAGACAACAAATTTTAGGCACTTCTGCTGCTCCAAACGCTTAACCAGAATGGCCTACGGAAAAAATACACATACCGTTGTAATCGGGCGAGTTTCTACTTTCAGATGCAATAGGAATTTTTGGGTTAGGTCAATCCGTTCGCGAGATATGGGAGTTTGAAGCCAAGAAATGGTTGAGAAGGCAAAAAATTTTTCGCAATTCTGCTGCTTCAAACGCTTAACCGGAATGGCCTAGGGAAAAAATACACATACCGTTGTAATCGGGCGACTTTCTACTTTCAGATGCAATGGGAATTTTTGGGTTAGGTCAAACCGTTCGCGACATATGGGAGTTTGAAACTAAGAAATGGTTGAGAAGAGAACAAATTTTTCGCAATTCTGCTGCTTCAAACGCTTAACCAGAGTGGCCTAGGGAAAAAATACCCGTACCGTTGTAATCGGGCGAGTTTCTACTTTCAGATGCAATAGGAATTTTTGGGTTAGGTCAATCCGTTCGCCAGATATGGGAGTTTGAAACTAAGAATAGGTTGAGAAGACAACAAATTTTTCGCACTTCTGCTGCTCCAAACGCTTAACCGGAATGGCCTAGGGAAAAAATACACAAACCGTTGTAATCGGGCGAGTTTCTACTTTCAGATGCAATAGGAATTTTTGGGTTATGTCAATCCGTTCGCGAGATATGGGTGTTTGAAGACAAGAAATGGTTGAGAAGGCAAAAAATTTTTCGCAATTCTGCTGCTCCAAACGCTTAACCAGAATTGCCTAGGGAAAAAATACACACACCGTTGTAATCGGGCGAGTTTCTACTTTCAGATGCAACAGGAATTTTTGGGTTAGGTCAATCCGTTCGCGAGATATGGGAGTTTGAAGCTAAGAAATGGTTGAGAAGAGAACAAATTTTTCGCAATTCTGCTGCTTCAAACGCTTAACCAGAATGGCCTAGGGAAAAAATACCCGTACCGTTGTAATCGGGCAAGTTTCTACTTTCAGATGCAATAGGAATTTTTGGGTTAGGTCAATCCGTTCGCGAGATATGGGAGTTTGAAGCCAAGAAATGGTTGAGAAGGCAAAAAATTTTTCGCAATTCTGCTGCTTCAAACGCTTAACCAGAATGGCCTAGGGAAAAAATACACATACCGTTGTAATCGGGCGAGTTTCTACTTTCAGATGTAATGGGAATTTTTGGGTTAGGTCAAACCGTTCGCCAGATATGGGAGTTTGAAACTAAGAAATGGTTGAGAAGACAACAAATTTTTCGCACTTCTGCTGCTCCAAACGCTTAACCAGAATGGCCTACGGAAAAAATACACATACCGTTGTAATCGGGCGAGTTTCTACTTTCAGATGCAATAGGAATTTTTGGGTTAGGTCAAACCGTTCGCGAGATATGGGAGTTTGAAGCCAAGAAATGGTTGAGAAGGCAAAAAATTTTTCGCAATTCTGCTGCTTCAAACGCTTAACCAGAATGGCCAAGGGAAAAAATACACATACCGTTGTAATCGGGCGAGTTTCTACTTTCAGATGCAATAGGAATTTTTGGGTTAGGTCAATCCGTTCGCCAGATACGGGAGTTTGGAACTAAGAATAGGTTGAGAAGACAACAAATTTTTCGCAATTCTGCTGCTTCAAACGCTTATCCAGAATGGCCTAGGGAAAAAATACACATACCGTTGTAATCGGGCGAGTTTCTACTTTCAGACGCAGCAGGAATTTTTGTGTTTGGTCAATCCGTTCGCGAGATATGGGAGTTTGAAGCTAAGAAATGGTTGAGAAGAGAACAAATTTTTCGCAATTCTGCTGCTCCAAATGCTTAACCGGAATGGCCTAGGGAAAAAATACACATACCGTTGTAATCGGCCGAGTTTCTACTTTCAGATGCAACAGGAATTTTTGGGTTAGGTCAATCCGTTCGCGAGATATGGGAGTTTGAAGCTAAGAAATGGTTGAGAAGAGAACAAATTTTTCGCAATTCTGCTACTTCAAACGCTTAACCAGAATGGCCTAGGGAAAAAATACCCGTACCGTTGTAATCGGGCGAGTTTCTACTTTCAGATGCAATAGGAATTTTTGGGTTAGGTCAATCCGTTCGCGAGATATGGGAGTTTGAAGCCAAGAAATGGTTGAGAAGGCAAAAAATTTTTCGCAATTCTGCTGCTTCAAACGCTTAACCAGAATGGCCTAGGGAAAAAATACACATACCGTTGTAATCGGGCGAGTTTCTACTTTCAGATGCAATGGGAATTTTTGGGTTAGGTCAAACCGTTCGCGACATATGGGAGTTTGAAACTAAGAAATGGTTGAGAAGAGAACAAATTTTTCGCAATTCTGCTGCTTCAAACGCTTAACCAGAGTGGCCTAGGGAAAAAATACCCGCACCGTTGTAATCGGGCGAGTTTCTACTTTCAGATGCAATAGGAATTTTTGGGTTAGGTCAATCCGTTCGCCAGATATGGGAGTTTGAAACTAAGAATAGGTTGAGAAGACAACAAATTTTTCGCACTTGTGCTGCTCCAAACGCTTAACCAGAATGGCCTACGGAAAAAATACACATACCGTTGTAATCGGGCGAGTTTCTACTTTCAGATGCAATAGGAATTTTTGGGTTAGGTCAATCCGTTCGCGAGATATGGGAGTTTGAAGCCAAGAAATGGTTGAGAAGGCAAAAAATTTTTCGCAATTCTGCTGCTTCAAACGCTTAACCAGAATGGCCTAGGGAAAAAATACACATACCGTTGTAATCGGGCGAGTTTCTACTTTCAGATGCAATGGGAATTTTTGGGTTAGGTCAAACCGTTCGCGACATATGGGAGTTTGAAACTAAGAAATGGTTGAGAAGACAACAAATTTTTCGCAATTCTGCTGCTCCAAACGCTTAACCAGAATGGCCTAGGGAAAAAATACACGTACCGTTGTAATCGGGCGAGTTTCTACTTTCAAATGCAATAGGAATTTTCGGGTTAGGTCAATCCGTTCGCGAGATATGGGAGTTTGAAGCTAAGAAATGTTTGAGAAGAGAACAAATTTTTCGCAAATCTGCTGCTTCAAACGCTTAACCAGAATGGCCTAGGGAAAAAATACACATACCGTTGTAATCGGGCGAGTTTCTACTTTCAAATGCAATAGGACTTTTTGGGTCAGGTCAGTCCGTTCGCGAGATATGGGAGTTTGAAGCCAAAAAATGGTTGAGAAGGCAAAAAATTTTTCGCAATTCTGCTGCTTCAAAAGCTTAACCAGAATGGCCTAGGGAAAAAATACACATACCGTTGTAATTGGGCGAGTTTCTACTTTCAGATGCACTAGGAATTTTTGGGTTAGGTCAATCAGTTCGCGACATATGGGAGTTTGAAGCTAAGAAATGGTTGAGAAGAGAACAAATTTTTCGCAATTCTGCTGCTTCAAACGCTTAACCAGAATGGCCTAGGGAAAAAATACACATACCGTTGTAATCGGGCGAGTTTCTACCTTCAGATGCAATGGGAATTTTTGGGTTAGGTCAAACCGTTCGCGACATATGGGAGTTTGAAACTAAGAAATGGTTGAGAAGAGAACAAATTTTTCGCAATTCTGCTGCTTCAAACGCTTAACCAGAGTGGCCTAGGGAAAAAATACCCGTACCGTTGCAATCGGGCGAGTTTCTACTTTCAGATGCAATAGGAATTTTTGGGTTAGGTCAATCCGTTCGCCAGATATGGGAGTTTGAAACTAAGAATAGGTTGAGAAGACAACAAATTTTTCGCACTTCTGCTGCTCCAAACGCTTAACCAGAATGGCCTACGGAAAAAATACACATACCGTTGTAATCGGGCGAGTTTCTACTTTCAGATGCAATAGGAATTTTTGGGTTAGGTCAATCCGTTCGCGAGATATGGGAGTTTGAAGCCAAGAAATGGTTGAGAAGGCAAAAAATTTTTCGCAATTCTGCTGCTTCAAACGCTTAACCAGAATGGCCTAGGGAAAAAATACACATACCGTTGTAATCGGGCGAGTATCTACTTTCAGATGCAATGGGAATTTTTGGGTTAGGTCAAACCGTTCGCGACATATGGGAGTTTGAAACTAAGAAATGGTTGAGAAGACAACAAATTTTTCGCAATTCTGCTGCTCCAAACGCTTAACCAGAATGGCCTAGGGAAAAAATACACGTACCGTTGTAATCGGGCGAGTTTCTACTTTCAGATGCAATAGGAATTTTTGGGTTAGGTCAGTCCGTTCGCGAGATATGGGAGTTTGAAGCCAAGAAATGGTTGAGAAGGCAAAAAATTTTTCGCAATTCTGCTGCTTCAAAAGCTTAACAAGAATGGCCTAGGGAAAAAATACACATACCGTTGTAATTGGGCGAGTTTCTACTTTCAGATGCAATAGGAATTTTTGGGTTAGGTCAATCCGTTCGCGACATATGGGAGTTTGAAGCTAAGAAATGGTTGAGAAGAGAACAAATTTTTCGCAATTCTGCTGCTTCAAACGCTTAACCAGAATGGCCTAGGGAAAAAATACACATACCGTTGTAATCGGGCGAGTTTCTACTTTCAGATGCAATAGGACTTTTTGGGTCAGGTCAGTCCGTTCGCGAGATATGGGAGTTTGAAGCCAAGAAATGGTTGAGAAGGCAAAAAATTTTTCGCAATTCTGCTGCTTCAAAAGCTTAACCAGAATGGCCTAGGGAAAAAATACACATACCGTTGTAATCGGGCGAGTTTCTGCTTTCAGATGCAATAGGAATTTTTGTGTTAGGTCAATCCGTTCGCGAGATATGGGAGTTTGAAGCTAAGAAATGGTTGAGAAGGCAAAAAATTTTTCGCAATTCTGCTGCTCCAAGCGCTTAACCAGAATGGCCCAGGGAAAAAATACACATTCCGTTGTAATCGGGCGAGTTTCTACTTTCAGATGCAATAGGACTTTTTGGGTCAGGTCAGTCCGTTCGCGAGATATGGGAGTTTGAAGCCAAGAAATGGTTGAGAAGGCAAAAAATTTTTCGCATTTCTGCTGCGTCAAAAGCTTAACCAGAATGGCCTAGGGAAAAAATACACATACCGTTGTAATTGGGCGAGTTTCTACTTTCATATGCAATAGGAATTTTTGGGTTAGGTCAATCCGTTCGCGAGATATGGGAGTTTAAAGCCAAGAAATGGTTGAGAAGGCAAAAAATTTTTCGCAATTCTGCTGCTTCAAAAGCTTAACCAGAATGGCCTAGGGAAAAAATACACATACCGTTGTAATTGGGCGAGTTTCTACTTTCAGATGCAATAGGAATTTTTGGGTTAGGTCAGTCAGTTCGCGACATATGGGAGTTTGAAGCTAAGAAATGGTTGAGAGGAGAACAAATTTTTCGCAATTCTGCTGCTCCAAACGCTTAACCGGAATGGCCTAGGGAAAAAATACACATACCGTTGTAATCGGGCGAGTTTCTGCTTTCAGATGCAATAGGAATTTTTGTGTTAGGTCAATCCGTTCGCGAGATATGGGAGTTTGAAGCTAAGAAATGTTTGAGAAGGCAAAAAATTTTTCGCAATTCTGATGCTCCAAACGCTTAACCAGAATGGCCCAGGGAAAAAATACACATTCCGTTTTAATCGGGCGAGTTTCTACTTTCAAATGCAATAGAAATTTTTGGGTTAAGTCAATCCGTTCGCGAGGTATGGGAGTTTGAAGCTAAGAAATGGTTGAGAAGAGAACAAATTTTTCGCAATTCTGCTGCTTCAAACGCTTAACTAGAATGGCGTAGGGAAAAAATACGCATACCGTTGTAATCGGGCGAGTTTCTACTTTCAGATGCAATAGGACTTTTTGGGTCAGGTCAGTCCGTTCGCGAGATATGGGAGTTTGAAGCCAAGAATTGGTTGAGAAGGCAAAAAATTTTTCGCAATTCTGCTGCTTCAAAAGCTTAACCAGAATGGCCTAGGGAAAAAATACACATACCGTTGTAATTGGGCGAGTTTCTACTTTCAGATGCAATAGGAATTTTTGGGTTAGGTCAATCCGTTCGCGACATATGGGAGTTTGAAGCTAAGAAATGGTTGAGAAGTGAACAAATTTTTCGCAATTCTGCTGTTTCAAACGCTTAACCAGAATGGCCTAGGGAAAAAATACACATACCGTTGTAATCGGGCGAGTTTCTACTTTCAGATGCAATAGGACTTTTTGGGTCAGGTCAGTCCGTTCGCGAGATATGGGAGTTTGAAGCCAAGAATTGGTTGAGAAGGCAAAAAATTTTTCGCAATTCTGCTGCTTCAAAAGCTTAACCAGAATGGCCTAGGGAAAAAATACACATACCGTTGTAATTGGGCGAGTTTCTACTTTCAGATGCAATAGGAATTTTTGGGTTAGGTCAATCCGTTCGCGACATATGGGAGTTTGAAGCTAAGAAATGGTTGAGAAGTGAACAAATTTTTCGCAATTCTGCTGTTTCAAACGCTTAACCAGAATGGCCTAGGGAAAAAATACACATACCGTTGTAATTGGGCGGGTTTCTACTTTCAGATGCAATAGGAATTTTTGGGTTAGGTCGATCAGTTCGCGACATATGGGAGTTTGAAGCTAAGAAATGGTTGAGAAGAGAACAAATTTTTCGCAATTGTGCTGCTTCAAACGCTTAACCGGAATGGCCTAGGGAAAAAATACACATACCGTTGTAATCGGGCGAGTTTCTGCTTTCAGATGCAATAGGAATTTTTGTGTTAGGTCAATCCGTTCGCGAGATATGGGAGTTTGAAGCTAAGAAATGGTTGAGAAGGCAAAAAATTTTTCGCAATTCTGCTGCCCAAACGCTTAACCAGAATGGCCCAGGGAAAAAATACACATTCCGTTGTAATCGGGCGAGTTTCTACTTTCAGATGCAATAGGAATTTTTGGGTTAGGTCAATCCGTTCGCCAGATATGGGAGTTTGAAACTAAGAATAGGTTGAGAAGGCAACAAATTTTTCGCACTTCTGCTGCTCTAAATGCTTAACCAGAATGGCCTAGGGAAAAAATACACATACCGTTGTAATCGGGCGAGTTTCTACTTCCAGATGCAATAGGAATTTTTGGGTTAGGTCAATCCGTTCGCCAGATACGGGAGTTTGGAACTAAGAATAGGTTGAGAAGACAATAAATTTTTCGCAATTCTGCTGCTCCAAACGCTTAACCAGAATGGCCTACGGAAAAAATACACATACCGTTGTAATCGGGCGAGTTTTTACTTTCAGATGCAATAGGAATTTTTGGGTTAGGTCAAACCGTTCGCCAGATATGGGAGTTTGAAACTAAGAAATGGTTGAGAAGACAACAAATTTTTCGCACTTCTGCTGCTCCAAACGCTTAACCAGAATGGCCTAGGGAAAAAATACACATACCGTTGTAATCGGGCAAGTTTCTACTTTCAGATGCAATAGGAATTTTTGGGTTAGGTCAATCCGTTCGCCAGATATGGGAGTTTGAAACTAAGAATAGGTTGAGAAGACAACAAATTTTTCGCACTTCTGCTGCTCCAAACGCTTAACCAAAATGGCCTAGGGAAAAAATACACATACCGTTGTATTCGGGCGAGTTTCTACTTTCAGATGCAATAGGAATTTTTGGGTTAGGTCAATCCGTTCGCGAGATATGGGAGTTTGAAGTCAAGAAATGGTTGAGAAGGCAAAAAATTTTTCGCAATTCTGCTGCTTCAAACGCTTAACCAGAATGGCCTAGGGAAAAAATACACATACCGTTGTAATCGGGCGAGTTTCTACTTTCAGATGCAATGGGAATTTTTGGGTTAGGTCAAACCGTTCGCCAGATATGGGAGTTTGAAACTAAGAAATGGTTGAGAAGACAACAAATTTTTCGCACTTCTGCTGCTCCAAACGCTTAACCAGAATGGCCTACGGAAAAAATACACATACCGTTGTAATCGGGCGAGATTCTACTTTCAGATGCAATAGGAATTTTTGGGTTAGGTCAATCCGTTCGCGAGATATGGGAGTTTGAAGCCAAGAAATGGTTGAGAAGGCAAAAAATTTTTCGCAATTCTGCTGCTTCAAACGCTTAACCAGAATGGCCTAGGGAAAAAATACACATACCGTTGTAATCGGGCGAGTTTCTACTTTCAGATGCAATGGCTATTTTTGGGTTAGGTCAAACCGTTCGCGACATATGGGAGTTTGAAACTAAGAAATGGTTGAGAAGAGAACAAATTTTTCGCAATTCTGCTGCTTCAAACGCTTAACCAGAGTGGCCTAGGGAAAAAATACCCGTACCGTTGTAATCGGGCGAGTTTCTACTTTCAGATGCAATAGGAATTTTTGGGTTAGGTCAATCCGTTCGCCAGATATGGGAGTTTGAAACTAAGAATAGGTTGACAAGACAACAAATTTTTCGCAATTCTGCTGCTCCAAACGCTTAACCAGAATGGCCTACGGAAAAAATACACATACCGTTGTAATCGGGCGAGTTTCTACTTTCAGATGCAATAGGAATTTTTGGGTTAGGTCAATCCGTTCGCGAGATATGGGAGTTTGAAGCCAAGAAATGGTTGAGAAGGCAAAAAATTTTTCGCAATTCTGCTGCTTCAAACGCTTAACCAGAATGGCCTAGGGAAAAAATACACATACCGTTGTAATCGGGCGAGTTTCTACTTTCAGATGCAATGGGAATTTTTGGGTTAGGTCAAACCGTTCGCGACATATGGGAGTTTGAAACTAAGAAATGGTTGAGAAGAGAACAAATTTTTCGCAATTCTGCTGCTTCAAACGCTTAACCAGAGTGGCCTAGGGAAAAAATACCCGTACCGTTGTAATCGGGCGAGTTTCTACTTTCAGATGCAATAGGAATTTTTGGGTTAGGTCAATCCGTTCGCCAGATATGGGAGTTTGAAACTAAGAATAGGTTGACAAGACAACAAATTTTTCGCAATTCTGCTGCTCCAAACGCTTAACCAGAATGGCCTACGGAAAAAATACACATACCGTTGTAATCGGGCGAGTTTCTACTTTCAGATGCAATAGGAATTTTTGGGTTAGGTCAATCCGTTCGCGAGATATGGGAGTTTGAAGCCAAGAAATGGTTGAGAAGGCAAAAAATTTTTCGCAATTCTGCTGCTTCAAACGCTTAACCAGAATGGCCTAGGGAAAAAATACACATACCGTTGTAATCGGGCGAGTTTTTACTTTCAGATGCAATGGGAATTTTTGGGTTAGGTCAAACCGTTCGCGACATATGGGAGTTTGAAACTAAGAAATGGTTGAGAAGAGAACAAATTTTTCGCAATTCTGCTGCTTCAAACGCTTAACCAGAGTGGCCTAGGAAAAAAATACCCGTACCGTTGTAATCGGGCGAGTTTCTACTTTCAGATGCAATAGGAATTTTTGGGTTAGGTCAATCCGTTCGCCAGATATGGGAGTTTGATCTAAGAATAGGTTGACAAGACAACAAATTTTTCGCACTTCTGCTGCTCCAAACGCTTAACCAGAATGGCCTACGGAAAAAATACACATACCGTTGTAATCGGGCGAGTTTCTACTTTCAGATGCAATAGGAATTTTTGGGTTAGGTCAATCCGTTCGCGAGATATGGGAGTTTGAAGCCACGAAATGGTTGAGAAGGCAAAAAATTTTTCGCAATTCTGCTGCTTCAAACGCTTAACCAGAATGGCCTAGGGAAAAAATACACATACCGTTGTAATCGGGCGAGTTTCTACTTTCAGATGCAATGGGAATTTTTGGGTTAGGTCAAACCGTTCGCGACATATGGGAGTTTGAAACTAAGAAATGGTTGAGAAGAGAACAAATTTTTCGCAATTCTGCTGCTTCAAACGCTTAACCAGAGTGGCCTAGGGAAAAAATACCCGTACCGTTGTAATCGGGCGAGTTTCTACTTTCAGATGCAATAGGAATTTTTGGGTTAGGTCAATCCGTTCGCCAGATATGGGAGTTTGAAACTAAGAATAGGTTGACAAGACAACAAATTTTTCGCACTTCTGCTGCTCCAAACGCTTAACCAGAATGGCCTACGGAAAAAATACACATACCGTTGTAATCGGGCGAGTTTCTACTTTCAGATGCAATAGGAATTTTTGGGTTAGGTCAATCCGTTCGCGAGATATGGGAGTTTGAAGCCAAGAAATGGTTGAGAAGGCAACAAATTTTTCGCAATTCTGCTGCTTCAAACGCTTAACCAGAATGGCCTAGGGAAAAAATACACATACCGTTGTAATTGGGCGAGTTTCTTCTTTCAGATGCACTAGGAATTTTTGGGTTAGGTCAATCAGTTCGCGACATATGGGAGTTTGAAGCTAAGAAATGGTTGAGAAGAGAACAAATTTTTCGCAATTCAGCTGCTTCAAACGCTTAACCAGAATGGCCTAGGGAAAAAATACCCGTACCGTTGTAATCGGGCGAGTTTCTACTTTCAGATGCAATAGGAATTTTTGGGTTAGGTCAATCCGTTCGCCAGATATGGGAGTTTGAAACTAAGAATAGGTTGAGAAGACAACAAATTTTTCGCACTTCTGCTGCTCCAAACGCTTAACCAGAATGGCCTACGGAAAAAATACACATACCGTTGTAATCGGGCGAGTTTCTACTTTCAGATGCAATAGGAATTTTTGGGTTAGGTCAATCCGTTCGCGAGATATGGGAGTTTGAAGCCAAGAAATGGTTGAGAAGGCAAAAAATTTTTCGCAATACTGCTGCTTCAAACGCTTAACCAGAATGGCCTAGGGAAAAAATACACATACCTTTGTAATCGGGCGAGTTTCTACTTTCAGATGCAGTGGGAATTTTTGGGTCAGGTCAAACCGTTCGCGACATATGGGAGTTTGAAACTAAGAAATGGTTGAGAAGAGAACAAATTTTTCGCAATTCTGCTGCTTCAAACGCTTAACCAGAGTGGCCTAGGGAAAAAATACCCGTACCGTTGTAATCGGGCGAGTTTCTACTTTCAGATGCAATAGGAATTTTTGGGTTAGGTCAATCCGTTCGCCAGATATGGGAGTTTGAAACTAAGAATAGGTTGAGAAGACAACAAATTTTTCGCACTTCTGCTGCTCCAAACGCTTAACCAGAATGGCCTACGGAAAAAATACACATACCGTTGTAATCGGGCGAGTTTCTACTTTCAGATGCAATAGGAATTTTTGGGTTAGGTCAATCCGTTCGCGAGATATGGGAGTTTGAAGCCAAGAAATGGTTGAGAAGGCAAAAAATTTTTCGCAATTCTGCTGCTTCAAACGCTTAACCAGAATGGCCTAGGGAAAAAATACACATACCGTTGTAATCGGGCGAGTTTCTACTTTCAGATGCAATGGGAATTTTTGGGTTAGGTCAAACCGTTCGCGACATATGGGAGTTTGAAACTAAGAAATGGTTGAGAAGACAACAAATTTTTCGCAATTCTGCTGCTCCAAACGCTTAACCAGAATGGTCTAGGGAAAAAATACACGTACCGTTGTAATCGGGCGAGTTTCTACTTTCAAATGCAATAGGAATTTTCGGGTTAGGTCAATCCGTTCGCGAGATATGGGAGTTTGAAGCTAAGAAATGTTTGAGAAGAGAACAAATTTTTCGCAAATCTGCTGCTTCAAACGCTTAACCAGAATGGCCTAGGGAAAAAATACACATACCGTTGTAATCGGGCGAGTTTCTACTTTCAGATGCAATAGGACTTTTTGGGTCAGGTCAGTCCGTTCGCGAGATATGGGAGTTTGAAGCCAAAAAATGGTTGAGAAGGCAAAAAATTTTTCGCAATTCTGCTGCTTCAAAAGCTTAACCAGAATGGCCTAGGGAAAAAATACACATACCGTTGTAATTGGGCGAGTTTCTACTTTCAGATGCAATAGGAATTTTTGGGTTAGGTCAATCAGTTCGCGACATATGGGAGTTTGAAGCTAAGAAATGGTTGAGAAGAGAACAAATTTTTCGCAATTCTGCTGCTCCAAACGCTTAACCGGAATGGCCTAGGGAAAAAATACACATACCGTTGTAATCGGGCGAGTTTCTACTTTCAGATGCAATAGGAATTTTTGGGTTAGGTCAATCCGTTCGCCAGATATGGGAGTTTGAAACTAAGAATAGGTTGAGAAGACAACAAATATTTCGCACTTCTGCTACTCCAAACGCTTAACCAGAATGGCCTACGGAAAAAATACACATACCGTTGTAATTGGGCGAATTTCTACTTTCAGATGCAATAGGAAGTTTTGGGTTAGATCAATCCGTTCGCGACATATGGGAGTTTGAAGCTAAGAAATGGTTGAGAAGAGAACAAATTTTTCGCAATTCTGCTGCTCCAAACGCTTAACCGGAATGGCCTACGGAAAAAATACACATACCGTTGTAATCGGGCGAGTTTCTACTTTCAGATGCAATAGGAATTTTTGGGTTAGGTCAATCCGTTCGCGAGATATGGGAGTTTGAAGCCAAGAAATGGTTGAGAAGGCAAAAAATTTTTCGCAATTCTGCTGCTTCAAACGCTTAACCAGAATGGCCTAGGGAAAAAATACACATACCGTTGTAATCGGGCGAGTTTCTACTTTCAGATGCAATGGGAATTTTTGGGTTAGGTCAAACCGTTCGCGACATATGGGAGTTTGAAACTAAGAAATGGTTGAGAAGACAACAAATTTTTCGCAATTCTGCTGCTCCAAACGCTTAACCAGAATGGCCTAGGGAAAAAATACACGTACCGTTGTAATCGGGCGAGTTTCTACTTTCAAATGCAATAGGAATTTTCGGGTTAGGTCAATCCGTTCGCGAGATATGGGAGTTTGAAGCTAAGAAATGTTTGAGAAGAGAACAAATTTTTCGCAAATCTGCTGCTTCAAACGCTTAACCAGAATGGCCTAGGGAAAAAATACACATACCGTTGTAATCGGGCGAGTTTCTACTTTCAGATGCAATAGGACTTTTTGGGTCAGGTCAGTCCGTTCGCGAGATATGGGAGTTTGAAGCCAAAAAATGGTTGAGAAGGCAAAAAATTTTTCGCAATTCTGCGGCTTCAAAAGCTTAACCAGAATGGCCTAGGGAAAAAATACACATACCGTTGTAATTGGGCGAGTTTCTACTTTCAGATGCAATAGGAATTTTTGGGTTAGGTCAATCAGTTCGCGACATATGGGAGTTTGAAGCTAAGAAATGGTTGAGAAGAGAACAAATTTTTCGCAATTCTGCTGCTCCAAACGCTTAACCGGAATGGCCTAGGGAAAAAATACACATACCGTTGTAATCGGGCGAGTTTCTACTTTCAGATGCAATAGGAATTTTTGGGTTAGGTCAATCCGTTCGCCAGGTATGGGAGTTTGAAACTAAGAATAGGTTGAGAAGACAACAAATATTTCGCACTTCTGCTACTCCAAACGCTTAACCAGAATGGCCTACGGAAAAAATACACATACCGTTGTAATTGGGCGAATTTCTACTTTCAGATGCAATAGGAAGTTTTGGGTTAGATCAATCCGTTCGCGACATATGGGAGTTTGAAGCTAAGAAATGGTTGAGAAGAGAACAAATTTTTCGCAATTCTGCTGCTCCAAACGCTTAACCGGAATGGCCTAGGGAAATAATACACACTCCGTTGTAATCGGGCGAGTTTCTACATTCAGACGCAACAGAAATTTCTGGATTAGGTCAGTCCGTTCGCGAGATATGGGAGTTTAAAGCCAAGAAATGGTTGAGAAGGCAAAAAATTTTTCGCAGTTCTGCTGCTCCAAACGCTTAACCAGAATGGCTTAGGGAAAAAATACACGTACCGTTGTAATCGGGCGAGTTTCTACTTTCAAATGCAATAGGAATTTTTCGGTTAGGTCAATCCGTTCGCGAGATATGGGAGTTTGAAGCTAAGAATAGGTTGAGAAGGCAACAAATTTTTCGCAATTCTGCTGCTTCAAACGCTTAACCAGAATGTCCTAGGGAAAAAATACATATACCGTTGTAATCGGGCGAGATTCTACTTTCAGATGCAATAGGACTTTTTGGGTTAGGTTAGTCCGTTCGCGAGATATGGGAGTTTGAAGCCAAGAAATGGTTGAGAATACAACAAATTTTTCGCAATTCTGCTGCTCCAAACGTTTAACCAGAATGGCCTAGGGAAAAAATATACATACCGTTGTAATCGGGCGAGTTTCTTCTTTCAGATGCACTAGGAATTTTTGGGTTAGGTCAATCAGTTCGCGACATATGGGAGTTTGAAGCTAAGAAATGGTTGAGAAGAGAACAAATTTTTCGCAATTCAGCTGCTTCAAACGCTTAACCAGAATGGCCTAGGGAAAAAATACCCGTACCGTTGTAATCGGGCGAGTTTCTACTTTCAGATGCAATAGGAATTTTTGGGTTAGGTCAATCCGTTCGCGAGATATGGGAGTTTGAAGCCAAAAAATGGTTGAGAAGGCAAAAAATTTTTCGCAATTCTGCTGCTTCAAAAGCTTAACCAGAATGGCCTAGGGAAAAAATACACATACCGTTGTAATTGGGCGAGTTTCTTCTTTCAGATGCACTAGGAATTTTTGGGTTAGGTCAATCAGTTCGCGACATATGGGAGTTTGAAGCTAAGAAATGGTTGAGAAGAGAACAAATTTTTCGCAATTCAGCTGCTTCAAACGCTTAACCAGAATGGCCTAGGGAAAAAATACCCGTACCGTTGTAATCGGGCGAGTTTCTACTTTCAGATGCAATAGGAATTTTTGGGTTAGGTCAATCCGTTCGCCAGATATGGGAGTTTGAAACTAAGAATAGCTTGAGAAGACAACAAATTTTTCGCACTTCTGCTGCTCCAAACGCTTAACCAGAATGGCCTACGGAAAAAATACACATACCGTTGTAATCGGGCGAGTTTCTACTTTCAGATGCAATAGGAATTTTTGGGTTAGGTCAATCCGTTCGCGAGATATGGGAGTTTGAAGCCAAGAAATGGATGAGAAGGCAAAAAATTTTTCGCAATACTGCTGCTTCAAACGCTTAACCAGAATGGCCTAGGGAAAAAATACACATACCTTTGTAATCGGGCGAGTTTCTACTTTCAGATGCAATGGGAATTTTTGGGTCAGGTCAAACCGTTCGCGACATATGGGAGTTTGAAACTAAGAAATGGTTGAGAAGAGAACAAATTTTTCGCAATTCTGCTGCTTCAAACGCTTAACCAGAGTGGCCTAGGGAAAAAATACCCGTACCGTTGTAATCGGGCGAGTTTCTACTTTCAGATGCAATAGGAATTTTTGGGTTAGGTCAATCCGTTCGCGAGATATGGGAGTTTGAAGCTAAGAAATGTTTGAGAAGAGAACAAATTTTTCGCAAATCTGCTGCTTCAAACGCTTAACCAGAATGGCCTAGGGAAAAAATACACATACCGTTGTAATCGGGCGAGTTTCTACTTTCAGATGCAATAGGACTTTTTGGGTCAGGTCAGTCCGTTCGCGAGATATGGGAGTTTGAAGCCAAAAAATGGTTGAGAAGGCAAAAAATTTTTCGCAATTCTGCTGCTTCAAAAGCTTAACCAGAATGGCCTAGGGAAAAAATACACATACCGTTGTAATTGGGCGAGTTTCTACTTTCAGATGCAATAGGAATTTTTGGGTTAGGTCAATCGGTTCGCGACATATGGGAGTTTGAAGCTAAGAAATGGTTGAGAAGAGAACAAATTTTTCGCAATTCTGCTGCTCCAAACGCTTAACCGGAATGGCCTAGGGAAAAAATACACATACCGTTGTAATCGGGCGAGTTTCTACTTTCAGATGCAATAGGAATTTTAGGGTTAGGTCAATCCGTTCGCCAGATATGGGAGTTTGAAACTAAGAATAGGTTGAGAAGACAACAAATATTTCGCACTTCTGCTACTCCAAACGCTTAACCAGAATGGCCTACGGAAAAAATACACATACCGTTGTAATTGGGCGAATTTCTACTTTCAGATGCAATAGGAAGTTTTGGGTTAGATCAATCCGTTCGCGACATATGGGAGTTTGAAGCTAAGAAATGGTTGAGAAGAGAACAAATTTTTCGCAATTCTGCTGCTCCAAACGCTTAACCGGAATGGCCTAGGGAAATAATACACACTCCGTTGTAATCGGGCGAGTTTCTACATTCAGACGCAACAGAAATTTCTGGATTAGGTCAGTCCGTTCGCGAGATATGGGAGTTTAAAGCCAAGAAATGGTTGAGAAGGCAAAAAATTTTTCGCAGTTCTGCTGCTCCAAACGCTTAACCAGAATGGCTTAGGGAAAAAATACACGTACCGTTGTAATCGGGCGAGTTTCTACTTTCAAATGCAATAGGAATTTTTGGGTTAGGTCAATCCGTTCGCGAGATATGGGAGTTTGAAGCTAAGAATAGGTTGAGAAGGCAACAAATTTTTCGCAATTCTGCTGCTTCAAACGCTTAACCAGAATGTCCTAGGGAAAAAATACATATACCGTTGTAATCGGGCGAGATTCTACTTTCAGATGCAATAGGACTTTTTGGGTTAGGTTAGTCCGTTCGCGAGATATGGGAGTTTGAAGCCAAGAAATGGTTGAGAATACAACAAATTTTTCGCAATTCTGCTGCTCCAAACGTTTAACCAGAATGGCCTAGGGAAAAAATATACATACCGTTGTAATCGGGCGAGTTTCTAATTTCAGATGCAACAGGAATTTTTGGGTTAGGTCAATCCGTTCGCGAGATATGGGAGTTTGAAGCTTAGAAATGGTTGAGAATACAACAAATTTTTCGCACTTCTGCTGCTCCAAACGCTTAACAAGAATGGCCCAGGGAAAAAATACACATTCCGTTGTAATCGGGCGAGTTCCTACTTTCAGATGCAATAGGAATTTTTGGGTTAGGTCAATCCGTTCGCGAGATATGGGAGTTTGAAGCTAAGAAATGGTTGAGAAGAGAACAAATTTTTCGCAATTCTGCTGCTTCAAACGCTTAACCAGAATGTCCTAGGGAAAAAATACACAAACCGTTGTAATCGGGCGAGTTTCTACTTTCAGATGCAATAGGACTTTTTGGGCCAGGTCAGTCCGTTCGCGAGATATGGGAGTTTGAAGCCAAGAAATGGTTGAGAAGGCAAAAAATTTTTCGCAATTCTGCTGCTTCAAAAGCTTAACCAGAATGGCCTAGGGAAAAAATACACATACCGTTGTAATTGGGCGAGTTTCTACTTTCAGATGCAATAGGAATTTTTGGGTTAGGTCAATCCGTTCGCGACATATGGGAGTTTGAAGCTAAGAAATGGTTGAGAAGAGAACAAATTTTTCGCAATTCTGCTGCTTCAAACGCTTACCCAGAATGGCCTAGGGAAAAAATACACATACCGTTGTAATCGGGCGAGTTTCTACTTTCAGATGCAATAGGACTTTTTGGGTCAGGTCAGTCCGTTCGCGAGATATGGGAGTTTGAAGCCAAGAAATGGTTGAGAAGGCAAAAAATTTTTCGCAATTCTGCTGCTTCAAAAGCTTAACCAGAATGGCCTAGGGAAAAAATACACATACCGTTGTAATCGGGCGAGTTTCTGCTTTCAGATGCAATAGGAATTTTTGTGTTAGGTCAATCCGTTCGCGAGATATGGGAGTTTGAAGCTAAGAAATGGTTGAGAAGGCAAAAAATTTTTCGCAATTCTGCTGCTCCAAACGCTTAACCAGAATGGCCCAGGGAAAAAATACACGTTCCGTTGTAATCGGGCGAGTTTCTACTTTCAGATGCAATAGGACTTTTTGGGTCATGTCAGTCCGTTCGCGAGATATGGGAGTTTGAAGCCAAGAAATGGTTGAGAAGGCAAAAAATTTTTCGCAATTCTGCTGCTTCAAAAGCTTAACCAGAATGGCCTAGGGAAAAAATACACATACCGTTGTAATTGGGCGAGTTTCTACTTTCAGATGCAATAGGAATTTTTGGGTTAGGTCAATCGGTTCGCGACATATGGGAGTTTGAAGCTAAGAAATGGTTGAGAAGAGAACAAATTTTTCGCAATTCTGCTGCTCCAAACGCTTAACCGGAATGGCCTAGGGAAAAAATACACATACCGTTGTAATCGGGCGAGTTTCTACTTTCAGATGCAATAGGAATTTTTGGGTTAGGTCAATCCGTTCGCCAGATATGGGAGTTTGAAACTAAGAATAGGTTGAGAAGACAACAAATATTTCGCACTTCTGCTACTCCAAACGCTTAACCAGAATGGCCTACGGAAAAAATACACATACCGTTGTAATTGGGCGAATTTCTACTTTCAGATGCAATAGGAAGTTTTGGGTTAGATCAATCCGTTCGCGACATATGGGAGTTTGAAGCTAAGAAATGGTTGAGAAGAGAACAAATTTTTCGCAATTCTGCTGCTCCAAACGCTTAACCGGAATGGCCTAGGGAAATAATACACACTCCGTTGTAATCGGGCGAGTTTCTACATTCAGACGCAACAGAAATTTCTGGATTAGGTCAGTCCGTTCGCGAGATATGGGAGTTTAAAGCCAAGAAATGGTTGAGAAGGCAAAAAATTTTTCGCAGTTCTGCTGCTCCAAACGCTTAACCAGAATGGCTTAGGGAAAAAATACACGTACCGTTGTAATCGGGCGAGTTTCTACTTTCAAATGCAATAGGAATTTTTGGGTTAGGTCAATCCGTTCGCGAGATATGGGAGTTTGAAGCTAAGAATAGGTTGAGAAGGCAACAAATTTTTCGCAATTCTGCTGCTTCAAACGCTTAACCAGAATGTCCTAGGGAAAAAATACATATACCGTTGTAATCGGGCGAGATTCTACTTTCAGATGCAATAGGACTTTTTGGGTTAGGTTAGTCCGTTCGCGAGATATGGGAGTTTGAAGCCAAGAAATGGTTGAGAATACAACAAATTTTTCGCAATTCTGCTGCTCCAAACGTTTAACCAGAATGGCCTAGGGAAAAAATATACATACCGTTGTAATCGGGCGAGTTTCTAATTTCAGATGCAACAGGAATTTTTGGGTTAGGTCAATCCGTTCGCGAGATATGGGAGTTTGAAGCTTAGAAATGGTTGAGAATACAACAAATTTTTCGCACTTCTGCTGCTCCAAACGCTTAACAAGAATGGCCCAGGGAAAAAATACACATTCCGTTGTAATCGGGCGAGTTCCTACTTTCAGATGCAATAGGAATTTTTGGGTTAGGTCAATCCGTTCGCGAGATATGGGAGTTTGAAGCTAAGAAATGGTTGAGAAGAGAACAAATTTTTCGCAATTCTGCTGCTTCAAACGCTTAACCAGAATGTCCTAGGGAAAAAATACACAAACCGTTGTAATCGGGCGAGTTTCTACTTTCAGATGCAATAGGACTTTTTGGGCCAGGTCAGTCCGTTCGCGAGATATGGGAGTTTGAAGCCAAGAAATGGTTGAGAAGGCAAAAAATTTTTCGCAATTCTGCTGCTTCAAAAGCTTAACCAGAATGGCCTAGGGAAAAAATACACATACCGTTGTAATTGGGCGAGTTTCTACTTTCAGATGCAATAGGAATTTTTGGGTTAGGTCAATCCGTTCGCGACATATGGGAGTTTGAAGCTAAGAAATGGTTGAGAAGAGAACAAATTTTTCGCAATTCTGCTGCTTCAAACGCTTACCCAGAATGGCCTAGGGAAAAAATACACATACCGTTGTAATCGGGCGAGTTTCTACTTTCAGATGCAATAGGACTTTTTGGGTCAGGTCAGTCCGTTCGCGAGATATGGGAGTTTGAAGCCAAGAAATGGTTGAGAAGGCAAAAAATTTTTCGCAATTCTGCTGCTTCAAAAGCTTAACCAGAATGGCCTAGGGAAAAAATACACATACCGTTGTAATCGGGCGAGTTTCTGCTTTCAGATGCAATAGGAATTTTTGTGTTAGGTCAATCCGTTCGCGAGATATGGGAGTTTGAAGCTAAGAAATGGTTGAGAAGGCAAAAAATTTTTCGCAATTCTGCTGCTCCAAACGCTTAACCAGAATGGCCCAGGGAAAAAATACACATTCCGTTGTAATCGGGCGAGTTTCTACTTTCAGATGCAATAGGACTTTTTGGGTCATGTCAGTCCGTTCGCGAGATATGGGAGTTTGAAGCCAAGAAATGGTTGAGAAGGCAAAAAATTTTTCGCAATTCTGCTGCTTCAAAAGCTTAACCAGAATGGCCTAGGGAAAAAATACACATACCGTTGTAATTGGGCGAGTTTCTACTTTCAGATGCAATAGGAATTTTTGGGTTAGGTCAATCCGTTCGCCAGATATGGAGTTTGAAACTAAGAATAGGTTGAGAAGGCAACAAATTTTTCGCACTTCTGCTGCTCTAAATGCTTAACCAGAATGGCCTAGGGAAAAAATACACATACCGTTGTAATCGGGCGAGTTTCTACTTTCAGATGCAATGGTAATTTTTGGGTTAGGTCAAACCGTTCGCGACATATGGGAGTTGGAAACTAAGAAATGGTTGAGAAGGCAACAAATTTTTCGCAATTCTGCTGCTCCAAACGCTTAACCAGAATGGCCTGGGGAAAAAATACACGTACCGTTTTAATCGGGCGAGTTTCTACTTTCAAATGCAATAGGAATTTTTGGGTTAGGTCATTCCGTTCGCGAGGTGTGGGAGTTTGAAGCTAAGAAATGGTTGATAAGAGAACAAATTTTTCGCAATTCTGCTGCTCCAAACGCTTAACCAGAATGGCCTAGGGAAAAAATACACATACCGTTGTAATCGGGCGAGTTTCTACTTTCAGATGCAATAGGACTTTTTGGGTCAGGTCAGTCCGTTCGCGAGATATGGGAGTTTGAAGCCAAGAAATGGTTGAGAAGGCAAAAAATTTTTCGCAATTCTGCTGCTTCAAAAGCTTAACCAGAATGGCCTAGGGAAAAAATACACATACCGTTGTAATTGGGCGAGTTTCTACTTTCAGATGCAATAGGAATTTTTGGGTTAGGTCAATCCGTTCGCCAGATATGGAGTTTGAAACTAAGAATAGGTTGAGAAGGCAACAAATTTTTCGCACTTCTGCTGCTCTAAATGCTTAACCAGAATGGCCTAGGGAAAAAATACACATACCGTTGTAATCGGGCGAGTTTCTACTTTCAGATGCAATGGTAATTTTTGGGTTAGGTCAAACCGTTCGCGACATATGGGAGTTGGAAACTAAGAAATGGTTGAGAAGGCAACAAATTTTTCGCAATTCTGCTGCTCCAAACGCTTAACCAGAATGGCCTGGGGAAAAAATACACGTACCGTTTTAATCGGGCGAGTTTCTACTTTCAAATGCAATAGGAATTTTTGGGTTAGGTCATTCCGTTCGCGAGGTGTGGGAGTTTGAAGCTAAGAAATGGTTGAGAAGAGAACAAATTTTTCGCAATTCTGCTGCTCCAAACGCTTAACCAGAATGGCCTAGGGAAAAAATACACATACCGTTGTAATCGGGCGAGTTTCTACTTTCAGATGCAATAGGACTTTTTGGGTCAGGTCAGTCCGTTCGCGAGATATGGGAGTTTGAAGCCAAGAAATGGTTGAGAAGGCAAAAAATTTTTCGCAATTCTGCTGCTTCAAAAGCTTAACCAGAATGGCCTAGAGAAAAAATACACATACCGTTGTAATTGGGCGAGTTTCTACTTTCAGATGCAATAGGAATTTTTGGGTTAGGTCAATCCGTTCGCGACATATCGGAGTTTGAAGCTAAGAAATGGTTGAGAAGAGAACAAATTTTTCGCAATTCTGCTGCTCCAAACGCTTAACCGGAATGGCCTAGGGAAAAAATACACATACCCTTGTAATCGGGCGAGTTTCTGCTTTCAGATGCAATAGGAATTTTTGTGTTAGGTCAATCCGTTCGCGAGATATGGGAGTTTGAAGCTAAGAAATGGTTGAGAAGGCAAAAAATTTTTCGCAATTCTGCTGCTCCAAACGCTTAACCAGAATGGCCCAGGGAAAAAATACACATTCCGTTGTAATCGGGCGAGTTTCTACTTTCAGATGCAATAGGACTTTTTGGGTCAGGTCAGTCCGTTCGCGAGATATGGGAGTTTGAAGCCAAGAAATGGTTGAGAAGGCAAAAAATTTTTCGCAATTCTGCTGCTTCAAAAGCTTAACCAGAATGGCCTAGGGAAAAAATACACATACCGTTGTAATTGGGCGAGTTTCTACTTTCATTTGCAATAGGAATTTTTGGGTTAGGTCAATCCGTTCGCGAGATATGGGAGTTTAAATCCAAGAAATGGTTGAGAAGGCAAAAAATTTTTCGCAATTCTGCTGCTTCAAAAGCTTAACCAGAATGGCCTAGGGAAAAAATACACATACCGTTGTAATTGGGCGGGTTTCTACTTTCAGATGCAATAGGAATTTTTGGGTTAGGTCAATCAGTTCGCGACATATGGGAGTTTGAAGCTAAGAAATGGTTGAGAAGAGAACAAATTTTTCGCAATTCTGCTGCTCCAAACGCTTAACCGGAATGGCCTAGGGAAAAAATACACATACCGTTGTAATCGGGCGAGTTTCTGCTTTCAGATGCAATAGGAATTTTTGTGTTAGGTCAATCCGTTCGCGAGATATGGGAGTTTGAAGCTAAGAAATGGTTGAGAAGGCAAAAAATTTTTCGCAATTCTGCTGCTCCAAACGCTTAACCAGAATGGCCCAGGGAAAAAATACACATTCCGTTGTAAACGGGCGAGTTTCTACTTTCAGATGCAATAGGAATTTTTGGGTTAGGTCAATCCGTTCGCCAGATATGGAGTTTGAAACTAAGAATAGGTTGAGAAGGCAACAAATTTTTCGCACTTCTGCTGCTCTAAATGCTTAACCAGAATGGCCTAGGGAAAAAATACACATACCGTTCTAATCGGGCGAGTTTCTACTTTCAGATGCAATGGTAATTTTTGGGTTAGGTCAAACCGTTCGCGACATATGGGAGTTGGAAACTAAGAAATGGTTGAGAAGGCAACAAATTTTTCGCAATTCTGCTGCTCCAAACGCTTAACCAGAATGGCCTGGGGAAAAAATACACGTACCGTTTTAATCGGGCGGGTTTCTACTTTCAAATGCAATAGGAATTTTTGGGTTAGGTCATTCCGTTCGCGAGGTGTGGGAGTTTGAAGCTAAGAAATGGTTGAGAAGAGAACAAATTTTTCGCAATTCTGCTGCTCCAAACGCTTAACCAGAATGGCCTAGGGAAAAAATACACATACCGTTGTAATCGGGCGAGTTTCTACTTTCAGATGCAATAGGACTCTTTGGGTCAGGTCAGTCCGTTCGCGAGATATGGGAGTTTGAAGCCAAGAAATGGTTGAGAAGGCAAAAAATTTTTCGCAATTCTGCTGCTTCAAAAGCTTAACCAGAATGGCCTAGGGAAAAAATACACATACCGTTGTAATTGGGCGAGTTTCTACTTTCAGATGCAATAGGAATTTTTGGGTTAGGTCAATCCGTTCGCGACATATCGGAGTTTGAAGCTAAGAAATGGTTGAGAAGAGAACAAATTTTTCGCAATTCTACTGCTCCAAACGCTTAACCGGAATGGCCTAGGGAAAAAATACACATACCCTTGTAATCGGGCGAGTTTCTGCTTTCAGATGCAATAGGAATTTTTGTGTTAGGTCAATCCGTTCGCGAGATATGGGAGTTTGAAGCTAAGAAATGGTTGAGAAGGCAAAAAATTTTTCGCAATTCTGCTGCTCCAAACGCTTAACCAGAATGGCCCAGGGAAAAAAAAAAATTCCGTTGTAATCGGGCGAGTTTCTACATTCAGACGCAACAGAAATTTTTGGGTTAGGTCAATCCGTTCGCGAGATATGGGATTTTAAAGCCAAGAAATGGTTGAGAAGGCAAAAAATTTTTCGCAATTCTGCTGCTCCAAACACTTAACCAGAATGGCCCAGGGAAAAAATACACATTCCGTTGTAATCGGGCGAGTTTCTACTTTCAGATGCAATAGGAATTTTTGGGTTAGGTCAATCCGTTCGCCAGATATGGGAGTTTGAAACTAAGAATAGGTTGAGAAGACAACAAATTTTTCGCACTTCTGCTGCTCTAAACGCTTAACCAGAATGGCCTAGGGAAAAAATACGCATACCGTTGTAATCGGGCGAGTTTCTACTTTCAGATGCAATGGTAATTTTTGGGTTAGGTCAAACCGTTCGCGACATATGGGAGTTGGAAACTAAGAAATGGTTGAGAAGGCAACAAATTTTTCGCAATTCTGCTGCTCCCAACGCTTAACCAGAATGGCCTGGGGAAAAAATACACGTACCGTTTTAATCGGGCGAGTTTCTACTTTCAAATGCAATAGGAATTTTTGGATTAGGTCAATCCGTTCGCGAGGTATGGGAGTTTGAATCTAAGAAATGGTTGAGAAGAGAACAAATTTTTCGCAATTCTGCTGCTTCAAACGCTTAACCAGAATGGCCTAGGGAAAAAATACACATACCGTTGTAATCGGGCGAGTTTCTACTTTCAAATGCAATAGGACTTTTTGGGTCAGGTCAGTCCGTTCGCGAGATATGGGAGTTTGAAGCCAAGAAATGGTTGAGAAGGCAAAAAATTTTTCGCAATTCTGCTGCTTCAAAAGCTTAACCAGAATGGCCTAGGGAAAAAATACACATACCGTTGTAATTGGGCGAGTTTCTACTTTCAGATGCAATAGGAATTTTTGGGTTAGGTCAATCCGTTCGCGACATATGGGAGTTTGAAGCTAAGAAATGGTTGAGAAGAGAACAAATTTTTCGCAATTCTGCTGCTCCAAACGCTTAACCGGAATGGCCTAGGGAAAAAATACACATACCCTTGTAATCGGGCGAGTTTCTGCTTTCAGATGCAATAGGAATTTTTGTGCTAGGTCAATCCGTTCGCGAGATATGGGAGTTTGAAGCTAAGAAATGGTTGAGAAGGCAAAAAATTTTTCGCAATTCTGCTGCTCCAAACGCTTAACCGGAATGGCCCAGGGAAAAAATACACATTCCGTTGAAATCGGGCGAGTTTCTACTTTCAGATGCAATAGGAATTTTTGGGTTAGGTCAATCCGTTCGCCAGATATGGGAGTTTGAAACTAAGAATAGGTTGAGAAGACAACAAATTTTTCGCACTTCTGCTGCTCTAAACGCTTAACCAGAATGGCCTAGGGAAAAAATACGCATACCGTTGTAATCGGGCGAGTTTCTACTTTCAGATGCAATGGTAATTTTTGGGTTAGGTCAAACCGTTCGCGACATATGGGAGTTGGAAACTAAGAAATGGTTGAGAAGGCAACAAATTTTTCGCAATTCTGCTGCTCCCAACGCTTAACCAGAATGGCCTGGGGAAAAAATACACGTACCGTTGTAATCGGGCGAGTTTCTACTTTCAGATGCATTGGTAATTTTTGTGTTAGGTCAAACGGTTCGCGACATATGGGAGTTGGAAACTAAGAAATGGTTGAGAAGGCAACAAATTTTTCGCAATTCTGCTGCTCCAAACGCTTAACCAGAATGGCCTAGGGAAAAAATACACATACCGTTGTAATCGGGCGAGTTTCTACTTTCAGATGCATTGGTAATTTTTGTGTTAGGTCAAACGGTTCGCGACATATGGGAGTTGGAAACTAAGAAATGGTTGAGAAGGCAACAAATTTTTCGCAATTCTGCTGCTCCAAACGCTTAACCAGAATGGCCTGGGGAAAAAATACACGTACCGTTTTAATCGGGCGAGTTTCTACTTTCAAATGCAATAGGAATTTTTGGGTTAGGTCAGTCCGTTCGCGAGATATGGGAGTTTGAAGCTAAGAAATGGTTGAGAAGGCAAAAAATTTTTCGCAATTCTGCTGCTCCAAACGCTTAACCGGAATGGCCCAGGGAAAAAATACACATTCCGTTGTAATCGAGCGAGTTTCTACATTCAGACGCAACAGAAATTTTTGGGTTAGGTCAATCCGTTCGCGAGATATGGGATTTTAAATCCAAGAAATGGTTGAGAAGGCAAAAAATTTTTCGCAATTCTGCTGCTCCAAACGCTTAACCAGAATGGCTTAGGGAAAAAATACACATACCGTTGTAATCGGGCGAGTTTCTGCTTTCAGATGCAACAGGAATTTTTGGGTCAGGTCAGTCCGTTCGCCAGATATGGGAGTTTGAAGCCAAGAAATGGTTGAGAAGACAACAAATTTTTCGCACTTCTGCTGCTCTAAACGCTTAACCAGAATGGCCTATGGAAAAAATACACATACCCTTGTAATCGGGCGAGTTTCTGCTTTCAGATGCAATAGGAATTTTTGTGTTAGGTCAATCCGTTCGCGAGATATGGGAGTTTGAAGCTAAGAAATGGTTGAGAAGGCAAAAAATTTTTCGCAATTCTGCTGCTCCAAACGCTTAACCAGAATGGCCCAGGGAAAAAATACACATTCCGTTGTAATCGTGCGAGTTTCTACATTCAGACGCAACAGAAATTTTTGGGTTAGGTCAATCCGTTCGCGAGATATGGGATTTTAAAGCCAAGAAATGGTTGAGAAGGCAAAAAATTTTTCGCAATTCTGCTGCTCCAAACGCTTAACCAGAATGGCTTAGGGAAAAAATACACATACCGTTGTAATCGGGCGAGTTTCTGCTTTCAGATGCAACAGGAATTTTTGGGTCAGGTCAGTCCGTTCGCGAGATATGGGAGTTTGAAGCCAAGAAATGGTTGAGAAGACCACAAATTTTTCGCACTTCTGCTGCTCCAAACGCTTAACCAGAATGGCTTAGGGAAAAAATACACATACCGTTGTAATCGGGCGAGTTTCTGCTTTCAGATGCAACAGGAATTTTTGGGTCAGGTCAGTCCGTTCGCGAGATATGGGAGTTTGAAGCCAAGAAATGGTTGAGAAGACAACAAATTTTTCGCACTTCTGCTGCTCTAAACGCTTAACCAGAATGGCCTAGGGAAAAAATACACATACCGTTGTAATCGGGCGAGTTTCTACTTTCAGATGCATTGGTAATTTTTGTGTTAGGTCAAACCGTTCGCGACATATGGGAGTTGGAAACTAAGAAATGGTTGAGAAGGCAACAAATTTTTCGCAATTCTGCTTCTCCAAACGCTTAACCAGAATGGCCTGGGGAAAAAATACACGTACCGTTTTAATCGGGCGAGTTTCTACTTTCAAATGCAATAGGAATTTTTGGGTTAGGTCAATCCGTTCGCGAGGTATGGGAGTTTGAAGCTAAGAAATGGTTGAGAAGCCAAAAAATTTTTCGCAATTCTGCTGCTCCAAACGCTTAACCAGAATGGCCCAGGGAAAAAATACACATTCCGTTGTAATCGTGCGAGTTTCTACATTCAGACGCAACAGAAATTTTTGGGTTAGGTCAATCCGTTCGCGAGATATGGGATTTTAAAGCCAAGAAATGGTTGAGAAGGCAAAAAATTTTTCGCAATTCTGCTGCTCCAAACGCTTAACCAGAATGGCTTAGGGAAAAAATACACATACCGTTGTAATCGGGCGAGTTTCTGCTTTCAGATGCAACAGGAATTTTTGGGTCAGGTCAGTCCGTTCGCGAGATATGGGAGTTTGAAGCCAAGAAATGGTTGAGAAGACAACAAATTTTTCGCACTTCTGCTGCTCCAAACGCTTAACCAGAATGGCCTAGGGAAAAAATACACATACCGTTGTAATCGGGCGAGTTTCTACTTTCAGATGCAATGGTAATTTTTGGGTTAGGTCAAACCGTTCGCGACATATGGGTGTTTGAAACTAAGAAATGGTTGAGAAGGCAACAAATTTTCGCAATTCTGCTGCTCCGAACGCTTAACCAGAATGGCCTGGGGAAAAAATACACGTACCGTTTTAATCGGGCGAGTTTCTACTTTCAAATGCAATAGGAATTTTTGGGTTAGGTCAATCCGTTCGCGAGATATGGGAGTTTGAAGCTAAGAAATGGTTGAGAAGAGAACAAATTCTTCGCAATTCTGCTGCTTCAAACGCTTAACCAGAATGGCCTAGGGAAAAAATACACATACCGTTGTAATCGGGCGAGTTTCTACTTTCAGATGCAATAGGACTTTTTGGGTCAGGTCAGTCCGTTCGCGAGATATGGGAGTTTGAAACCAAGAAATGGTTGAGAAGGCAAAAAATTTTTCGCAATTCAGCTGCTTCAAAAGCTTAACCAGAATGGCCTAGGGAAAAAATACACATACCGTTGTAATTGGGCGAGTTTCTACTTTCAGATGCAATAGGAATTTTTGGGTTAGGTCAATCCGTTCGCGACATATGGGAGTTTGAAGCTAAGAAATGGTTGAGAAGACAACAAATTTTTCGCACTTCTGCTGCTCCAAACGCTTAACCAGAATGGCCTAGGGAAAAAATACACATACCGTTGTAATCGGGCGAGTCTCTACTTTCAGATGCAATAGGAATTTTTGGGTTAGGTCATTCCGTTTGCGAGATATGGGAGTTTGAAGCTAAGAAATGTATGAGAGGACAGCAAATTTTTCGCAATTCTGCTGCTCCAAACGCTAAACCAGAATGGCCCAGGGCAAAAACACACATACGGTTGTAATCGGGCGAGTTTCTACTTTCAGATGGAATAGGAATTTTTGGGTTAGGTCAATCCGTTCGCCAGATATGGGAGTTTGAAACTAAGAATAGGTTGAGAAGACAACAAATTTTTCGCACTTCTGCTGCTGCAAACACTTAACCAGAATGGCCTACGGAAAAAATACACATACCGTTGTAATCGGGCGAGTTTCTACTTTCAGATGCAATAGGAATTTTTGGGTTAGGTCAATCCGTTCGCGAGATATGGGAGTTTGAAGCCAAGAAATGGTTGAGAAGGCAAAAAGTTTTTCGCAATTCTGCTGCTTCAAACGCTTAACCAGAATGCCCTAGGGAAAAAATACACATACCGTTGTAATCGGGCGAGTTTCTGCTTTCAGATGCAATAGGAATTTTTGTGTTATGTCAATCCGTTCGCGAGATATGGGAGTTTGAAGCTAAGAAATGGTTGAGAAGGCAAAAAATTTTTCGCAATTCTGCTGCTCCAAACGCTTAACCAGAATGGCCCAGGGAAAAAATACACATTCCGTTGTAATCGGGCGAGTTTCTACTTTCAGATGCAATAGGACTTTTTGGGTCAGGTCAGTCCGTTCGCGAGATATGGGAGTTTGAAGCCAAGAAATGGTTGAGAAGGCAAAAAATTTTTCGCACTTCTGCTGCTTCAAAAGCTTAACCAGAATGGCCTAGGGAAAAAATACACATACCGTTGTAATTGGGCGGGTTTCTACTTTCATTTGCAATAGGAATTTTTGGGTTAGGTCAATCCGTTCGCGAGATATGGGAGTTTAAAGCCAAGAAATGGTTGAGAAGGCAAAAAATTTTTCGCAATTCTGCTGCTTCAAAAGCTTAACCAGAATGGCCTAAGGAAAAAATACACATACCGTTGTAATTGGGCGGGTTTCTACTTTCAGATGCAATAGGAATTTTTTGGTTAAGGCAATCAGTTCGCGACATATGGGACTTTGAAGCTAAGAAATGGTTGAGGAGAGAACAAATTTTTCGCAATTCTGCTGCTCCAAACGCTTAACCGGAATGGCCTAGGGAAAAAATACACATACCTTTAAAATCGGGCGAGTTTCTACTTTCAGATGCAATAGGAATTTTTGGGTTAGGCTAATCCGTTCGCGAGATATGGGAGTTTGAATCTAAGAAATGGTTAAGAAGACAACAAATTTTTCGCACTTCTGCTGCTCCAAACACTTAACCAGAATGGCCTAGGGAAAAAATACACATTCCGTTGTAATCGGGCGAGTTTCTACTTTCCGATGCAAGAGAAATTTTTGGGTTAGGTCAATCCGTTCGCGACATATGGGAGTTTGAAGCTAAGAAATGGTTGAGAAGACAACAAATTTTTCGCACTTCTGCTGCTCCAAACGCTTAACCAGAATGGCCCAGGGAAAAAATACACATACCGTTGTAATCGGGCGAGTCTCTACTTTCAGATGCAATAGGAATTTTTGGGTTAGGTCAGTCCGTTCGCGAGATATGGGAGTTTGAAGCTAAGAAATGGTTGAGAAGGCAAAAAATTTTTCGCAATTCTGCTGCTCCAAACGCTTAACCAGAATGGCCCAGGGAAAAAATACACATTCCGTTGTAATCGGGCGAGTTTCTACTTTTAGATGCAATAGGAACTTTTGGGTTAGGTGAATCCGTTCGCGAGATATGGGAGTTTGAAGACAAGAAATGGTTGAGAAGGCAAAAAATTTTTCGCGATTCTGCTGCTCCAAACGCTTAACCAGAATGGCCTAGGGAAAAAATACACATACCTTTAAAATCGGGCGAGTTTCTACTTTCAGATGCAATAGGAATTTTTGGGTTAGGCTAATCCGTTCGCGAGATATGGGAGTTTGAATCTAAGAAATGGTTAAGAAGACAACAAATTTTTCGCACTTCTGCTGCTCCAAACACTTAACCAGAATGGCCTAGGGAAAAAATACACATTCCGTTGTAATCGGGCGAGTTTCTACTTTCCGATGCAAGAGAAATTTTTGGGTTAGGTCAATCCGTTCGCGACATATGGGAGTTTGAAGCTAAGAAATGGTTGAGAAGACAACAAATTTTTCGCACTTCTGCTGCTCCAAACGCTTAACCAGAATGGCCCAGGGAAAAAATACACATACCGTTGTAATCGGGCGAGTCTCTACTTTCAGATGCAATAGGAATTTTTGGGTTAGGTCAGTCCGTTCGCGAGATATGGGAGTTTGAAGCCAAGAAATGGTTGAGAAGGCAAAAAATTTTTCGCACTTCTACTGCTGCAAACACTTAACCAGAATGGCCTACGGAAAAAATACACATACCGCTGTAATCGGGCGAGTTTCTACTTTCAGATGCAATAGGAATTTTTGGGTTAGGTCAATCCGTTCGCGAGATATGGGAGTTTGAAGCCAAGAAATGGTTGAGAAGGCAAAAAGTTTTTCGCAATTCTGCTGCTTCAAACGCTTAACCAGAATGGCCTAGGGAAAAAATACACATTCCGTTGTAATCGGGCGAGTTTCTGCTTTCAGATGCAATAGGAATTTTTGTGTTAGGTCAATCCGTTCGCGAGATATGGGAGTTTGAAGCTAAGAAATGGTTGAGAAGGCAAAAAATTTTTCGCAATTCTGCTGCTCCAAACGCTTAACCAGAATGGCCCAGGGAAAAAATACACATTCCGTTGTAATCGGGCGAGTTTCTACTTTCAGATGCAATAGGACTTTTTGGGTCAGGTCAGTCCGTTCGCGAGATATGGGAGTTTGAAGCCAAGAAATGGTTGAGAAGGCAAAAAATTTTTCGCTATTCTGCTGCTTCAAAAGCTTAACCAGAATGGCCTAGGGAAAAAATACACATTCCGTTGTAATCGGGCGAGTTTCTACTTTCAAATGCAATAGAAATTTTTGGGTTAGGTCAATCAGTCCGCAACATATGGGAGTTTGAAGCTAAGAAATGGTTGAGAAGAGAACAAATTTTTCGCAATTCTGCTGCTCCAAACGCTTAACCGGAATGGCCTAGGGAAAAAATACACATACCGTTGTAATCGGGCGAGTTTCTGCTTTCAGATGCAATAGGAATTTTTGTGTTAGGTCAATCCGTTCGCGAGATATGGGAGTTTGAAGCTAAGAAATGGTTGAGAAGGCAAAAAATTTTTCGCAATTCTGCTGCTCCAAACGCTTAACCAGAATGACCCAGGGAAAAAATACACATTCCGTTGTAATCGGGCGAGTTTCTACTTTCAGATGCAATAGGAATTTTTGGGTTAGGTCAATCCGTTCGCCAGATACGGGAGTTTGAAACTAAGAATAGGTTGAGAAGGCAACAAATTTTTCTCACTTCTGCTGCTCTAAATGCTTAACCAGAATGGCCTAGGGAAAAAATACACATACCGTTGTAATCGGGCGAGTTTCTACTTTCAGATGCAATGGTAATTTTTGGGTTAGGTCAAACCGTTCGCGACATATGGGAGTTGGAAACTAAGAAATGGTTGAGAAGGCAACAAATTTTTCGCAATTCTGCTGCTCTAAACGCTTAACCAGAATGGCCTGGGGAAAAAATACACGTACCGTTTTAATCGGGCGAGTTTCTACTTTCAAATGCAATAGGAATTTTTGGGTTAGGTCAATCCGTTCGCGAGGTATGGGAGTTTGAAGCTAAGAAATGGTTGAGAAGGCAAAAAATTTTTCGCAATTCTGCTGCTCCAGACGCTTAACCAGAATGGCCCAGGGAAAAAATACACATTCCGTTGTAATCGGGCGAGTTTCTACTTTCAGATGCAATAGGAATTTTTGGGTTAGGTCAATCCGTTCGCCAGATATGGGAGTTTGAAATTAAGAATAGTTTGAGAAGACAACAAATTTTGCGCACTTCTGCTGCTCTAAACGCTTAACCAGAATGGCCTAGGGAAAAAATACACATACCGTTGTAATCGGGCGAGTTTCTACTTTCAGATGCAATAGGAATTTTTGGGTTAGGTCAATCCGTTCGCCAGATATGGGAGTTTGAAACTAAGAATAGGTTGAGAAGGCAACAAATTTTTCGCACTTCTGCTGCTCTAAATGCTTAACCAGAATGGCCTAGGGAAAAAATACACATACCGTTGTAATTGGGCGGGTTTCTACTTTCAGATGCAGTAGGAATTTTTGGGTTAGGTCAATCAGTTCGCGACATATGGGAGTTTGAAGCTAAGAAATGGTTGAGAAGAGAACAAATTTTTCGCAATTCTGCTGCTCCAAACGCTTAACCGGAATGGCCTAGGGAAAAAATACACATACCGTTGTAATCGGGCGAGTTTCTACTTTCAGATGCAATGGTAATTTTTGGGTTAGGTCAAACCGTTCGCGACATATGGGAGTTGGAAACTAAGAAATGGTTGCGAAGGCAACAAATTTTTCGCAATTCTGCTGCTCCAAACGCTTAACCAGAATGGCCTGGGGAAAAAATACACGTACCGTTTTAATCGGGCGAGTTTCTACTTTCAAATGCAATAGGAATTTTTGGGTTAGGTCAATCCGTTCGCGAGGTATGGGAGTTTGAAGCTAAGAAATGGTTGAGAGGAGAACAAATTTTTCGCAATTCTGCTGCTCCAAACGCTTAACCAGAATGGCCTAGGGAAAAAAATACACATACCGTTGTAATCGGGCGAGTTTCTGCTTTCAGATGCAATAGGAATTTTTGTGTTAGGTCAATCCGTTCGCGAGATATGGGAGTTTGAAGCTAAGAAATGGTTGAGAAGGCAAAAAATTTTTCGCAATTCTGCTGCTCCAGACGCTTAACCAGAATGGCCCAGGGAAAAAATACACATTCCGTTGTAATCGGGCGAGTTTCTACATTCAGACGCAACAGAAATGTTTGGGTTAGGTCAATCCGTTCGCGAGATATGGGATTTTAAAGACAAGAAATGGTTGAGAAGGCAAAAAATTTTTCGCAATTCTGCTGCTCCAAACACTTAACCAGAATGGCCCAGGGAAAAAATACACATTCCGTTGTAATCGGGCGAGTTTCTACTTTCAGATGCAATAGGAATTTTTGGGTTAGGTCAATCCGTTCGCCAGATATGGGAGTTTGAAATTAAGAATAGGTTGAGAAGACAACAAATTTTGCGCAATTCTGCTGCTCTAAACGCTTAACCAGAATGGCCTAGGGAAAAAATACACATACCGTTGTAATCGGGCGAGTTTCTACTTTCAGATGCAATGGTAATTTTTGGGTTAGGTCAAACCGTTCGCGACATATGGGAGTTGGAAACTAAGAAATGGTTGAGAAGGCAACAAATTTTTCGCAATTCTGCTGCTCCAAACGCTTAACCAGAATGGCCTGGGGAAAAAATACACGTACCGTTTTAATCGGGCGAGTTTCTACTTTCAAATGCAATAGGAATTTTTGGGTTAGGTCAATCCGTTCGCGAGGTATGGGAGTTTGAAGCTAAGAAATGGTTGAGAAGAGAACAAATTTTTCGCAATTCTGCTGCTTCAAACGCTTAACCAGAATGGCCTAGGGACAAAATACACATACCGTTGTAATCGGGCGAGTTTCTACTTTCAGATGCAATAGGACTTTTTGGGTCAGGTCAGTCCGTTCGCGAGATATGGGAGTTTGAAGCCAAGAAATGGTTGAGAAGGCAAAAAATTTTTCGCAATTCTGCTGCTTCAAAAGCTTAACCAGAATGGCCTAGGGAAAAAATACACATACCGTTGTAATTGGGCTAGTTTCTACTTTCAGATGCAATAGGAATTTTTGGGTTAGGACAATCCGTTCGCGACATATGGGAGTTTGAAGCTAAGAAATGGTTGAGAAGAGAACAAATTTTTCGAAATTCTGCTGCTCCAAACGCTTAACCGGAATGGCCTAGGGAAAAAATACACATACCCCTGTAATCGGGCGAGTTTCTGCTTTCAGATGCAATAGGAATTTTTGTGTTAGGTCAATCCGTTCGCGAGATATGGGAGTTTGAAGCTAAGAAACGGTTGAGAAGGCAAAAAATTTTTCGCAATTCTGCTGCTCCAAACGCTTAACCAGAATGGCCCAGGGAAAAAATACACATTCCGTTGTAATCGAGCGAGTTTCTACATTCAGACGCAACAGAAATTTTTGGGTTAGGTCAATCCGTTCGCGAGATATGGGATTTTAAAGCCAAGAAATGGTTGAGAAGGCAAACAATTTTTCGCAATTCTGCTGCTCCAAACCCTTAACCAGAATGGCTTAGGGTAAAAATACACATACCATTGTAATCGGGCGAGTCTCTACTTTCAGATGCAATAGGAATTTTTGGGTTAGGTCAGTCCGTTCGCGAGATATGGGAGTTTGAAGCCAAGAAATGGTTGAGAAGGCAAAAAATCTTTCGCAATTGTGCTGCTCCAAACGCTTAACCAGAATGGCCTAGGGAAAAAATACACATTCCGTTGTAATCGGGCGAGTTTCTACTTTCAGATGCAATAGGAATTTTTGTGTTAGGTCATTCCGTTCCCGAGATATGGGAGTTTGAAGCTAAGAAATGTTTGAGAAGACAACAAATTTTTCGCAATTCTGCTGCTCCAAACGCTAAACCAGAATGGCCCAGGGCAAAAACACACATACGGTTGTAATCGGGCGAGTTTCCACTTTCAGATGCAATAGGAATTTTTGGGTTAGGTCAATCCGTTCGCCAGATATGGGAGTTTGAAACGAAGAATAGGTTGAGAAGACAACAAATTTTTCGCACTTCTGCTGCTGCAAACAATTAAACAGAATGGCCTACGGAAAAAATACACATACCGTTGTAATCGGGCGAGTTTCTACTTTCAGATGCAATAGGAAGTTTTGGGTTAGGTCAATCCGTTCGCGAGATATGGGAGTTTGAAGCCAAGAAATGGTTGAGAAGGCAAAAAGTTTTTCGCAATTCTGCTGCTTCAAACGCTTAACCAGAATGGCCTAGGGAAAAAATACACATACCGTTGTAATCGGGCGAGTTTCTACTTTCAGATGCAATAGGACTTTTTGGGTCAGGTCAGTCCGTTCGCGTGATATGGGAGTTTGAAGCTAAGAAATGGTTGAGAAGAGAACAAATTTTTCGCAATTCTGCTGCTCCAAACGTTTAACCGGAATGGCCTAGGGAAAAAATACACATACCGTTGTAATCGAGCGAGTTTCTACTTTCAGACGCAACAGAAATTTTTGGGTTAGGTCAATCCGTTCGCGAGATATGGGAGTTTAAAGCCAAGAAATGGTTGAGAAGGCAAAAAATTTTTCGCAATTCTGCTGCTCCAAACGCTTAACCGGAATGGCCTAGGGAAAAAATACACATACCGTTGTAAGCGGGCGAGTTTCTGCTTTCAGATGCAATAGGAATTTTTGTGTTAGGTCAATCTGTTCGCGAGATATGGGAGTTTGAAGCTAAGAAATGGTTGAGAAGGCAAAAAATTTTTCGCAATTCTGCTGCTCGAAACGTTTAACCAGAATGGCCTAGGGAAAAAATATTCATACCGTTGTAATCGGGCGAGCTTCTAATTTCAGATGCAACAGGAATTTTTGGGTTAGGTCAATCTGTTCGCGAGATATGGGAGTTTGAAGCTAAGAAATGTTTGAGAAGACAACAAATTTTTCGCAATTCTGCTGCTCCAAACGCTTAATCAGAATGGCGTAGGGAAAAAATACACATACCGTTGTAATCGGGCGAGTTTCTGCTTTCAGATGCAATAGGAATTTTTGTGTTAGGTCAATCCGTTCGCGAGATATGGGAGTTTGAAGCTAAGAAATGGTTGAGAAGGCAAAAAATTTTTCGCAATTCTGCTGCTTCAAAAGCTTAACCAGAATGGCCTAGGGAAAAAATACACCTACCGTTGTAATTGGGCGAGTTTCTACTTTCAGATGCAATTGGAATTTTTGGGTTAGGTCAATCAGTTCGCGACATATGGGAGTTTGAAGCTTAGAAATGTTTGGGAAGAGAACAAATTTTTCGCAATTCTGCTGCTCCAAACGCTTAACCGGAATGGCCTAGGGAAAAAATACACATACCGTTGTAATCGGGCGAGTTTCTGCTTTCAGATGCAATAGGAATTTTTGTGTTAGGTCAGTCCGTTCGCGAGATATGGGAGTTTGAAGCTAAGAAATGGTTGGGAAGGCAAAAAATTTTTCGCAATTCTGCTGCTCCAAACGCTTAACCAGAATGGCCCAGGGAAAAAATACACGTTCCGTTGTAATCGGGCGAGTTTCTACTTTCAGATGCAATAGGAATTTTTGGGTTAGGTCAATCCGTTCGCCAGATATGGGAGTTTGAATCTAAGAATAGGTTGAGAAGACAACAAATTTTTCGCAATTCTGCTGCTCCAAACGCTTAACCCGAATGGCCTACGGAAATAATAGACATAACGTTGTAATCGGGCGAGTTTCTACTTTCTGATGCAATAGGAATTTTTTGGTTAGGTCAAACCGTTCGCGACATATGGGAGTTTGAAACTAAGAAATGGTTGAGAAGGCAACAAATTTTTCGCAATTCTGCTGCTCCAAACGCTTAACCAGAATGGCCTGGGGAAAAAACACACGTACCGTTGTAATCGGGCGAGTTTCTACTTTCAGATGCAATAGGAATTTTTGGGTTAGGTCAATCCGTTCGCCAGATATGGGAGTTTGAAACGAAGAATAGGTTGAGAAGACAACAAATTTTTCGCACTTCTGCTGCTGCAAACAATTAAACAGAATGGCCTACGGAAAAAATACACATACCGTTGTAATCGGGCGAGTTTCTACTTTCAGATGCAATAGGAAGTTTTGGGTTAGGTCAATCCGTTCGCGAGATATGGGAGTTTGAACCAAGAAATGGTTGAGAAGGCAAAAAGTTTTTCGCAATTCTGCTGCTTCAAACGCTTAACCAGAATGGCCTAGGGAAAAAATACACATACCGTTGTAATCGGGCGAGTTTCTACTTTCAGATGCAATAGGACTTTTTGGGTCAGGTCAGTCCGTTCGCGTGATATGGGAGTTTGAAGCTAAGAAATGGTTGAGAAGAGAACAAATTTTTCGCAATTCTGCTGCTCCAAACGTTTAACCGGAATGGCCTAGGGAAAAAATACACATACCGTTGTAATCGGGCGAGTTTCTACTTTCAGACGCAACAGAAATTTTTGGGTTAGGTCAATCCGTTCGCGAGATATGGGAGTTTAAAGCCAAGAAATGGTTGAGAAGGCAAAAAATTTTTCGCAATTCTGCTGCTCCAAACGCTTAACCGGAATGGCCTAGGGAAAAAATACACATACCGTTGTAATCGGGCGAGTTTCTGCTTTCAGATGCAACAGGAATTTTTGGGCTAGGTCAATCTGTTCGCGAGATATGGGAGTTTGAAGCTAAGAAATGGTTGAGAAGACAACAAATTTTTCGCAATTCTGCTGCTCCAAACGCTTAATCAGAATGGCGTAGGGAAAAAATACACATACCGTTGTAATCGGGCGAGTTTCTGCTTTCAGATGCAATAGGAATTTTTGTGTTAGTTCAATCCGTTCACGAGGTATGGGAGTTTGAAGCTAAGAAATGGTTGAGAAGGCAAAAAATTTTTCGCAATTCTGCTGCTTCAAAAGCTTAACCAGAATGGCCTAGGGAAAAAATACACATACCGTTGTAATTGGGCGAGTTTCTACTTTCAGATGCAATAGGAATTTTTGGGTTAGGTCAATCAGTTCGCGACATATGGGAGTTTGAAGCTTAGAAATGGTTGGGAAGAGAACAAATTTTTCGCAATTCTGCTGCTCCAAACGCTTAACCGGAATGGCCTAGGGAAAAAATACACATACCGTTGTAATCGGGCGAGTTTCTGCTTTCAGATGCAATAGGAATTTTTGTGTTAGGTCAGTCCGTTCGCGAGATATGGGAGTTTGAAGCTAAGAAATGGTTGGGAAGGCAAAAAATTTTTCGCAATTCTGCTGCTCCAAACGCTTAACCAGAATGGCCCAGGGAAAAAATACACGTTCCGTTGTAATCGGGCGAGTTTCTACTTTCAGATGCAATAGGAATTTTTGGGTTAGGTCAATCCGTTCGCCAGATATGGGAGTTTGAATCTAAGAATAGGTTGAGAAGACAACAAATTTTTCGCAATTCTGCTGCTCCAAACGCTTAACCCGAATGGCCTACGGAAATAATACACATAACGTTGTAATCGGGCGAGTTTCTACTTTCTGATGCAATAGGAATTTTTTGGTTAGGTCAGTCCGTTCGCGAGATATGGGAGTTTGAAGCTAAGAAATGGTTGACAAGACAACAAATTTTCCGCACTTCTGCTGCTCCAATCGCTTATCCAGAATGGCCTAGGGAAAAAATACACATACCTTTAAAATCGGGCGAGTTTCTACTTTCAGATGCAATAGGAATTTTTGGGTTAGGCTAATCCGTTCGCGAGATATGGGAGTTTGAAACTAAGAAATGGTTAAGAAGACAACAAATTTTTCGCACTTCTGCTGCCCCAAACGCTTAACCAGAATGGCCTAGGGAAAAAATACACATTCCGTTGTAATCGGGCGAGTTTCTACTTTCCGATGCAAGAGAAATTTTTGGGTTAGGTCAATCCGTTCGCGACATATGGGAGTTTGAAGCTAAGAAATGGTTGAGAAGACAACAAATTTTTCGCACTTCTGCTGCTCCAAACGCTTAACCAGAATGGCCCAGGGAAAAAATACACATACCATTGTAATCGGGCGAGTCTCTACTTTCAGATGCAATAGGAATTTTTGGGTTAGGTCAGTCCGTTCGCGAGATATGGGAGTTTGAAGCCAAGAAATGGTTGAGAAGGCAAAAAATCTTTCGCAATTGTGCTGCTCCAAACGCTTAACCAGAATGGCCTAGGGAAAAAATACACATTCCGTTGTAATCGGGCGAGTTTCTACTTTCAGATGCAATAGGAATTTTTGTGTTAGGTCATTCCGTTCCCGAGATATGGGAGTTTGAAGCTAAGAAATGTTTGAGAAGACAACAAATTTTTCGCAATTCTGCTGCTCCAAACGCTAAACCAGAATGGCCCAGGGCAAAAACACACATACGGTTGTAATCGGGCGAGTTTCCACTTTCAGATGCAATAGGAATTTTTGGGTTAGGTCAATCCGTTCGCCAGATATGGGAGTTTGAAACGAAGAATAGGTTGAGAAGACAACAAATTTTTCGCACTTCTGCTGCTGCAAACAATTAAACAGAATGGCCTACGGAAAAAATACACATACCGTTGTAATCGGGCGAGTTTCTACTTTCAGATGCAATAGGAAGTTTTGGGTTAGGTCAATCCGTTCGCGAGATATGGGAGTTTGAAGCCAAGAAATGGTTGAGAAGGCAAAAAGTTTTTCGCAATTCTGCTGCTTCAAACGCTTAACCAGAATGGCCTAGGGAAAAAATACACATACCGTTGTAATCGGGCGAGTTTCTACTTTCAGATGCAATAGGACTTTTTGGGTCAGGTCAGTCCGTTCGCGTGATATGGGAGTTTGAAGCTAAGAAATGGTTGAGAAGAGAACAAATTTTTCGCAATTCTGCTGCTCCAAACGTTTAACCGGAATGGCCTAGGGAAAAAATACACATACCGTTGTAATCGAGCGAGTTTCTACTTTCAGACGCAACAGAAATTTTTGGGTTAGGTCAATCCGTTCGCGAGATATGGGAGTTTAAAGCCAAGAAATGGTTGAGAAGGCAAAAAATTTTTCGCAATTCTGCTGCTCCAAACGCTTAACCGGAATGGCCTAGGGAAAAAATACACATACCGTTGTAATCGGGCGAGTTTCTGCTTTCAGATGCAATAGGAATTTTTGTGTTAGGTCAATCTGTTCGCGAGATATGGGAGTTTGAAGCCAAGAAATGGTTGAGAAGGCAAAAAATTTTTCGCAATTCTGCTGCTTCAAACGCTTAACCAGAATGGCCTAGGGAAAAAATACACATACCGTTGTAATCGGGCGAGTTTCTACTTTCAGATGCAATGGTAATTTTTGGGTTAGGTCAAACCGTTCGCGACATATGGGAGTTTGAATCTAAGAAATGGTTGAGAAGGCAACAAATTTTTCGCAATTCTGCTGCTCCAAACGCTTAACCAGAATGGCCTGGGGAAAAAACACACGTACCGTTGTAATCGGGCGAGTTTCTACTTTCAAATGCAATAGGAATTTTTGTGTTAGGTCATTCCGTTCGCGAGATATGGGAGTTTGAAGCTAAGAAATGTTTGAGAAGACAACAAATTTTTCGCAATTCTGCTGCTCCAAACGCTAAACCAGAATGGCCCAGGGCAAAAACACACATACGGTTGTAATCGGGCGAGTTTCCACTTTCAGATGCAATAGGAATTTTTGGGTTAGGTCAATCCGTTCGCCAGATATGGGAGTTTGAAACGAAGAATAGGTTGAGAAGACAACAAATTTTTCGCACTTCTGCTGCTGCAAACAATTAAACAGAATGGCCTACGGAAAAAATACACATACCGTTGTAATCGGGCGAGTTTCTACTTTCAGATGCAATAGGAAGTTTTGGGTTAGGTCAATCCGTTCGCGAGATATGGGAGTTTGAACCAAGAAATGGTTGAGAAGGCAAAAAGTTTTTCGCAATTCTGCTGCTTCAAACGCTTAACCAGAATGGCCTAGGGAAAAAATACACATACCGTTGTAATCGGGCGAGTTTCTACTTTCAGATGCAATAGGACTTTTTGGGTCAGGTCAGTCCGTTCGCGTGATATGGGAGTTTGAAGCTAAGAAATGGTTGAGAAGAGAACAAATTTTTCGCTATTCTGCTGCTCCAAACGTTTAACCGGAATGGCCTAGGGAAAAAATACACATACCGTTGTAATCGGGCGAGTTTCTACTTTCAGACGCAACAGAAATTTTTGGGTTAGGTCAATCCGTTCGCGAGATATGGGAGTTTGAAGCTAAGAAATGTTTGAGAAGACAACAAATTTTTCGCAATTCTGCTGCTCCAAACGCTAAACCAGAATGGCCCAGGGCAAAAACACACATACGGTTGTAATCGGGCGAGTTTCTACTTTCAGATGCAATAGGAATTTTTGGGTTAGGTCAATCAGTTCGCGACATATGGGAGTTTGAAGCTTAGAAATGGTTGGGAAGAGAACAAATTTTTCGCAATTCTGCTGCTCCAAACGCTTAACCGGAATGGCCTACGGAAAAAATACACATACCGTTGTAATCGGGCGAGTTTCTGCTTTCAGATGCAATAGGAATTTTTGTGTTAGGTCAGTCCGTTCGCGAGATATGGGAGTTTGAAGCTAAGAAATGGTTGGGAAGGCAAAAAATTTTTCGCAATTCTGCTGCTCCAAACGCTTAACCAGAATGGCCCAGGGAAAAAATACACGTTCCGTTGTAATCGGGCGAGTTTCTACTTTCAGATGCAATAGGAATTTTTGGGTTAGGTCAATCCGTTCGCCAGATATGGGAGTTTGAATCTAAGAATAGGTTGAGAAGACAACAAATTTTTCGCAATTCTGCTGCTCCAAACGCTTAACCCGAATGGCCTACGGAAATAATACACATAACGTTGTAATCGGGCGAGTTTCTACTTTCTGATGCAATAGGAATTTTTTGGTTAGGTCAGTCCGTTCGCGAGATATGGGAGTTTGAAGCTAAGAAATGGTTGACAAGACAACAAATTTTCCGCACTTCTGCTGCTCCAATCGCTTATCCAGAATGGCCTAGGGAAAAAATACACATAGCTTTAAAATCGGGCGAGTTTCTACTTTCAGATGCAATAGCAATTTTTGGGTTAGGCTAATCCGTTCGCGAGATATGGGAGTTTGAAACTAAGAAATGGTTAAGAAGACAACAAATTTTTCGCACTTCTGCTGCCCCAAAGGCTTAACCAGAATGGCCTAGGGAAAAAATACACATTCCGTTGTAATCGGGCGAGTTTCTACTTTCCGATGCAAGAGAAATTTTTGGGTTAGGTCAATCCGTTCGCGAGATATGGGAGTTTGAAGCCAAGAAATGGTTGAGAAGGCAAAAAATCTTTCGCAATTGTGCTGCTCCAAACGCTTAACCAGAATGGCCTAGGGAAAAAATACACATTCCGTTGTAATCGGGCGAGTTTCTACTTTCAGATGCAATAGGAATTTTTGTGTTAGGTCATTCCGTTCCCGAGATATGGGAGTTTGAAGCTAAGAAATGTTTGAGAAGACAACAAATTTTTCGCAATTCTGCTGCTCCAAACGCTAAACCAGAATGGCCCAGGGCAAAAACACACATACGGTTGTAATCGGGCGAGTTTCCACTTTCAGATGCAATAGGAATTTTTGGGTTAGGTCAATCCGTTCGCCAGATATGGGAGTTTGAAACGAAGAATAGGTTGAGAAGACAACAAATTTTTCGCACTTCTGCTGCTGCAAACAATTAAACAGAATGGCCTACGGAAAAAATACACATACCGTTGTAATCGGGCGAGTTTCTACTTTCAGATGCAATAGGAAGTTTTGGGTTAGGTCAATCCGTTCGCTGGATATGGGAGTTTGAAGCCAAGAAATGGTTGAGAAGGCAAAAAGTTTTTCGCAATTCTGCTGCTTCAAACGCTTAACCAGAATGGCCTAGGGAAAAAATACACATACCGTTGTAATCGGGCGAGTTTCTACTTTCAGATGCAATAGGACTTTTTGGGTCAGGTCAGTCCGTTCGCGTGATATGGGAGTTTGAAGCTAAGAAATGGTTGAGAAGAGAACAAATTTTTCGCAATTCTGCTGCTCCAAACGTTTAACCGGAATGGCCTAGGGAAAAAATACACATACCGTTGTAATCGAGCGAGTTTCTACTTTCAGACGCAACAGAAATTTTTGGGTTAGGTCAATCCGTTCGCGAGATATGGGAGTTTAAAGCCAAGAAATGGTTGAGAAGGCAAAAAATTTTTCGCAATTCTGCTGCTCCAAACGCTTAACCGGAATGGCCTAGGGAAAAAATACACATACCGTTGTAATCGGGCGAGTTTCTGCTTTCAGATGCAATAGGAATTTTTGTGTTAGGTCAATCTGTTCGCGAGATATGGGAGTTTGAAGCCAAGAAATGGTTGAGAAGGCAAAAAATTTTTCGCAATTCTGCTGCTTCAAACGCTTAACCAGAATGGCCTAGGGAAAAAATACACATACCGTTGTAATCGGGCGAGTTTCTACTTTCAGATGCAATGGTAATTTTTGGGTTAGGTCAAACCGTTCGCGACATATGGGAGTTTGAATCTAAGAAATGGTTGAGAAGGCAACAAATTTTTCGCAATTCTGCTGCTCCAAACGCTTAACCAGAATGGCCTGGGGAAAAAACACACGTACCGTTGTAATCGGGCGAGTTTCTACTTTCAAATGCAATAGGAATTTTTGTGTTAGGTCATTCCGTTCGCGAGATATGGGAGTTTGAAGCTAAGAAATGTTTGAGAAGACAACAAATTTTTCGCAATTCTGCTGCTCCAAACGCTAAACCAGAATGGCCCAGGGCAAAAACACACATACGGTTGTAATCGGGCGAGTTTCCACTTTCAGATGCAATAGGAATTTTTGGGTTAGGTCAATCCGTTCGCCAGATATGGGAGTTTGAAACGAAGAATAGGTTGAGAAGACAACAAATTTTTCGCACTTCTGCTGCTGCAAACAATTAAACAGAATGGCCTACGGAAAAAATACACATACCGTTGTAATCGGGCGAGTTTCTACTTTCAGATGCAATAGGAAGTTTTGGGTTAGGTCAATCCGTTCGCGAGATATGGGAGTCTGAACCAAGAAATGGTTGAGAAGGCAAAAAGTTTTTCGCAATTCTGCTGCTTCAAACGCTTAACCAGAATGGCCTAGGGAAAAAATACACATACCGTTGTAATCGGGCGAGTTTCTACTTTCAGATGCAATAGGATTTTTTGGGTCAGGTCAGTCCGTTCGCGTGATATGGGAGTATGAAGCTAAGAAATGGTTGAGAAGAGAACAAATTTTTCGCAATTCTGCTGCTCCAAACGTTTAACCGGAATGGCCTAGGGAAAAAATACACATACCGTTGTAATCGGGCGAGTTTCTACTTTCAGACGCAACAGAAATTTTTGGGTTAGGTCAATCCGTTCGCGAGATATGGGAGTTTAAAGCCAAGAAATGGTTGAGAAGGCAAAAAATTTTTCGCAATTCTGCTGCTCCAAACGCTTAACCGGAATGGCCTAGGGAAAAAATACACATACCGTTGTAATCGGGCGAGTTTCTGCTTTCAGATGCAATAGGAATTTTTGTGTTAGGTCAATCTGTTCGCGAGATATGGGAGTTTGAAGCTAAGAAATGGTTGAGAAGGCAAAAAATTTTTCGCAATTCTGCTGCTCGAAACGTTTAACCAGAATGGCCTAGGGAAAAAATATTCATACCGTTGTAATCGGGCGAGCTTCTAATTTCAGATGCAACAGGAATTTTTGGGTTAGGTCAATCTGTTCGCGAGATATGGGAGTTTGAAGCTAAGAAATGGTTGAGAAGACAACAAATTTTTCGCAATTCTGCTGCTCCAAACGCTTAATCAGAATGGCGTAGGGAAAAAATACACATACCGTTGTAATCGGGCGAGTTTCTGCTTTCAGATGCAATAGGAATTTTTGTGTTAGTTCAATCCGTTCGCGAGGTATGGGAGTTTGAAGCTAAGAAATGGTTGAGAAGGCAAAAAATTTTTCGCAATTCTGCTGCTTCAAAAGCTTAACCAGAATGGCCTAGGGAAAAAATACACATACCGTTGTAATTGGGCGAGTTTCTACTTTCAGATGCAATAGGAATTTTTGGGTTAGGTCAATCAGTTCGCGACATATGGGAGTTTGAAGCTTAGAAATGGTTGGGAAGAGAACAAATTTTTCGCTATTCTGCTGCTCCAAACGTTTAACCGGAATGGCCTAGGGAAAAAATACACATACCGTTGTAATCGGGCGAGTTTCTACTTTCAGACGCAACAGAAATTTCTGGGTTAGGTCAATCCGTTCGCGAGATATGGGAGTTTGAAGCTAAGAAATGTTTGAGAAGACAACAAATTTTTCGCAATTCTGCTGCTCCAAACGCTAAACCAGAATGGCCCAGGGCAAAAACACACATACGGTTGTAATCGGGCGAGTTTCTACTTTCAGATGCAATAGGAATTTTTGGGTTAGGTCAATCAGTTCGCGACATATGGGAGTTTGAAGCTTAGAAATGGTTGGGAAGAGAACAAATTTTTCGCAATTCTGCTGCTCCAAACGCTTAACCGGAATGGCCTACGGAAAAAATACACATACCGTTGTAATCGGGCGAGTTTCTGCTTTCAGATGCAATAGGAATTTTTGTGTTAGGTCAGTCCGTTCGCGAGATATGGGAGTTTGAAGCTAAGAAATGGTTGGGAAGGCAAAAAATTTTTCGCAATTCTGCTGCTCCAAACGCTTAACCAGAATGGCCCAGGGAAAAAATACACGTTCCGTTGTAATCGGGCGAGTTTCTACTTTCAGATGCAATAGGAATTTTTGGGTTAGGTCAATCCGTTCGCCAGATATGGGAGTTTGAATCTAAGAATAGGTTGAGAAGACAACAAATTTTTCGCAATTCTGCTGCTCCAAACGCTTAACCCGAATGGCCTACGGAAATAATACACATAACGTTGTAATCGGGCGAGTTTCTACTTTCTGATGCAATAGGAATTTTTTGGTTAGGTCAGTCCGTTCGCGAGATATGGGAGTTTGAAGCTAAGAAATGGTTGACAAGACAACAAATTTTCCGCACTTCTGCTGCTCCAATCGCTTATCCAGAATGGCCTAGGGAAAAAATACACATACCTTTAAAATCGGGCGAGTTTCTACTTTCAGATGCAATAGGAATTTTTGGGTTAGGCTAATCCGTTCGCGAGATATGGGAGTTTGAAACTAAGAAATGGTTAAGAAGACAACAAATTTTTCGCACTTCTGCTGCCCCAAACGCTTAACCAGAATGGCCTAGGGAAAAAATACACATTCCGTTGTAATCGGGCGAGTTTCTACTTTCCGATGCAAGAGAAATTTTTGGGTTAGGTCAATCCGTTCGCGAGATATGGGAGTTTGAAGCCAAGAAATGGTTGAGAAGGCAAAAAATCTTTCGCAATTGTGCTGCTCCAAACGCTTAACCAGAATGGCCTAGGGAAAAAATACACATTCCGTTGTAATCGGGCGAGTTTCTACTTTCAGATGCAATAGGAATTTTTGTGTTAGGTCATTCCGTTCCCGAGATATGGGAGTTTGAAGCTAAGAAATGTTTGAGAAGACAACAAATTTTTCGCAATTCTGCTGCTCCAAACGCTAAACCAGAATGGCCCAGGGCAAAAACACACATACGGTTGTAATCGGGCGAGTTTCCACTTTCAGATGCAATAGGAATTTTTGGGTTAGGTCAATCCGTTCGCCAGATATGGGAGTTTGAAACGAAGAATAGGTTGAGAAGACAACAAATTTTTCGCACTTCTGCTGCTGCAAACAATTAAACAGAATGGCCTACGGAAAAAATACACATACCGTTGTAATCGGGCGAGTTTCTACTTTCAGATGCAATAGGAAGTTTTGGGTTAGGTCAATCCGTTCGCTGGATATGGGAGTTTGAAGCCAAGAAATGGTTGAGAAGGCAAAAAGTTTTTCGCAATTCTGCTGCTTCAAACGCTTAACCAGAACGGCCTAGGGAAAAAATACACATACCGTTGTAATCGGGCGAGTTTCTACTTTCAGATGCAATAGGACTTTTTGGGTCAGGTCAGTCCGTTCGCGTGATATGGGAGTTTGAAGCTAAGAAATGGTTGAGAAGAGAACAAATTTTTCGCAATTCTGCTGCTCCAAACGTTTAACCGGAATGGCCTAGGGAAAAAATACACATACCGTTGTAATCGAGCGAGTTTCTACTTTCAGACGCAACAGAAATTTTTGGGTTAGGTCAATCCGTTCGCGAGATATGGGAGTTTAAAGCCAAGAAATGGTTGAGAAGGCAAAAAATTTTTCGCAATTCTGCTGCTCCAAACGCTTAACCGGAATGGCCTAGGGAAAAAATACACATACCGTTGTAATCGGGCGAGTTTCTGCTTTCAGATGCAATAGGAATTTTTGTGTTAGGTCAATCTGTTCGCGAGATATGGGAGTTTGAAGCCAAGAAATGGTTGAGAAGGCAAAAAATTTTTCGCAATTCTGCTGCTTCAAACGCTTAACCAGAATGGCCTAGGGAAAAAATACACATACCGTTGTAATCGGGCGAGTTTCTACTTTCAGATGCAATGGTAATTTTTGGGTTAGGTCAAACCGTTCGCGACATATGGGAGTTTGAATCTAAGAAATGGTTGAGAAGGCAACAACTTTTTCGCAATTCTGCTGCTCCAAACGCTTAACCAGAATGGCCTGGGGAAAAAACACACGTACCGTTGTAATCGGGCGAGTTTCTACTTTCAAATGCAATAGGAATTTTTGTGTTAGGTCATTCCGTTCGCGAGATATGGGAGTTTGAAGCTAAGAAATGTTTGAGAAGACAACAAATTTTTCGCAATTCTGCTGCTCCAAACGCTAAACCAGAATGGCCCAGGGCAAAAACACACATACGGTTGTAATCGGGCGAGTTTCCACTTTCAGATGCAATAGGAATTTTTGGGTTAGGTCAATCCGTTCGCCAGATATGGGAGTTTGAAACGAAGAATAGGTTGAGAAGACAACAAATTTTTCGCACTTCTGCTGCTGCAAACAATTAAACAGAATGGCCTACGGAAAAAATACACATACCGTTGTAATCGGGCGAGTTTCTACTTTCAGATGCAATAGGAAGTTTTGGGTTAGGTCAATCCGTTCGCGAGATATGGGAGTCTGAACCAAGAAATGGTTGAGAAGGCAAAAAGTTTTTCGCAATTCTGCTGCTTCAAACGCTTAACCAGAATGGCCTAGGGAAAAAATACACATACCGTTGTAATCGGGCGAGTTTCTACTTTCAGATGCAATAGGATTTTTTGGGTCAGGTCAGTCCGTTCGCGTGATATGGGAGTATGAAGCTAAGAAATGGTTGAGAAGAGAACAAATTTTTCGCAATTCTGCTGCTCCAAACGTTTAACCGGAATGGCCTAGGGAAAAAATACACATACCGTTGTAATCGGGCGAGTTTCTACTTTCAGACGCAACAGAAATTTTTGGGTTAGGTCAATCCGTTCGCGAGATATGGGAGTTTAAAGCCAAGAAATGGTTGAGAAGGCAAAAAATTTTTCGCAATTCTGCTGCTCCAAACGCTTAACCGGAATGGCCTAGGGAAAAAATACACATACCGTTGTAATCGGGCGAGTTTCTGCTTTCAGATGCAATAGGAATTTTTGTGTTAGGTCAATCTGTTCGCGAGATATGGGAGTTTGAAGCTAAGAAATGGTTGAGAAGGCAAAAAATTTTTCGCAATTCTGCTGCTCGAAACGTTTAACCAGAATGGCCTAGGGAAAAAATATTCATACCGTTGTAATCGGGCGAGCTTCTAATTTCAGATGCAACAGGAATTTTTGGGTTAGGTCAATCTGTTCGCGAGATATGGGAGTTTGAAGCTAAGAAATGGTTGAGAAGACAACAAATTTTTCGCAATTCTGCTGCTCCAAACGCTTAATCAGAATGGCGTAGGGAAAAAATACACATACCGTTGTAATCGGGCGAGTTTCTGCTTTCAGATGCAATAGGAATTTTTGTGTTAGTTCAATCCGTTCGCGAGGTATGGGAGTTTGAAGCTAAGAAATGGTTGAGAAGGCAAAAAATTTTTCGCAATTCTGCTGCTTCAAAAGCTTAACCAGAATGGCCTAGGGAAAAAATACACATACCGTTGTAATTGGGCGAGTTTCTACTTTCAGATGCAATAGGAATTTTTGGGTTAGGTCAATCAGTTCGCGACATATGGGAGTTTGAAGCTTAGAAATGGTTGGGAAGAGAACAAATTTTTCGCAATTCTGCTGCTCCAAACGCTTAACCGGAATGGCCTAGGGAAAAAATACACATACCGTTGTAATCGGGCGAGTTTCTGCTTTCAGATGCAATAGGAATTTTTGTGTTAGGTCAGTCCGTTCGCGAGATATGGGAGTTTGAAGCTAAGAAATGGTTGGGAAGGCAAAAAATTTTTCGCAATTCTGCTGCTCCAAACGCTTAACCAGAATGGCCCAGGGAAAAAATACACGTTCCGTTGTAATCGGGCGAGTTTCTACTTTCAGATGCAATAGGAATTTTTGGGTTAGGTCAATCCGTTCGCCAGATATGGGAGTTTGAATCTAAGAATAGGTTGAGAAGACAACAAATTTTTCGCAATTCTGCTGCTCCAAACGCTTAACCCGAATGGCCTACGGAAATAATACACATAACGTTGTAATCGGGCGAGTTTCTACTTTCTGATGCAATAGGAATTTTTTGGTTAGGTCAATCCGTTCGCGAGATATGGGAGTTTGAAGCCAAGAAATGGTTGAGAAGGCAAAAAATTTTTCGCAATTCTGCTGCTTCAAACGCTTAACCAGAATGGCCTATAGAAAAAATACACATGCCGTTGTAATCGGGCGAGTTTCTACTTTCAGATGCAATGGTAATTTTTGGGTTAGGTCAAACCGTTCGCGACATATGGGAGTTTGAAACTAAGAAATGGTTGAGAAGGCAACAAATTTTTCGCAATTCTGCTGCTCCAAACGCTTAACCAGAATGGCCTGGGGAAAAAACACACGTACCGTTGTAATCGGGCGAGTTTCTACTTTCAAATGCAATAGGAATTTTTGGGTTAGGTCAATCCGTTCGCGAGATATGGGAGTTTGAAGCTAAGAAATGGTTGAGAAGAGAACTTATTTTTCGCAATTCTGCTGCTTCAAACGCTTAACCAGAATGGCCTAGGGAAGAAATACACATACCGTTGTAATCGGGCGAGTTTCTACTTTCAGATGCAATAGGACTTTTTAGGTCAGGTCAGTCCGTTCGCGAGATATGGGAGTTTGAAGCCAAGAAATGGTTGAGAAGGCAAAAATTTTTTCGCAATTCTGCTGCTTCAAAAGCTTAACCAGAATGGCCTAGGGAAAAAATACACATACCGTTGTAATCGGGCGAGTTTCTGCTTTCAGATGCAATAGGAATTTTTGTGTTAGGTCAATCCGTTCGCGAGATATCGGAGTTTGAAGCTAAGAAATGGTTGAGAAGGCAAAATATTTTTCGCAATTCTGCTGCTCCAAACGCTTAACCAGAATGGCCCAGGGAAAAAATACACATTCCGTTGTAATCGGGCGAGTTTCTACTTTCAGATGCAATAGGACTTTTTGGGTCAGGTCAGTCCGTTCGCGAGATATGGGAGTTTGAAGCCAAGAAATGGTTGAGAAGGCAAAAAATTTTTCGCAATTCTGCTGCTTCAAAAGCTTAAACAGAATGGCCTAGGGAAAAAATACACATACCGTTGTAATCGGGCGAGTTTCTACTTTCAGATGCAATGGTAATTTTTGGGTTAGGTCAAACCGTTCGCGACATATGGGAGTTTGAAACTAAGAAATGGTTGAGAAGACAACAAATTTTTCGCAATTCTGCTGCTCCAAACGCTTAACCAGAATGGCCCAGGGAAAAAATACACATACCTTTGTAATCGGGCGAGTCTCTACTTTCAGATGCAATAGGAATTTTTGGGTTAGGTCAGTCCGTTCGCGAGATATGGGAGTTTGAAGCCAAGAAATGGTTGAGAAGGCAAAAAATCTTTCGCAATTGTGATGCTCCAAACGCTTAACCAGAATGGCCTAGGGAAAAAATACACATACCGTTGTAATCGGGCGAGTTTCTACTTTCAGATGCAATAGGAATTTTTGTGTTACGTCATTCCGTTCGCGAGATATGGGAGTTTGAAGCTAAGAAATGTTTGAGAAGACAACAAATTTTTCGCAATTCTGCTGCTCCAAACGCTAAACCAGAATGGCCCAGGGCAAAAACACACATACGGTTGTAATCGGGCGAGTTTCTACTTTCAGATGCAATAGGAATTTTTGGGTTAGGTCAATCCGTTCGCCAGATATGGGAGTTTGAAACGAAGAATAGGTTGAGAAGACAACAAATTTTTCGCACTTCTGCTGCTGCAAACAATTAACCAGAATGGCCTACGGAAAAAATACACATACCGTTGTAATCGGGCGAGTTTCTACTTTCAGATGCAATAGGAATTTTTGGGTTAGGTCAATCCGTTCGCGAGATATGGGAGTTTGAAGCCAAGAAATGGTTGAGAAGGCAAAAAGTTTTTCGCAATTCTGCTGCTTCAAACGCTTAACCAGAATGGCCTAGGGAAAAAATACACATACCGTTGTAATCGGGCGAGTTTCTACTTTCAGATGCAATAGGACTTTTTGGGTCAGGTCAGTCCGTTCGCGAGATATGGGAGTTTAAAGCCAAGAAATGGTTGAGAAGGCAAAAAATTTTTCGCAATTCTGCTGCTCCAAACGCTTAACCGGAATGGCCTAGGGAAAAAATACACATACCGTTGTAATCGGGCGAGTTTCTGCTTTCAGATGCAATAGGAATTTTTGTGTTAGGTCAATCTGTTCGCGAGATATGGGAGTTTGAAGCTAAGAAATGGTTGAGAAGGCAAAAAATTTTTCGCAATTCTGCTGCTCGAAACGTTTAACCAGAATGGCCTAGGGAAAAAATATACATACCGTTGTAATCGGGCGAGCTTCTAATTTCAGATGCAACAGGAATTTTTGGGTTAGGTCATTCTGTTCGCGAGATATGGGAGTTTGAAGCTAAGAAATGGTTGAGAAGACAACAAATTTTTCGCAATTCTGCTGCTCCAAACGCTTAATCAGAATGGCGTATGGAAAAAATACACATACCGTTGTAATCGGGCGAGTTTCTACTTTCAGACGCAACAGAAATTTTTGGGTTAGGTCAATCCGTTCGCGAGATATGGGAGTTTAAAGCCAAGAAATGGTTGAGAAGGCAAAAAATTTTTCGCAATTCTGCTGCTCCAAACGCTTAACCGGAATGGCCTAGGGAAAAAATACACATACCGTTGTAATCGGGCGAGTTTCTGCTTTCAGATGCAATAGGAATTTTTGTGTTAGGTCAATCTGTTCGCGAGATATGGGAGTTTGAAGCTAAGAAATGGTTGAGAAGGCAAAAAATTTTTCACAATTCTGCTGCTCGAAACGTTTAACCAGAATGGCCTAGGGAAAAAATACACATACCGTTGTAATCGGGCGAGTTTCTGCTTTCAGATGCAATAGGAATTTTTGTGTTAGGTCAATCTGTTCGCGAGATATGGGAGTTTGAAGCTAAGAAATGGTTGAGAAGGCAAAAAATTTTTCGCAATTCTGCTGCTCGAAACGTTTAACCAGAATGGCCTAGGGAAAAAATATACATACCGTTGTAATCGGGCGAGCTTCTAATTTCAGATGCAACAGGAATTTTTGGGTTAGGTCAATCTGTTCGCGAGATATGGAGTTTGAAGCTAAGAAATGGTTGAGAAGACAACAAATTTTTCGCAATTCTGCTGCTCCAAACGCTTAATCAGAATGGCGTAGGGAAAAAATACACATACCGTTGTAATCGGGCGAGTTTCTACTTTCAGACGCAACAGAAATTTTTGGGTTAGGTCAATCTGTTCGCGAGATATGGGAGTTTGAAGCTAAGAAATGGTTGAGAAGGCAAAAAATTTTTCGCAATTCTGCTGCTTCAAAAGCTTAACCAGAATGGCTTAGGGAAAAAATACACATAACGTTGTAATTGGGCGAGTTTCTACTTTCAGATGCAATAGGAATTTTTGGGTTAGGTCAATCAGTTCGCGACATATGGGAGTTTGAAGCTAAGAAATGGTTGGGAAGAGAACAAATTTTTCGCAATTCTGCTGCTCCAAACGCTTAACCGGAATGGCCTAGGGAAAAAATACACATACCGTTGTAATCGGGCGAGTTTCTGCTTTCAGATGCAATAGGAATTTTTGTGTTAGGTCAGTCCGTTCGCGAGATATGGGAGTTTGAAGCTAAGAAATGGTTGGGAAGGCAAAAAATATTTCCCAATTCTGCTGCTCCAAACGCTTAACCAGAATGGCCCAGGGAAAAAATACACATTCCGTTGTAATCGGGCGAGTTTCTACTTTCAGATGCAATAGGAATTTTTGGGTTAGATCAATCCGTTCGCGAGATATGGGAGTTTGAAGCCAAGAAATGGTTGAGAAGGCAAAAAATTTTTCGCAATTCTGCTGCTTCAAACGCTTAACCAGAATGGCCTAGGGAAAAAATACACATACCGTTGTAATCGGGCGAGTTTCTACTTTCAGATGCAATGGTAATTTTTGGGTTAGGTCAAACCGTTCGCGACATATGGGAGTTTGAAACTAAGAAATGGTTGCGAAGGCAACAAATTTTTCGCAATTCTGCTGCTCCAAACGCTTAACCAGAATGGCCTGGGGAAGAAATACACGTACCGTTGTAATAGGGCGAGTTTCTACTTTCAAATGCAATAGGAATTTTTGGGTTAGGTCAATCCGTTCGCGAGATATGGGAGTTTGAAGCTAAGAAATGGTTGAGAAGAGAACTTATGTTTCGCAATTCTGCTGCTTCAAACGCTTAACCAGAATGGCCTAGGGAAAAAATACACATACCGTTGTAATCGGGCGAGTTTCTCCTTTCAGACGCAATAGGACTTTTTAGGTCAGGTCAGTCCGTTCGCGAGATATGGGAGTTTGAAGCCTAGAAATGGTTGAGAAGGCAAAAAATTTTTCGCAATTCTGCTGCTTCAAAAGCTTAACCAGAATGGCCTAGGGAAAAAATACACATACCGTTGTAATCGGACGAGTTTCTGCTTTCAGATGCAATAGGAATTTTTGTGTTAGGTCAATTCGTTCGCGAGATATCGGAGTTTGAAGCTAAGAAATGGTTGAGAAGGCAAAATATTTTTCGCAATTCTGCTGCTCCAAACGCTTAACCAGAATGGCCCAGGGAAAAAATACACACTCCGTTGTAATCGGGCGAATTTCTACTTTCAGATGCAATAGGACTTTTTGGGTCAGGTCAGTCCGTTCGCGAGATATGGGAGTTTGAAGCCAAGAAATGGTTGAGAAGGCAAAAAATTTTTCGCAATTCTGCTGCTTCAAAAGCTTAACCAGAATGGCCTAGGGAAAAAATACACATACCGTTGTAACTGGGCGAGTTTCTACTTTCATATGCAATAGGAATTTTTGGGTTAGGTCAATCCGTTCGCGAGATATGGGAGTTTAAAGCTAAGAAATGGTTGAGAAGAGAACAAATTTTTCGCAATTCTGCTGCTCCAAACGCTTAACCGGAATGGCCTAGGGAAAAAATACACATACCGTTGTAATCGGGCGAGTTTCTGCTTTCAGATGCTATAGGAATTTTTGTGTTAGGTCAATCCGTTCGCGAGATATGGGAGTTTGAAGCTAAGAAATAGTTGAGAAGGCAAAAAATTTTTCGCAATTCTGCTGCTCCAAACGCTTAACCAGAATGGCCCAGGGAAAAAATACACATTCCGTTGTAATCGGGCGAGTTTCTACTTTCAGATGCAATAGGACTTTTTGGGTCAGGTCAGTCCGTTCGCGAGATATGGGAGTTTGAAGCCAAGAAATGGTTGAGAAGGCAAAAAATTTTTCGCAATTCTGCTGCTTCAAAAGCTTAACCAGAATGGCCTAGGGAAAAAATACACATACCGTTGTAATCGGGCGAGTTTCTGCTTTCAGCTGCAATAGGAATTTTTGTGTTAGGTCAATCCGTCCGCGAGATATGGGAGTTTGAAGCTAAGAAATGGTTGAGAAGGCAAAAAATTTTTCGCAATTCTGCTGCTCCAAACGCTTAACCAGAATGGCCCAGGGAAAAAATACACACTCCGTTGTAATCGGGCGAGTTTCTACTTTCAAATGCAATAGGAATTTTTGGGTTAGGTCAATCCGTTCGCGAGATATGGGAGTTTGAAGCTAAGAAATGGTTGAGAAGGCAAAAAATTTTTCGCAATTCTGCTGCTCCAAACGCTTAACCAGAATGGCCCAGGGAAAAAATACACACTCCGTTGTAATCGGGCGAATTTCTACTTTCAGATGCAATAGGACTTTTTGGGTCAGGTCAGTCCGTTCGCGAGATATGGGGGTTTGAAGCCAAGAAATGGTTGAGAAGGCAAAAAATTTTTCGCAATTCTGCTGCTTCAAAAGCTTAACCAGAATGGCCTAGGGAAAAAATACACATACCGTTGTAATTGGGCGAGTTTCTACTTTCATATGCAATAGGAATTTTTGGGTTAGGTCAATCCGTTCGCGAGATATGGGAGTTTGAAGCTAAGAAATGGTTGAGAAGAGAACTTATTTTTCGCAATTCTGCTGCTTCAAACGCTTAACCAGAATGGCCTAGGGAAAAAATACACATACCGTTGTAATCGGGCGAGTTTCTACTTTCAGATGCAATAGGACTTTTTAGGTCAGGTCAGTCCGTTCGCGAGATATGGGAGTTTGAAGCCAAGAAATGGTTGAGAAGGCAAAAAATTTTTCGCAATTCTGCTGCTTCAAAAGCTTAACCAGAATGGCCTAGGGAAAAAATACACATACCGTTGTAATCGGGCGAGTTTCTGCTTTCAGATGCAATAGGAATTTTTGGGTTAAGTCAAACCGTTCGCGACATATGGGAGTTTGAAACTAAGAAATGGTTGAGAAGGCAACAAATTTTTCGCAATTCTGCTGCTCCAAACGCTTAACCAGAATGGCCTGGGGAAAAAATACACGTACCGTTGTAATCGGGCGAGTTTCTACTTTCAAATGCAATAGGAATTTTTGGGTTAGGTCAATCCGTTCGCGAGATATGGGAGTTTGAAGCTAAGAAATGGTTGAGAAGAGAACTTATTTTTCGCAATTCTGCTGCTTCAAACGCTTAACCAGAATGGCCTAGGGAAAAAATACACATACCGTTGTAATCGGGCGAGTTTCTACTTTCAGATGCAATAGGACTTTTTAGGTCAGGTCAGTCCGTTCGCGAGATATGGGAGTTTGAAGCCAAGAAATGGTTGAGAAGGCAAAAAATTTTTCGCAATTCTGCTGCTTCAAAAGCTTAACCAGAATGGCCTAGGGAAAAAATACACATACCGTTGTAATCGGGCTAGTTTCTGCTTTCAGATGCAATAGGAATTTTTGTGTTAGGTCAATCCGTTCGCGAGATATCGGAGTTTGAAGCTAAGAAATGGTTGAGAAGGCAAAATATTTTTCGCAATTCTGCTGCTCCAAACGCTTAACCAGAATGGCCCAGGGAAAAAATACACACTCCGTTGTAATCGGGCGAATTTCTACTTTCAGATGCAATAGGACTTTTTGGGTCAGGTCAGTCCGTTCGCGAGATATGGGAGTTTGAAGCCAAGAAATGGTTGAGAAGGCAAAAAATTTTTCGCAATTCTGCTGCTTCTAAGCTTAACCAGAATGGCCTAGGGAAAAAATACACATACCGTTGTAATCGGGCGAGTTTCTGCTTTCAGCTGCAATAGGAATTTTTGTGTTAGGTCAATCCGTTCGCGAGATATGGGAGTTTGAAGCTAAGAAATGGTTGAGAAGGCAAAAAATTTTTCGCAATTCTGCTACTACAAAAGCTTAACCAGAATGGCCTAGGGAAAAAATACACATACCGTTGTAATTGGGCGAGTTTCTACTTTCATATGCAATAGGAATTTTTGGGTTAGGTCAATCCGTTCGCGAGATATGGGAGTTTAAAGCTAAGAAATGGTTGAGAAGAGAACAAATTTTTCGCAATTCTGCTGCTCCAAACGCTTAATCGGAATGGCCTAGGGAAAAAATACACATGCCGTTGTAATCGGGCGAGTTTCTACTTTCTGATGCAATAGGAATTTTTTGGTTAGGTCAATCCGTTCGCGAGATATGGGAGTTTGAAGCCAAGAAATGGTTGAGAAGGCAAAAAATTTTTCGCAATTCTGCTGCTTCAAACGCTTAACCAGAATGGCCTAGGGAAAAAATACACATACCGTTGTAATCGGGCGAGTTTCTACTTTCAGATGCAATGGTAATTTTTGGGTTAGGTCAAACCGTTCGCGACATATGGGAGTTTGAAACTAAGAAATGGTTGAGAAGGCAACAAATTTTTCGCAATTCTGCTGCTCCAAACGCTTAACCAGAATGGCCTGGGGAAAAAATACACGTACCGTTGTAATCGGGCGAGTTTCTACTTTCAAATGCAATAGGAATTTTTGGGTTAGGTCAATCCGTTCGCGAGATATGGGAGTTTGAAGCTAAGAAATGGTTGAGAAGGCAAAAAATTTTTCGCAATTCTGCTGCTCCAAACGCTTAACCAGAATGGCCCAGGGAAAAAATACACATTCCGTTGTAATCGGGCGAGTCTCTACTTTCAGATGCAATAGGACTTTTTGGGTCAGGTCAGTCGGTTCGCGAGATATGGGAGTTTGAAGCCAAGAAATGGTTGAGAAGGCAAAAAATTTTTCGCAATTCTGCTGCTTCAAAAGCTTAACCAGAATGGCCTAGGGAAAAAATACACATACCGTTGTAATCGGGCGAGTTTCTACTTTCAGATGCAATGGTAATTTTTGGGTCAGGTCAGTCCGTTCGCGAGATATGGGTGTTTGAAGCCAAGAAATGGTTGAGAAGGCAAAAAATTTTTCGCAATTCTGCTGCTTCAAAAGCTTAACCAGAATGGCCTAGGGAAAAAATACACATACCGTTGTCATCGGGCGAGTTTCTGCTTTCAGATGCTATAGGAATTTTTGTGTTAGGTCTATCCGTTCGCGAGATATGGGAGTTTGAAGCTAAGAAATGGTTGAGAAGGCAAAAAATTTTTCGCAATTCTGCTGCTGCAAACGCTTAACCAGAATGGCCCAGGGAAAAAATACACATTCCGTTGTAATCGGGCGAGTTTCTACTTTCAGATGCAATAGGACTTTTTGGGTCAGGTCAGTCCGTTCGCGAGATATGGGAGTTTGAAGCCAAGAAATGGTTGAGAAGGCAAAAAATTTTTCGCAATTCTGCTGCTTCAAAAGCTTAAACAGAATGGCCTAGGGAAAAAATACACATACCGTTGTAATCGGGCGAGTTTCTACTTTCAGATGCAATGGTAATTTTTGGGTTAGGTCAAACCGTTCGCGACATATGGGAGTTTGAAACTAAGAAATGGTTGAGAAGACAACAAATTTTTCGCAATTCTGCTGCTCCAAACGCTTAACCAGAATGGCCCAGGGAAAAAATACACATACCTTTGTAATCGGGCGAGTCTCTACTTTCAGATGCAATAGGAATTTTTGGGTTAGGTCAGTCCGTTCGCGAGATATGGGAGTTTGAAGCCAAGAAATGGTTGAGAAGGCAAAAAATCTTTCGCAATTGTGATGCTCCAAACGCTTAACCAGAATGGCCTAGGGAAAAAATACACATACCGTTGTAATCGGGCGAGTTTCTACTTTCAGATGCAATAGGAATTTTTGTGTTACGTCATTCCGTTCGCGAGATATGGGAGTTTGAAGCTAAGAAATGTTTGAGAAGACAACAAATTTTTCGCAATTCTGCTGCTCCAAACGCTAAACCAGAATGGCCCAGGGCAAAAACACACATACGGTTGTAATCGGGCGAGTTTCTACTTTCAGATGCAATAGGAATTTTTGGGTTAGGTCAATCCGTTCGCCAGATATGGGAGTTTGAAACGAAGAATAGGTTGAGAAGACAACAAATTTTTCGCACTTCTGCTGCTGCAAACAATTAACCAGAATGGCCTACGGAAAAAATACACATACCGTTGTAATCGGGCGAGTTTCTACTTTCAGATGCAATAGGAATTTTTGGGTTAGGTCAATCCGTTCGCGAGATATGGGAGTTTGAAGCCAAGAAATGGTTGAGAAGGCAAAAAGTTTTTCGCAATTCTGCTGCTTCAAACGCTTAACCAGAATGGCCTAGGGAAAAAATACACATACCGTTGTAATCGGGCGAGTTTCTACTTTCAGATGCAATAGGACTTTTTGGGTCAGGTCAGTCCGTTCGCGAGATATGGGAGTTTAAAGCCAAGAAATGGTTGAGAAGGCAAAAAATTTTTCGCAATTCTGCTGCTCCAAACGCTTAACCGGAATGGCCTAGGGAAAAAATACACATACCGTTGTAATCGGGCGAGTTTCTGCTTTCAGATGCAATAGGAATTTTTGTGTTAGGTCAATCTGTTCGCGAGATATGGGAGTTTGAAGCTAAGAAATGGTTGAGAAGGCAAAAAATTTTTCGCAATTCTGCTGCTCGAAACGTTTAACCAGAATGGCCTAGGGAAAAAATATACATACCGTTGTAATCGGGCGAGCTTCTAATTTCAGATGCAACAGGAATTTTTGGGTTAGGTCATTCTGTTCGCGAGATATGGGAGTTTGAAGCTAAGAAATGGTTGAGAAGACAACAAATTTTTCGCAATTCTGCTGCTCCAAACGCTTAATCAGAATGGCGTATGGAAAAAATACACATACCGTTGTAATCGGGCGAGTTTCTACTTTCAGACGCAACAGAAATTTTTGGGTTAGGTCAATCCGTTCGCGAGATATGGGAGTTTAAAGCCAAGAAATGGTTGAGAAGGCAAAAAATTTTTCGCAATTCTGCTGCTCCAAACGCTTAACCGGAATGGCCTAGGGAAAAAATACACATACCGTTGTAATCGGGCGAGTTTCTGCTTTCAGATGCAATAGGAATTTTTGTGTTAGGTCAATCTGTTCGCGAGATATGGGAGTTTGAAGCTAAGAAATGGTTGAGAAGGCAAAAAATTTTTCACAATTCTGCTGCTCGAAACGTTTAACCAGAATGGCCTAGGGAAAAAATACACATACCGTTGTAATCGGGCGAGTTTCTGCTTTCAGATGCAATAGGAATTTTTGTGTTAGGTCAATCTGTTCGCGAGATATGGGAGTTTGAAGCTAAGAAATGGTTGAGAAGGCAAAAAATTTTTCGCAATTCTGCTGCTCGAAACGTTTAACCAGAATGGCCTAGGGAAAAAATATACATACCGTTGTAATCGGGCGAGCTTCTAATTTCAGATGCAACAGGAATTTTTGGGTTAGGTCAATCTGTTCGCGAGATATGGGAGTTTGAAGCTAAGAAATGGTTGAGAAGACAACAAATTTTTCGCAATTCTGCTGCTCCAAACGCTTAATCAGAATGGCGTAGGGAAAAAATACACATACCGTTGTAATCGGGCGAGTTTCTACTTTCAGACGCAACAGAAATTTTTGGGTTAGGTCAATCTGTTCGCGAGATATGGGAGTTTGAAGCTAAGAAATGGTTGAGAAGGCAAAAAATTTTTCGCAATTCTGCTGCTTCAAAAGCTTAACCAGAATGGCTTAGGGAAAAAATACACATAACGTTGTAATTGGGCGAGTTTCTACTTTCAGATGCAATAGGAATTTTTGGGTTAGGTCAATCAGTTCGCGACATATGGGAGTTTGAAGCTAAGAAATGGTTGGGAAGAGAACAAATTTTTCGCAATTCTGCTGCTCCAAACGCTTAACCGGAATGGCCTAGGGAAAAAATACACATACCGTTGTAATCGGGCGAGTTTCTGCTTTCAGATGCAATAGGAATTTTTGTGTTAGGTCAGTCCGTTCGCGAGATATGGGAGTTTGAAGCTAAGAAATGGTTGGGAAGGCAAAAAATATTTCCCAATTCTGCTGCTCCAAACGCTTAACCAGAATGGCCCAGGGAAAAAATACACATTCCGTTGTAATCGGGCGAGTTTCTACTTTCAGATGCAATAGGAATTTTTGGGTTAGATCAATCCGTTCGCGAGATATGGGAGTTTGAAGCCAAGAAATGGTTGAGAAGGCAAAAAATTTTTCGCAATTCTGCTGCTTCAAACGCTTAACCAGAATGGCCTAGGGAAAAAATACACATACCGTTATAATCGGGCGAGTTTCTACTTTCAGATGCAATGGTAATTTTTGGGTTAGGTCAAACCGTTCGCGACATATGGGAGTTTGAAACTAAGAAATGGTTGCGAAGGCAACAAATTTTTCGCAATTCTGCTGCTCCAAACGCTTAACCAGAATGGCCTGGGGAAGAAATACACGTACCGTTGTAATAGGGCGAGTTTCTACTTTCAAATGCAATAGGAATTTTTGGGTTAGGTCAATCCGTTCGCGAGATATGGGAGTTTGAAGCTAAGAAATGGTTGAGAAGAGAACTTATGTTTCGCAATTCTGCTGCTTCAAACGCTTAACCAGAATGGCCTAGGGAAAAAATACACATACCGTTGTAATCGGGCGAGTTTCTCCTTTCAGATGCAATAGGACTTTTTAGGTCAGGTCAGTCCGTTCGCGAGATATGGGAGTTTGAAGCCTAGAAATGGTTGAGAAGGCAAAAAATTTTTCGCAATTCTGCTGCTTCAAAAGCTTAACCAGAATGGCCTAGGGAAAAAATACACATACCGTTGTAATCGGACGAGTTTCTGCTTTCAGATGCAATAGGAATTTTTGTGTTAGGTCAATTCGTTCGCGAGATATCGGAGTTTGAAGCTAAGAAATGGTTGAGAAGGCAAAATATTTTTCGCAATTCTGCTGCTCCAAACGCTTAACCAGAATGGCCCAGGGAAAAAATACACACTCCGTTGTAATCGGGCGAATTTCTACTTTCAGATGCAATAGGACTTTTTGGGTCAGGTCAGTCCGTTCGCGAGATATGGGAGTTTGAAGCCAAGAAATGGTTGAGAAGGCAAAAAATTTTTCGCAATTCTGCTGCTTCAAAAGCTTAACCAGAATGGCCTAGGGAAAAAATACACATACCGTTGTAACTGGGCGAGTTTCTACTTTCATATGCAATAGGAATTTTTGGGTTAGGTCAATCCGTTCGCGAGATATGGGAGTTTAAAGCTAAGAAATGGTTGAGAAGAGAACAAATTTTTCGCAATTCTGCTGCTCCAAACGCTTAACCGGAATGGCCTAGGGAAAAAATACACATACCGTTGTAATCGGGCGAGTTTCTGCTTTCAGATGCTATAGGAATTTTTGTGTTAGGTCAATCCGTTCGCGAGATATGGGAGTTTGAAGCTAAGAAATAGTTGAGAAGGCAAAAAATTTTTCGCAATTCTGCTGCTCCAAACGCTTAACCAGAATGGCCCAGGGAAAAAATACACATTCCGTTGTAATCGGGCGAGTTTCTACTTTCAGATGCAATAGGACTTTTTGGGTCAGGTCAGTCCGTTCGCGAGATATGGGAGTTTGAAGCCAAGAAATGGTTGAGAAGGCAAAAAATTTTTCGCAATTCTGCTGCTTCAAAAGCTTAACCAGAATGGCCTAGGGAAAAAATACACATACCGTTGTAATCGGGCGAGTTTCTGCTTTCAGCTGCAATAGGAATTTTTGTGTTAGGTCAATCCGTCCGCGAGATATGGGAGTTTGAAGCTAAGAAATGGTTGAGAAGGCAAAAAATTTTTCGCAATTCTGCTGCTCCAAACGCTTAACCAGAATGGCCCAGGGAAAAAATACACACTCCGTTGTAATCGGGCGAGTTTCTACTTTCAAATGCAATAGGAATTTTTGGGATAGGTCAATCCGTTCGCGAGATATGGGAGTTTGAAGCTAAGAAATGGTTGAGAAGGCAAAAAATTTTTCGCAATTCTGCTGCTCCAAACGCTTAACCAGAATGGCCCAGGGAAAAAATACACACCCCGTTGTAATCGGGCGAATTTCTACTTTCAGATGCAATAGGACTTTTTGGGTCAGGTCAGTCCGTTCGCGAGATATGGGGGTTTGAAGCCAAGAAATGGTTGAGAAGGCAAAAAATTTTTCGCAATTCTGCTGCTTCAAAAGCTTAACCAGAATGGCCTAGGGAAAAAATACACATACCGTTGTAATTGGGCGAGTTTCTACTTTCATATGCAATAGGAATTTTTGGGTTAGGTCAATCCGTTCGCGAGATATGGGAGTTTGAAGCTAAGAAATGGTTGAGAAGAGAACTTATTTTTCGCAATTCTGCTGCTTCAAACGCTTAACCAGAATGGCCTAGGGAAAAAATACACATACCGTTGTAATCGGGCGAGTTTCTACTTTCAGATGCAATAGGACTTTTTAGGTCAGGTCAGTCCGTTCGCGAGATATGGGAGTTTGAAGCCAAGAAATGGTTGAGAAGGCAAAAAATTTTTCGCAATTCTGCTGCTTCAAAAGCTTAACCAGAATGGCCTAGGGAAAAAATACACATACCGTTGTAATCGGGCGAGTTTCTGCCTTCAGATGCAATAGGAATTTTTGGGTTAAGTCAAACCGTTCGCGACATATGGGAGTTTGAAACTAAGAAATGGTTGAGAAGGCAACAAATTTTTCGCAATTCTGCTGCTCCAAACGCTTAACCAGAATGGCCTGGGGAAAAAATACACGTACCGTTGTAATCGGGCGAGTTTCTACTTTCAAATGCAATAGGAATTTTTGGGTTAGGTCAATCCGTTCGCGAGATATGGGAGTTTGAAGCTAAGAAATGGTTGAGAAGAGAACTTATTTTTCGCAATTCTGCTGCTTCAAACGCTTAACCAGAATGGCCTAGGGAAAAAATACACATACCGTTGTAATCGGGCGAGTTTCTACTTTCAGATGCAATAGGACTTTTTAGGTCAGGTCAGTCCGTTCGCGAGATATGGGAGTTTGAAGCCAAGAAATGGTTGAGAAGGCAAAAAATTTTTCGCAATTCTGCTGCTTCAAAAGCTTAACCAGAATGGCCTAGGGAAAAAATACACATACCGTTGTAATCGGGCTAGTTTCTGCTTTCAGATGCAATAGGAATTTTTGTGTTAGGTCAATCCGTTCGCGAGATATCGGAGTTTGAAGCTAAGAAATGGTTGAGAAGGCAAAATATTTTTCGCAATTCTGCTGCTCCAAACGCTTAACCAGAATGGCCCAGGGAAAAAATACACACTCCGTTGTAATCGGGCGAATTTCTACTTTCAGATGCAATAGGACTTTTTGGGTCAGGTCAGTCCGTTCGCGAGATATGGGAGTTTGAAGCCAAGAAATGGTTGAGAAGGCAAAAAATTTTTCGCAATTCTGCTGCTTCTAAGCTTAACCAGAATGGCCTAGGGAAAAAATACACATACCGTTGTAATCGGGCGAGTTTCTGCTTTCAGCTGCAATAGGAATTTTTGTGTTAGGTCAATCCGTTCGCGAGATATGGGAGTTTGAAGCTAAGAAATGGTTGAGAAGGCAAAAAATTTTTCGCAATTCTGCTACTACAAAAGCTTAACCAGAATGGCCTAGGGAAAAAATACACATACCGTTGTAATTGGGCGAGTTTCTACTTTCATATGCAATAGGAATTTTTGGGTTAGGTCAATCCGTTCGCGAGATATGGGAGTTTAAAGCTAAGAAATGGTTGAGAAGAGAACAAATTTTTCGCAATTCTGCTGCTCCAAACGCTTAATCGGAATGGCCTAGGGAAAAAATACACATGCCGTTGTAATCGGGCGAGTTTCTACTTTCTGATGCAATAGGAATTTTTTGGTTAGGTCAATCCGTTCGCGAGATATGGGAGTTTGAAGCCAAGAAATGGTTGAGAAGGCAAAAAATTTTTCGCAATTCTGCTGCTTCAAACGCTTAACCAGAATGGCCTAGGGAAAAAATACACATACCGTTGTAATCGGGCGAGTTTCTACTTTCAGATGCAATGGTAATTTTTGGGTTAGGTCAAACCGTTCGCGACATATGGGAGTTTGAAACTAAGAAATGGTTGAGAAGGCAACAAATTTTTCGCAATTCTGCTGCTCCAAACGCTTAACCAGAATGGCCTGGGGAAAAAATACACGTACCGTTGTAATCGGGCGAGTTTCTACTTTCAAATGCAATAGGAATTTTTGGGTTAGGTCAATCCGTTCGCGAGATATGGGAGTTTGAAGCTAAGAAATGGTTGAGAAGGCAAAAAATTTTTCGCAATTCTGCTGCTCCAAACGCTTAACCAGAATGGCCCAGGGAAAAAATACACATTCCGTTGTAATCGGGCGAGTCTCTACTTTCAGATGCAATAGGACTTTTTGGGTCAGGTCAGTCGGTTCGCGAGATATGGGAGTTTGAAGCCAAGAAATGGTTGAGAAGGCAAAAAATTTTTCGCAATTCTGCTGCTTCAAAAGCTTAACCAGAATGGCCTAGGGAAAAAATACACATACCGTTGTAATCGGGCGAGTTTCTACTTTCAGATGCAATGGTAATTTTTGGGTCAGGTCAGTCCGTTCGCGAGATATGGGTGTTTGAAGCCAAGAAATGGTTGAGAAGGCAAAAAATTTTTCGCAATTCTGCTGCTTCAAAAGCTTAACCAGAATGGCCTAGGGAAAAAATACACATACCGTTGTCATCGGGCGAGTTTCTGCTTTCAGATGCTATAGGAATTTTTGTGTTAGGTCTATCCGTTCGCGAGATATGGGAGTTTGAAGCTAAGAAATGGTTGAGAAGGCAAAAAATTTTTCGCAATTCTGCTGCTGCAAACGCTTAACCAGAATGGCCCAGGGAAAAAATACACATTCCGTTGTAATCGGGCGAGTTTCTACTTTCAGATGCAATAGGACTTTTTGGGTCAGGTCAGTCCGTTCGCGAGATATGGGAGTTTGAAGCCAAGAAATGGTTGAGAAGGCAAAAAATTTTTCGCAATTCTGCTGCTTCAAAAGCTTAACCAGAATGGCCTAGGGAAAAAATACACATACCGTTGTAATCGGGCGAGTTTCTACTTTCAGATGCAATGGTAATTTTTGGGTTAGGTCAAACCGTTCGCGACATATGGGAGTTTGAAACTAAGAAATGGTTGAGAAGGCAACAAATTTTTCGCAATTCTGCTGCTCCAAACGCTTAACCAGAATGGCCTGGGGAAAAAATACACGTACCGTTGTAATCGGGCGAGTTTCTACTTTCAAATGCAATAGGAATTTTTGGGTTAGGTCAATCCGTTCGCGAGATATGGGAGTTTGAAGCTAAGAAATGGTTGAGAAGAGAACTTATTTTTCGCAATTCTGCTGCTTCAAACGCTTAACCAGAATGGCCTAGGGAAAAAATACACATACCGTTGTAATCGGGCGAGTTTCTACTTTCAGATGCAATAGGAATTTTTGTGTTAGGTCAATCCGTTCGCGAGATATGGGAGTTTGATGCTAAGAAATGGTTGAGAAGGCAAAAAATTTTTCGCAATTCTGCTGCTCCAAACGCTTAACCAGAATGGCCCAGGGAAAAAATACACACTCCGTTGTAATCGGGCGAGTTTCTACTTTCTGATGCAATAGGACTTTTTGGGTCAGGTCAGTCCGTTCGCGAGATATGGGAGTTTGAAGCCAAGAAATGGTTGAGAAGGCAAAAAATTTTTCGCAATTCTGCTGCTTCAAAAGCTTAACCAGAATGGCCTAGGGAAAAAATACACATACCGTTGTAATTGGGCGAGTTTCTACTTTCATATGCAATAGGAATTTTTGGGTTAGGTCAATCCGTTCGCGAGATATGGGAGTTTAAAGCTAAGAAATGGTTGAGAAGAGAACAAATTTTTCGCAATTCTGCTGCTCCAAACGCTTAACCGGAATGGCCTAGGGAAAAAATACACATACCGTTGTAATCGGGCGAGTTTCTACTTTCAGATGCAATGGTAATTTTTGGGTTAGGTCAAACCGTTCGCGACATATGGGAGTTTGAAACTAAGAAATGGTTGAGAAGGCAACAAATTTTTCGCAATTCTGCTGCTCCAAACGCTTAACCAGAATGGCCTGGGGAAAAAATACACGTACCGTTGTAATCGGGCGAGTTTCTACTTTCAAATGCAATAGGAATTTTTGGGTTAGGTCAATCCGTTCGCGAGATATGGGAGTTTGAAGCTAAGAAATGGTTGAGAAGAGAACTTATTTTTCGCAATTCTGCTGCTTCAAACGCTTAACCAGAATGGCCTAGGGAAAAAATACACATACCGTTGTAATCGGGCGAGTTTCTACTTTCAGATGCAATAGGAATTTTTGTGTTAGGTCAATCCGTTCGCGAGATATGGGAGTTTGATGCTAAGAAATGGTTGAGAAGGCAAAAAATTTTTCGCAATTCTGCTGCTCCAAACGCTTAACCAGAATGGCCCAGGGAAAAAATACACACTCCGTTGTAATCGGGCGAGTTTCTACTTTCTGATGCAATAGGACTTTTTGGGTCAGGTCAGTCCGTTCGCGAGATATGGGAGTTTGAAGCCAAGAAATGGTTGAGAAGGCAAAAAATTTTTCGCAATTCTGCTGCTTCAAAAGCTTAACCAGAATGGCCTAGGGAAAAAATACACATACCGTTGTAATTGGGCGAGTTTCTACTTTCATATGCAATAGGAATTTTTGGGTTAGGTCAATCCGTTCGCGAGATATGGGAGTTTAAAGCTAAGAAATGGTTGAGAAGAGAACAAATTTTTCGCAATTCTGCTGCTCCAAACGCTTAACCGGAATGGCCTAGGGAAAAAATACACATACCGTTGTAATCGGGCGAGTTTCTGCTTTCAGATGCTATAGGAATTTTTGTGTTAGGTCAATCCGTTCGCGAGATATGGGAGTTTGAAGCTAAGAAATGGTTGAGAAGGCAAAAAATTTTTCGCAATTCTGCTGCTCCAAACGCTTAACCAGAATGGCCCAGGGAAAAAATACACATTCCGTTGTAATCGGGCGGGTTTCTACTTTCAGATGCAATAGGACTTTTTGGGTCAGGTCAGTCCGTTCGCGAGATATGGGAGTTTGAAGCCAAGAAATGGTTGAGAAGGCAAAAAATTTTTCGCAATTCTGCTGCTTCAAAAGCTTAACCAGAATGGCCTAGGGAAAAAATACACATACCGTTGTAATTGGGCGAGTTTCTACTTTCATATGCAATAGGAATTTTTGGGTTAGGTCAATCCGTTCGCGAGATATGGGAGTTTAAAGCCAAGAAATGGTTGAGAAGGCAAAAATTTTTTCGCAATTCTGCTGCTTCAAAAGCTTAACCAGAATGGCATAGGGAAAAAATACACATACCGTTGTAATTGGGCGAGTTTCTACTTTCAGATGCAATAGGAATTTTTGGGTTAGGTCAATCAGTTCGCGACATATGGGAGTTTGAAGCTAAGAAATGGTTGAGAAGGCAAAAAATTTTTCGCAATTCTGCTGCTTCAAAAGCTTAACCAGAATGGCCTAGGGGAAAAATACACATACCGTTGTAATTGGGCCAGTTTCTACTTTCATATGCAATAGGAATTTTTGGGTTAGGTCAATCCGTTCGCGAGATATGGGAGTTTAAAGCCAAGAAATGGTTGAGAAGGCAAAAAATTTTTCGCAATTCTGCTGCTTCAAAAGCTTAACCAGAATGGCCTAGGGAAAAAATACACATACCGTTGTAATTGGGCGAGTTTCTACTTTCAGATGCAATGGGAATTTTTGGGTTAGGTCAAACCGTTCGCGACATATGGGAGTTTGAAACTAAGAAATGGTTGAGAAGACAACAAATTTTTCGCACTTCTGCTGCTCCAAACGCTTAACCAGAATGACCTACGGAAAAAATACACATACCGTTGTAATCGGGCGAGTTTCTACTTTCTGATGCCATAGGAATTTTTTGGTTAGGTCAATCCTTTCGCGAGATATGGGAGTTTGAAGCCAAGAAATGGTTGAGAAGGCAAAAAATTTTTCGCAATTCTGCTGCTTCAAACGCTTAACCAGAATGGCCTAGGGAAAAAATACACATACCGTTGTAATCGGGCGAGTTTCTACTTTCAGATGCAATGGTAATTTTTGGGTTAGGTCAAACCGTTCGCGACATATGGGAGTTTGAAACTAAGAAATGGTTGAGAAGGCAACAAATTTTTCGCAATTCTGCTGCTCCAAACGCTTAACCAGAATGGCCTGGGGAAAAAATACACGTACCGTTGTAATCGGGCGAGTTTCTACTTTCAAATGCAATAGGAATTTTTGGGTTAGGTCAATCCGTTCGCGAGATATGGGAGTTTGAAGCCAAGAAATGGTTGAGAAGGCAAAAAATTTTTCGCAATTCTGCTGCTTCAAAAGCTTAACCAGAATGGCCTAGGGAAAAAATACACATACCGTTGTAATCGGGCGAGTTTCTGCTTTCAGATGCAATAGGAATTTTTGTGTTAGGTCAATCCGTTCGCGAGATATGGGAGTTTGAAGCTAAGAAATGGTTGAGAAGGCAAAAAATTTTTCGCAATTCTGCTGCTCCAAACGCTTAACCAGAATGGCCCAGGGAAAAAATACACATTCCGTTGTAATCGGGCGAGTTTCTACTTTCTGATGCAATAGGAATTTTTTGGTTAGGTCAATCCGTTCGCGAGATATGGGAGTTTGAAGCCAAGAAATGGTTGAGAAGGCAAAAAATTTTTCGCAATTCTGCTGCTTCAAACGCTTAACCAGAATGGCCTAGGGAAAAAATACACATACGGTTGTAATCGGGCGAGTTTCTACTTTCAGATGCAATGGTAATTTTTGGGTTAGGTCAAACCGTTCGCGACATATGGGAGTTTGAAACTAAGAAATGGTTGAGAAGGCAACAAATTTTTCGCAATTCTGCTGCTCCAAACGCTTAACCAGAATGGCCTGGGGAAAAAATACACGTACCGTTGTAATCGGGCGAGTTTCTACTTTCAAATGCAATAGGAATTTTTGGGTTAGGTCAATCCGTTCGCGAGATATGGGAGTTTGAAACTATGAAATGGTTGAGAAGGCAAAAAATTTTTCGCAATTCTGCTGCTCCAAACGCTTAACCAGAATGGCCCAGGGAAAAAATACACATTCCGTTGTAATCGGGCGAGTTTCTACTTTCAGATGCAATAGGACTTTTTGGGTCAGGTCAGTCGGTTCGCGAGATATGGGAGTTTGAAGCCAAGAAATGGTTGAGAAGGCAAAAAATTTTTCGCAATTCTGCTGCTTCAAAAGCTTAACCAGAATGGCCTAGGGAAAAAATACACATACCGTTGTAATCGGGCGAGTTTCTACTTTCAGATGCAATGGTAATTTTTGGGTTAGGTCAAACCGTTCGCGACATATGGGAGTTTGAAACTAAGAAATGGTTGAGAAGGCAACAAATTTTTCGCAATTCTGCTGCTCCAAACGCTTAACCAGAATGGCCTGGGGAAAAAATACACATTCCGTTGTAATCGGGCGAGTTTCTACTTTCAAATGCAATAGGAATTTTTGGGTTAGGTCAATCCGTTCGCGAGATATGGGAGTTTGAAGCTAAGAAATGGTTGATAAGAGAACTTATTTTTCGCAATTCTGCTGCTTCAAACGCTTAACCAGAATGGCCTAGGGAAAAAATACACATACCGTTGTAATCGGGCGAGTTTCTACTTTCAGATGCAATAGGACTTTTTAGGTCAGGTCAGTCCGTTCGCGAGATATGGGTGTTTGAAGCCAAGAAATGGTTGAGAAGGCAAAAAATTTTTCGCAATTCTGCTGCTTCAAAAGCTTAACCAGAATGGCCTAGGGAAAAAATACACATACCGTTGTCATCGGGCGAGTTTCTGCTTTCAGATGCTATAGGAATTTATGTGTTAGGTCAATCCGTTCGCGAGATATGGGAGTTTGAAGCTAAGAAATGGTTGAGAAGGCAAAAAATTTTTCGCAATTCTGCTGCTGCAAACGCTTAACCAGAATGGCCCAGGGAAAAAATACACATTCCGTTGTAATCGGGCGAGTTTCTACTTTCAGATGCAATAGGACTTTTTGGGTCAGGTCAGTCCGTTCGCGAGATATGGGAGTTTGAAGCCAAGAAATGGTTGAGAAGGCAAAAAATTTTTCGCAATTCTGCTGCTTCAAAAGCTTAACCAGAATGGCCTAGGGAAAAAATACACATACCGTTGTAATCGGGCGAGTTTCTACTTTCAGATGCAATGGTAATTTTTGGGTTAGGTCAAACCGTTCGCGACATATGGGAGTTTGAAACTAAGAAATGGTTGAGAAGGCAAAAAATTTTTCGCAATTCTGCTGCTGCAAACGCTTAACCAGAATGGCCCAGGGAAAAAATAAACATTCCGTTGTAATCGGGCGAGTTTCTACTTTCAGATGCAATAGGACTTTTTGGGTCAGGTCAGTCCGTTCGCGAGATATGGGAGTTTGAAGCCAAGAAATGGTTGAGAAGGCAAAAAATTTTTCGCAATTCTGCTGCTTCAAAAGCTTAACCAGAATGGCCTAGGGAAAAAATACACATACCGTTGTAATCGGGCGAGTTTCTACTTTCAGATGCAATGGTAATTTTTGGGTTAGGTCAAACCGTTCGCGACATATGGGAGTTTGAAACTAAGAAATGGTTGAGAAGGCAACAAATTTTTCGCAATTCTGCTGCTCCAAACGCTTAACCAGAATGGCCTGGGGAAAAAATACACGTACCGTTGTAATCGGGCGAGTTTCTACTTTCAAATGCAATAGGAATTTTTGGGTTAGGTCAATCCGTTCGCGAGATATGGGAGTTTGAAGCTAAGAAATGGTTGAGAAGAGAACTTATTTTTCGCAATTCTGCTGCTTCAAACGCTTAACCAGAATGGCCTAGGGAAAAAATACACATACCGTTGTAATCGGGCGAGTTTCTACTTTCAGATGCAATAGGACTTTTTAGTTCAGGTCAGTCCGTTCGCGAGATATGGGTGTTTGAAGCCAAGAAATGGTTGAGAAGGCAAAAAATTTTTCGCAATTCTGCTTCTTCAAAAGCTTAACCAGAATGGCCTAGGGAAAAAATACACATACCGTTGTAATTGGGCGAGTTTCTACTTTCATATGCAATAGGAATTTTTGGGTTAGGTCAATCCGTTCGCGAGATATGGGAGTTTAAAGCTAAGAAATGGTTGAGAAGAGAACAAATTTTTCGCAATTCTGCTGCTCCAAACGCTTAACCGGAATGGCCTAGGGGAAAAATACACATACCGTTGTCATCGGGCGAGTTTCTGCTTTCAGATGCTATAGGAATTTATGTGTTAGGTCAATCCGTTCGCGAGATATGGGAGTTTGAAGCTATGAAATGGTTGAGAAGGCAAAAAATTTTTCGCAATTCTGCTGCTGCAAACGCTTAACCAGAATGGCCCAGGGAAAAAATAAACATTCCGTTGTAATCGGGCGAGTTTCTACTTTCAGATGCAATAGGACTTTTTGGGTCAGGTCAGTCCGTTCGCGAGATATGGGAGTTTGAAGCCAAGAAATGGTTGAGAAGGCAAAAAATTTTTCGCAATTCTGCTGCTTCAAAAGCTTAACCAGAATGGCCTAGGGAAAAAATACACATACCGTTGTAATCGGGCGAGTTTCTACTTTCAGATGCAATGGTAATTTTTGGGTTAGGTCAAACCGTTCGCGACATATGGGAGTTTGAAACTAAGAAATGGTTGAGAAGGCAACAAATTTTTCGCAATTCTGCTGCTCCAAACGCTTAACCAGAATGGCCTGGGGAAAAAATACACGTACCGTTGTAATCGGGCGAGTTTCTACTTTCAAATGCAATAGGAATTTTTGGGTTAGGTCAATCCGTTCGCGAGATATGGGAGTTTGAAGCTAAGAAATGGTTGAGAAGAGAACTTATTTTTCGCAATTCTGCTGCTTCAAACGCTTAACCAGAATGGCCTAGGGAAAAAATACACATACCGTTGTAATCGGGCGAGTTTCTACTTTCAGATGCAATAGGACTTTTTAGTTCAGGTCAGTCCGTTCGCGAGATATGGGTGTTTGAAGCCAAGAAATGGTTGAGAAGGCAAAAAATTTTTCGCAATTCTGCTTCTTCAAAAGCTTAACCAGAATGGCCTAGGGAAAAAATACACATACCGTTGTAATTGGGCGAGTTTCTACTTTCATATGCAATAGGAATTTTTGGGTTAGGTCAATCCGTTCGCGAGATATGGGAGTTTAAAGCTAAGAAATGGTTGAGAAGAGAACAAATTTTTCGCAATTCTGCTGCTCCAAACGCTTAACCGGAATGGCCTAGGGGAAAAATACACATACCGTTGTAATTGGGCGAGTTTCTACTTTCATATGCAATAGGAATTTTTGGGTTAGGTCAATCCGTTCGCGAGATATGGGAGTTTAAAGCGAAGAAATGGTTGAGAAGGCAAAAAATTTTTCGCAATTCTGCTGCTTCAAAAGCTTAACCAGAATGGCCTAGGGAAAAAATACACATACCGTTGTCATCGGGCGAGTTTCTGCTTTCAGATGCTATAGGAATTTATGTGTTAGGTCAATCCGTTCGCGAGATATGGGAGTTTGAAGCTAAGAAATGGTTGAGAAGGCAAAAAATTTTTCGCAATTCTGCTGCTGCAAACGCTTAACCAGAATGGCCCAGGGAAAAAATACACATTCCGTTGTAATCGGGCGAGTTTCTACTTTCAGATGCAATAGGACTTTTTGGGTCAGGTCAGTCCGTTCGCGAGATATGGGAGTTTGAAGCCAAGAAATGGTTGAGAAGGCAAAAAATTTTTCGCAATTCTGCTGCTTCAAAAGCTTAACCAGAATGGCCTAGGGAAAAAATACACATACCGTTGTAATCGGGCGAGTTTCTACTTTCAGATGCAATGGTAATTTTTGGGTTAGGTCAAACCGTTCGCGACATATGGGAGTTTGAAACTAAGAAATGGTTGAGAAGGCAACAAATTTTTCGCAATTCTGCTGCTCCAAACGCTTAACCAGAATGGCCTGGGGAAAAAATACACGTACCGTTGTAATCGGGCGAGTTTCTACTTTCAAATGCAATAGGAATTTTTGGGTTAGGTCAATCCGTTCGCGAGATATGGGAGTTTGAAGCTAAGAAATGGTTGAGAAGAGAACTTATTTTTCGCAATTCTGCTGCTTCAAACGCTTAACCAGAATGGCCTAGGGAAAAAATACACATACCGTTGTAATCGGGCGAGTTTCTACTTTCAGATGCAATAGGACTTTTTAGTTCAGGTCAGTCCGTTCGCGAGATATGGGTGTTTGAAGCCAAGAAATGGTTGAGAAGGCAAAAAATTTTTCGCAATTCTGCTTCTTCAAAAGCTTAACCAGAATGGCCTAGGGAAAAAATACACATACCGTTGTAATTGGGCGAGTTTCTACTTTCATATGCAATAGGAATTTTTGGGTTAGGTCAATCCGTTCGCGAGATATGGGAGTTTAAAGCTAAGAAATGGTTGAGAAGAGAACAAATTTTTCGCAATTCTGCTGCTCCAAACGCTTAACCGGAATGGCCTAGGGGAAAAATTCACATACCGTTGTAATTGGGCGAGTTTCTACTTTCATATGCAATAGGAATTTTTGGGTTAGGTCAATCCGTTCGCGAGATATGGGAGTTTAAAGCGAAGAAATGGTTGAGAAGGCAAAAAATTTTTCGCAATTCTGCTGCTTCAAAAGCTTAACCAGAATGGCCTAGGGAAAAAATACACATACCGTTGTAATTGGGCGAGTTTCTACTTTCAGATGCAATGGGAATTTTTGGGTTAGGTCAAACCGTTCGCGACATATGGGAGTTTGAAACTAAGAAATGGTTGAGAAGACAACAAATTTTTCGCACTTCTGCTGCTCCAAACGCTTAACCAGAATGACCTACGGAAAAAATACACATACCGTTGTAATCGGGCGAGTTTCTACTTTCTGATGCAATAGGAATTTTTTGGTTAGGTCAATCCTTTCGCGAGATATGGGAGTTTGAAGCCAAGAAATGGTTGAGAAGGCAAAAAATTTTTCGCAATTCTGCTGCTTCAAACGCTTAACCAGAATGGCCTAGGGAAAAAATACACATACCGTTGTAATCGGGCGAGTTTCTACTTTCAGATGCAATGGTAATTTTTGGGTTAGGTCAAACCGTTCGCGACATATGGGAGTTTGAAACTAAGAAATGGTTGAGAAGGCAACAAATTTTTCGCAATTCTGCTGCTCCAAACGCTTAACCAGAATGGCCTGGGGAAAAAATACACGTACCGTTGTAATCGGGCGAGTTTCTACTTTCAAATGCAATAGGAATTTTTGGGTTAGGTCAATCCGTTCGCGAGATATGGGAGTTTGAAGCCAAGAAATGGTTGAGAAGGCAAAAAATTTTTCGCAATTCTGCTGCTTCAAAAGCTTAACCAGAATGGCCTAGGGAAAAAATACACATACCGTTGTAATCGGGCGAGTTTCTGCTTTCAGATGCAATAGGAATTTTTGTGTTAGGTCAATCCGTTCGCGAGATATGGGAGTTTGAAGCTAAGAAATGGTTGAGAAGGCAAAAAATTTTTCGCAATTCTGCTGCTCCAAACGCTTAACCAGAATGGCCCAGGGAAAAAATACACATTCCGTTGTAATCGGGCGAGTTTCTACTTTCAGATGCAATAGGACTTTTTGGGTCAGGTCAGTCCGTTCGCGAGATATGGGAGTTTGAAGCCAAGAAATGGTTGAGAAGGCAAAAAATTTTTCGCAATTCTGCTGCTTCAAAAGCTTAACCAGAATGGCCTAGGGAAAAAATACACATACCGTTGTAATTGGGCGAGTTTCTACTTTCATATGCAATAGGAATTTTTGGGTTAGGTCAATCCGTTCGCGAGATATGGGAGTTTAAAGCTAAGAAATGGTTGAGAAGAGAACAAATTTTTCGCAATTCTGCTGCTCCAAACTCTTAACCGGAATGGCCTAGGGAAAAAATACACTTACCGTTGTAATCGGGCGAGTTTCTGCTTTCACATGCTATAGGAATTTTTGAGTTAGGTCAATCCGTTCGCGAGATACGATAGTTTGAAGCTAAGAAACGGTTGAGAAGGCAAAAAATTTTTCGGAATTCTGCTGCTCCAAACGCTTAACCAGAATGGACCAGGGAAAAAATACACATTCCGTTGTAATCGGGCGAGTTTCTACTTTCAGATGCAATAGGACTTTTTGGGTCAGGTCAGTCCGTTCGCGAGATATGGGAGTTTGAAGCCAAGAAATGGTTGAGAAGGCAAAAAATTTTTCGCAATTCTGCTGCTTCAAAAGCTTAACCAGAATGGCCTAGGGGAAAAATACACATACCGTTGTAATTGGGCGAGTTTCTACTTTCATATGCAATAGGAATTTTTGGGTTAGGTCAATCCGTTCGCGAGATATGGGAGTTTGAAGCCAAGAAATGGTTGAGAAGGCAAAAAATTTTTCGCAATTCTGCTGCTTCAAAAGCTTAACCAGAATGGCCTAGGGAAAAAATACACGTACCGTTGTAATCGGGCGAGTTTCTACTTTCAAATGCAATAGGAATTTTTGGGTTAGGTCAATCCGTTCGAGAGATATGGGAGTTTGAAGCTAAGAAATGGTTGAGAAGGCAAAAAATTTTTCGCAATTCTGCTGCTCCAAACGCTTAACCAGAATGGCCCAGGGAAAAAATACACACTCCGTTGTAATCGGGCGAGTTTCTACTTTCTGATGCAATAGGACTTTTTGGGTCAGGTCAGTCCGTTCGCGAGATATGGGAGTTTGAAGCCAAGAAATGGTTGAGAAGGCAAAAAATTTTTCGCAATTCTGCTGCTTCAAAAGCTTAACCAGAATTGCCTAGGGAAAAAATACACATACCGTTGTAATTGGGCGAGTTTCTACTTTCATATGCAATAGGAATTTTTGGGTTAGGTCAATCCGTTCGCGAGATATGGGAGTTTAAAGCTAAGAAATGGTTGAGAAGAGAACAAATTTTTCGCAATTCTGCTGCTCCAAACGCTTAACCGGAATGGCCTAGGGAAAAAATACACATAACGTTGTAATCGGGCGAGTTTCTGCTTTCAGATGCTATAGGAATTTTTGTGTTAGGTCAATCCGTTCGCGAGATATGGGAGTTTGAAGCTAAGAAATGGTTGAGAAGGCAAAAAATTTTTCGCAATTCTGCTGCTCCAAACGCTTAACCAGAATGGCCCAGGGAAAAAATACACATTCCGTTGTAATCGGGCGAGTTTCTACTTTCAGATGCAATAGGACTTTTTGGGTCAGGTCAGTCCGTTCGCGAGATATGGGAGTTTGAAGCCAAGAAATGGTTGAGAAGGCAAAAAATTTTTCGCAATTCTGCTGCTTCAAAAGCTTAACCAGAATGGCCTAGGGAAAAAATACACATACCGTTGTAATTGGGCGAGTTTCTACTTTCATATGCAATAGGAATTTTTGGGTTAGGTCAATCCGTTCGCGAGATATGGGAGTTTAAAGCCAAGAAATGGTTGAGAAGGCAAAAATTTTTTCGCAATTCTGCTGCTTCAAAAGCTTAACCAGAATGGCATAGGGAAAAAATACACATACCGTTGTAATTGGGCGAGTTTCTACTTTCAGATGCAATAGGAATTTTTGGGTTAGGTCAATCCGTTCGCGAGATATGGGAGTTTAAAGCCAAGAAATGGTTGAGAAGGCAAAAAATTTTTCGCAATTCTGCTGCTTCAAAAGCTTAACCAGAATGGCCTAGGGAAAAAATACACATACCGTTGTAATTGGGCGAGTTTCTACTTTCAGATGCAATGGGAATTTTTGGGTTAGGTCAAACCGTTCGCGACATATGGGAGTTTGAAACTAAGAAATGGTTGAGAAGACAACAAATTTTTCGCACTTCTGCTGCTCCAAACGCTTAACCAGAATGACCTACGGAAAAAATACACATACCGTTGTAATCGGGCGAGTTTCTACTTTCTGATGCAATAGGAATTTTTTGGTTAGGTCAATCCTTTCGCGAGATATGGGAGTTTGAAGCCAAGAAATGGTTGAGAAGGCAAAAAATTTTTCGCAATTCTGCTGCTTCAAACGCTTAACCAGAATGGCCTAGGGAAAAAATACACATACCGTTGTAATCGGGCGAGTTTCTACTTTCAGATGCAATGGTAATTTTTGGGTTAGGTCAAACCGTTCGCGACATATGGGAGTTTGAAACTAAGAAATGGTTGAGAAGGCAACAAATTTTTCGCAATTCTGCTGCTCCAAACGCTTAACCAGAATGGCCTGGGGAAAAAATACACGTACCGTTGTAATCGGGCGAGTTTCTACTTTCAAATGCAATAGGAATTTTTGGGTTAGGTCAATCCGTTCGCGAGATATGGGAGTTTGAAGCCAAGAAATGGTTGAGAAGGCAAAAAATTTTTCGCAATTCTGCTGCTTCAAAAGCTTAACCAGAATGGCCTAGGGAAAAAATACACATACCGTTGTAATCGGGCGAGTTTCTGCTTTCAGATGCAATAGGAATTTTTGTGTTAGGTCAATCCGTTCGCGAGATATGGGAGTTTGAAGCTAAGAAATGGTTGAGAAGGCAAAAAATTTTTCGCAATTCTGCTGCTCCAAACGCTTAACCAGAATGGCCTAGGGAAAAAATACACATACCGTTGTAATTGGGCGAGTTTCTACTTTCATATGCAATAGGAATTTTTGGGTTAGGTCAATCCGTTCGCGAGATATGGGAGTTTAAAGCTAAGAAATGGTTGAGAAGAGAACAAATTTTTCGCAATTCTGCTGCTCCAAACTCTTAACCGGAATGGCCTAGGGAAAAAATACACTTACCGTTGTAATCGGGCGAGTTTCTGCTTTCACATGCTATAGGAATTTTTGTGTTAGGTCAATCCGTTCGCGAGATACGATAGTTTGAAGCTAAGAAATGGTTGAGAAGGCAAAAAATTTTTCGGAATTCTGCTGCTCCAAACGCTTAACCAGAATGGCCCAGGGAAAAAATACACATTCCCTTGTAATCGGGCGAGTTTCTACTTTCAGATGCAATAGGACTTTTTGGGTCAGGTCAGTCCGTTCGCGAGATATGGGAGTTTGAAGCCAAGAAATGGTTGAGAAGGCAAAAAATTTTTCGCAATTCTGCTGCTTCAAAAGCTTAACCAGAATGGCCTAGGGGAAAAATACACATACCGTTGTAATTGGGCGAGTTTCTACTTTCATATGCAATAGGAATTTTTGGGTTAGGTCAATCCGTTCGCGAGATATGGGAGTTTGAAGCCAAGAAATGGTTGAGAAGGCAAAAAATTTTTCGCAATTCTGCTGCTTCAAAAGCTTAACCAGAATGGCCTAGGGAAAAAATACACGTACCGTTGTAATCGGGCGAGTTTCTACTTTCAAATGCAATAGGAATTTTTGGGTTAGGTCAATCCGTTCGCGAGATATGGGAGTTTGAAGCTAAGAAATGGTTGAGAAGAGAACAAATTTTTCGCAATTCTGCTGCTTCAAACGCTTAACCAGAATGGCCTAGGGAAAAAATACACATACCGTTGTAATCGGGCGAGTTTCTACTTTCAGATGCAATAGGACTTTTTAGGTCAGGTCAGTCCGTTCGCGAGATATGGGAGTTTGAAGCCAAGAAATGGTTGAGAAGGCAAAAAATTTTTCGCAATTCTGCTGCTTCAAAAGCTTAACCAGAATGGCCTAGGGAAAAAATACACATATCGTTGTAATCGGGCGAGTTTCTGCTTTCAGATGCAATAGGAATTTTTGTGTTAGGTCAATCCGTTCGCGAGATATGGGAGTTTGATGCTAAGAAATGGTTGAGAAGGCAAAAAATTTTTCGCAATTCTGCTGCTCCAAACGCTTAACCAGAATGGCCCAGGGAAAAAATACACACTCCGTTGTAATCGGGCGAGTTTCTACTTTCTGATGCAATAGGACTTTTTGGGTCAGGTCAGTCCGTTCGCGAGATATGGGAGTTTGAAGCCAAGAAATGGTTGAGAAGGCAAAAAATTTTTCGCAATTCTGCTGCTTCAAAAGCTTAACCAGAATGGCCTAGGGAAAAAATACACATACCGTTGTAATTGGGCGAGTTTCTACTTTCATATGCAATAGGAATTTTTGGGTTAGGTCAATCCGTTCGCGAGATATGGGAGTTTAAAGCTAAGAAATGGTTGAGAAGAGAACAAATTTTTCGCAATTCTGCTGCTCCAAACGCTTAACCGGAATGGCCTAGGGAAAAAATACACATACCGTTGTAATCGGGCGAGTTTCTGCTTTCAGATGCTATAGGAATTTTTGTGTTAGGTCAATCCGTTCGCGAGATATGGGAGTTTGAAGCTAAGAAATGGTTGAGAAGGCAAAAAATTTTTCGCAATTCTGCTGCTCCAAACGCTTAACCAGAATGGCCCAGGGAAAAAATACACATTCCGTTGTAATCGGGCGAGTTTCTACTTTCAGATGCAATAGGACTTTTTGGGTCAGGTCAGTCCGTTCGCGAGATATGGGAGTTTGAAGCCAAGAAATGGTTGAGAAGGCAAAAAATTTTTCGCAATTCTGCTGCTTCAAAAGCTTAACCAGAATGGCCTAGGGAAAAAATACACATACCGTTGTAATTGGGCGAGTTTCTACTTTCATATGCAATAGGAATTTTTGGGTTAGGTCAATCCGTTCGCGAGATATGGGAGTTTAAAGCCAAGAAATGGTTGAGAAGGCAAAAATTTTTTCGCAATTCTGCTGCTTCAAAAGCTTAACCAGAATGGCATAGGGAAAAAATACACATACCGTTGTAATTGGGCGAGTTTCTACTTTCAGATGCAATAGGAATTTTTGGGTTAGGTCAATCAGTTCGCGACATATGGGAGTTTGAAGCTAAGAAATGGTTGAGAAGGCAAAAAATTTTTCGCAATTCTGCTGCTTCAAAAGCTTAACCAGAATGGCCTAGGGGAAAAATACACATACCGTTGTAATTGGGCGAGTTTCTACTTTCATATGCAATAGGAATTTTTGGGTTAGGTCAATCCGTTCGCGAGATATGGGAGTTTAAAGCCAAGAAATGGTTGAGAAGGCAAAAAATTTTTCGCAATTCTGCTGCTTCAAAAGCTTAACCAGAATGGCCTAGGGAAAAATACACATACCGTTGTAATTGGGCGAGTTTCTACTTTCAGATGCAATGGGAATTTTTGGGTTAGGTCAAACCGTTCGCGACATATGGGAGTTTGAAACTAAGAAATGGTTGAGAAGACAACAAATTTTTCGCACTTCTGCTGCTCCAAACGCTTAACCAGAATGACCTACGGAAAAAATACACATACCGTTGTAATCGGGCGAGTTTCTACTTTCTGATGCAATAGGAATTTTTTGGTTAGGTCAATCCTTTCGCGAGATATGGGAGTTTGAAGCCAAGAAATGGTTGAGAAGGCAAAAAATTTTTCGCAATTCTGCTGCTTCAAACGCTTAACCAGAATGGCCTAGGGAAAAAATACACATACCGTTGTAATCGGGCGAGTTTCTACTTTCAGATGCAATGGTAATTTTTGGGTTAGGTCAAACCGTTCGCGACATATGGGAGTTTGAAACTAAGAAATGGTTGAGAAGGCAACAAATTTTTCGCAATTCTGCTGCTCCAAACGCTTAACCAGAATGGCCTGGGGAAAAAATACACGTACCGTTGTAATCGGGCGAGTTTCTACTTTCAAATGCAATAGGAATTTTTGGGTTAGGTCAATCCGTTCGCGTGATATGGGAGTTTGAAGCCAAGAAATGGTTGAGAAGTCAAAAAATTTTTCGCAATTCTGCTGCTTCAAAAGCTTAACCAGAATGGCCTAGGGGAAAAATACACATACCGTTGTAATTGGGCGAGTTTCTACTTTCATATGCAATAGGAATTTTTGGGTTAGGTCAATCCGTTCGCGAGATATGGGAGTTTAAAGCCAAGAAATGGTTGAGAAGGCAAAAAATTTTTCGCAATTCTGCTGCTTCAAAAGCTTAACCAGAATGGCCTAGGGAAAAAATACACATACCGTTGTAATTTGGCGAGTTTCTACTTTCAGATGCAATGGGAATTTTTGGGTTAGGTCAAACCGTTCGTGACATATGGGAGTTTGAAACTAAGAAATGGTTGAGAAGGCAACAAATTTTTCGCAATTCTGCTGCTCCAAACGCTTAACCAGAATGGCCTGGGGAAAAAATACACGTACCGTTGTAATCGGGCGAGTTTCTACTTTCAAATGCAATAGGAATTTTTGGGGTAGGTCAATCCGTTCGCGAGATATGGGAGTTTGAAGCCAAGAAATGGTTGAGAAGGCAAAAAATTTTTCGCAATTCTGCTGCTTCAAAAGCTTAACCAGAATGGCCTAGGGAAAAAATACACATTCCGTTGTAATCGGGCGAGTTTCTACTTTCAGATGCAATAGGACTTTTTGGGTCAGGTCAGTCCGTTCGCGAGATATGGGAGTTTGAAGCCAAGAAATGGTTGAGAAGGCAAAAAATTTTTCGCAATTCTGCTGCTTCAAAAGCTTAACCAGAATGGCCTAGGGAAAAAATACACATACCGTTGTAATTGGGCGAGTTTCTACTTTCATATGCAATAGGAATTTTTGGGTTAGGTCAATCCGTTCGCGAGATATGGGAGTTTAAAGCTAAGAAATGGTTGAGAAGAGAACAAATTTTTCGCAATTCTGCTGCTCCAAACGCTTAACCGGAATGGCCTAGGGAAAAAATACACATACCGTTGTAATCGGGCGAGTTTCTGCTTTCAGATGCTATAGGAATTTTTGTGTTAGGTCAATCCGTTCGCGAGATGTGGGAGTTTGAAGCCAAGAAATGGTTGAGAAGGCAAAAAATTTTTCGCAATTCTGCTGCTTCAAAAGCATAACCAGAATGGCCTAGGGAAAAAATACATATACCGTTGTAATTGGGCGAGTTTCTACTTTGAGATGCAATAGGAATTTTTGGGTTAGGTCAATCAGTTCGTGACATATGGGAGTTTGAAGCTAAGAAATGGATGAGAAGGCAAAAAATTTTTCGCAATTCTGCTGCTCCAAACGCTTAACCAGAATGGCCTAGGGAAAAAATACACATACCGTTGTAATTGGGCGAGTTTCTACCTTCAGATGCAATAGGAATTTTTGGGTTAGGTCAATCAGTTCGCGACATATGGGAGTTTGAAGCTAAGAAATGGATGAGAAGGCAAAAAATTTTTCGCAATTCTGAGGCTCCAAACGCTTAACCAGAATGGCCTGGGGAAAAAATACACGTACCGTTGTAATCGGGCGAGTTTCTACTTTCAAATGCAATAGGAATTTTTGGGGTAGGTCAATCCGTTCGCGAGATATGGGAGTTTGAAGCCAAGAAATGGTTGAGAAGGCAAAAAATTTTTCGCAATTCTGCTGCTTCAAAAGCTTAACCAGAATGGCCTAGGGAAAAAATACACATACCGTTGTAATTTGGCGAGTTTCTACTTTCAGATGCAATGGGAATTTTTGGGTTAGGTCAAACCGTTCGTGACATATGGGAGTTTGAAACTAAGAAATGGTTGAGAAGGCAACAAATTTTTCGCAATTCTGCTGCTCCAAACGCTTAACCAGAATGGCCTGGGGAAAAAATACACGTACCGTTGTAATCGGGCGAGTTTCTACTTTCAAATGCAATAGGAATTTTTGGGGTAGGTCAATCCGTTCGCGAGATATGGGAGTTTGAAGCCAAGAAATGGTTGAGAAGGCAAAAAATTTTTCGCAATTCTGCTGCTTCAAAAGCTTAACCAGAATGGCCTAGGGAAAAAATACACATTCCGTTGTAATCGGGCGAGTTTCTACTTTCAGATGCAATAGGACTTTTTGGGTCAGGTCAGTCCGTTCGCGAGATATGGGAGTTTGAAGCCAAGAAATGGTTGAGAAGGCAAAAAATTTTTCGCAATTCTGCTGCTTCAAAAGCTTAACCAGAATGGCCTAGGGAAAAAATACACATACCGTTGTAATTGGGCGAGTTTCTACTTTCATATGCAATAGGAATTTTTGGGTTAGGTCAATCCGTTCGCGAGATATGGGAGTTTAAAGCTAAGAAATGGTTGAGAAGAGAACAAATTTTTCGCAATTCTGCTGCTCCAAACGCTTAACCGGAATGGCCTAGGGAAAAAATACACATACCGTTGTAATCGGGCGAGTTTCTGCTTTCAGATGCTATAGGAATTTTTGTGTTAGGTCAATCCGTTCGCGAGATGTGGGAGTTTGAAGCCAAGAAATGGTTGAGAAGAGAACAAATTTTTCGCAATTCTGCTGCTTCAAACGCTTAACCAGAATGGCCTAGGGAAAAAATACACATACCGTTGTAATTGGGCGAGTTTCTACCTTCAGATGCAATAGGAATTTTTGGGTTAGGTCAATCAGTTCGCGACATATGGGAGTTTGAAGCTAAGAAATGGATGAGAAGGCAAAAAATTTTTCGCAATTCTGCTGCTCCAAACGCTTAACCAGAATGGCCCAGGGAAAAAATACACATTCCGTTGTAATCGGGCGAGTTTCTACTTTCAAATGCAACAGGAATTTTTGGGTTAGGTCAATCCGTTCGCGAGATATGGGAGTTTGAAGCTAAGAAATGGTTGAGAAGAGAACAAATTTTTCGCAATTCTGCTGCTTCAAACGCTTAACCAGAATGGCCTAGGGAAAAAATACACATACCGTTGTAATCGGGCGAGTTTCTACTTTCAGATGCAATAGGACTTTTTAGGTCAGGTCAGTCCGTTCGCGAGATATGGGAGTTTGAAGCCAAGAAATGGTGGAGAAGGCAAAAAATTTTTCGCAATTCTGCTGCTTCAAAAGCTTAACCAGAATGGCCTAGGGAAAAAATACACATACCGTTGTAATCGGGCGAGTTTCTGCTTTCAGATGCAATAGGAATTTTTGTGTTAGGTCAATCCGTTCGCGAGATATGGGAGTCTGAAGCTAAGAAATGGTTGAGAAGGCAAAAAATTTTTCGCAATTCTGCTGCTCCAAACGCTTAACCAGAATGGCCCAGGGAAAAAATACACATTCCGTTGTAATCGGGCGAGTTTCTACTTTCAGATGCAATAGGACTTTTTGGGTCAGGTCAGTCCGTTCGCGAGATATGGGAGTTTGAAGCCAAGAAATGGTTGAGAAGGCAAAAAATTTTTCGCAATTCTGCTGCTTCAAAAGCTTAACCAGAATGGCCTAGGGAAAAAAAACACATACCGTTGTAATTGGGCGAGTTTCTACTTTCATATGCAATAGGAATTTTTGTGTTAGGTCAATCCGTTCGCGAGATATGGGAGTTTGAAGCTAAGAAATGGTTGAGAAGGCAAAAAATTTTTCGCAATTCTGCTGCTCCAAACGCTTAACCAGAATGGCCCAGGGAAAAAATACACATTCCGTTGTAATCGGGCGAGTTTCTACTTTCAGATGCAATAGGACTTTTTGGGTCAGGTCAGTCCGTTCGCGAGATATGGGAGTTTGAAGCCAAGAAATGGTTGAGAAGGCAAAAAATTTTTCGCAAATCTGCTGCTTCAAAAGCTTAACCAGAATGGCCTAGGGAAAAAATACACATACCGTTGTAATTGGGCGAGTTTCTACTTTCATATGCAATAGGAATTTTTGGGTTAGGTCAATCCGTTCGCGAGATATGGGAGTTTAAAGCCAAGAAATGGTTGAGAAGGCAAAAAATTTTTCGCAATTCTGCTGCTTCAAAAGCTTAACCAGAATGGCCTAGGGAAAAAATACACATACCGTTGTAATTTGGCGAGTTTCTACTTTCAGATGCAATAGGAATTTTTGGGATAGGTCAATCAGTTCGCGACATATGGGAGTTTGAAACTAAGAAATGGATGAGAAGGCAAAAAATTTTTCGCAATTCTGCTGCTCCAAACGCTTAACCAGAATGGCCCAGGGAAAAAATACACATTCCGTTGTAATCGGGCGAGTTTCTACTTTCAGATGCAATAGGAATTTTTGGGTTAGGTCTATCCGTTCGCCAGATATGGGAGTTTGAAACTAAGAATAGGTTGAGTAGACAACAAATTTTTCGCACTTCTGCTGCTCCAAACGCTTAACCAGAATGGCCTAGGGAAAAAATACACATACCGTTGTAATCGGGCGAGTTTCTACTTTCAGATGCAATAGGACTTTTTGGGTCAGGTCAGTCCGTTCGCGAGATATGGGACTTTGAAGCCAAGAAATGGTTGAGAAGGCAAAAAATTTTTCGCAATTCTGCTGCTTCAAAAGCTTAACCAGAATGGCCTAGGGAAATAATACACATACCGTTGTAATTGGGCGAGTTTCTACTTTCATATGCAATAGGAATTTTTGGGTTAGGTCAATCCGTTCGCGAGATATGGGAGTTTAAAGCCAAGAAATGGTTGAGAAGGCAAAAAATTTTTCGCAATTCTGCTGCTTCAAAAGCTTAACCAGAATGGCCTAGGGAAAAAATACACATACCGTTGTAATTGGGCGAGTTTCTACTTTCAGATGCAATAGGAATTTTTGGGTTAGGTCAATCAGTTCGCGACATATGGGAGTTTGAAGCTAAGAAATGGATGAGAAGCAAAAAATTTTTCGCAATTCTGCTGCTCCAAACGCTTAACCAGAAAGGCCCAGGGAAAAAATACACATTCCGTTGTAATCGGGCGAGTTTCTACTTTCAGATGCAATAGGAATTTTTGGGTTAGGTCAATCCGTTCGCCAGATATGGGAGTTTGAAACTAATTGTAAGAATAGGTTGAGAAGACAACAAATTTTTCGCACTTCTGCTGCTCCAAACGCTTAACCAGAATGGCCGAGGGAAAAAATACACATACCGTTGTAATCGGGCGAGTTTCTACTTTCAGATGCAATGGTAATTTTTGGGTTAGGTCATACCGTTCGCGACATATGGGAGTTTGAAACTAAGAAATGGTTGAGAAGGCAACAAATTTTTCGCAATTCTGCTGCTCCAAACGCTTAACCAGAATGGCCTGGGGAAAAAATACACGTACCGTTTTAATCGGGCGAGTTTCTACTTTCAAATGCAATAGGAATTTTTGGGTTAGGTCAATCCGTTCGCGAGATATGGGAGTTTGAAGCTAAGAAATGGTTGAGAAGAGAACAAATTTTTCGCAATTCTGCTGCTTCAAACGCTTAACCAGAATGGCCTAGGAAAAATACACATACCGTTGTAATCGGGCGAGTTTCTACTTTCAGATGCAATAGGACTTTTTGGGGCAGGTCAGTCCATTCGCGAGATATGGGAGTTTGAAGCCAAGAAATGGTTGAGAAGGCAAAACATTTTTCGCAATTCTGCTGCTTCAAAAGCTTAACCAGAATGGCCTAGGGAAAAAATACACATACCGTTGTAATTGTGCGAGTTTCTACTTTCAGATGCAATGGGAATTTTTGGGTTAGGTCAATCCGTTCGCGACATATGGGAGTTTGAAGCTAAGAAATGGTTGAGAGGAGAACAAATTTTTCGCAATTCTGCTGCTCCAAACGCTTAACCGGAATGGTCTAGGGAAAAAATACACATACCGTTCTAATCGGGCGAGTTTCTACATTCAGATGCAATAGGAATTTTTGGGTTAGGTCAATCCGTTCGCGAGATATGGGATTTTAAAGCCAAGAAATGGTTGAGAAGGCAAAAAATTTTTCGCAATTCTGCTGCTTCAAAAGCTTAACCAGAATGGCCTAGGGAAAAAATACACATACCGTTGTAATCGGGCGAGTTTCTGCTTTCAGATGCAATAGGAATTTTTGTGTTAGGTCAATCCGTTCGCGAGATATGGGAGTCTGAAGCTAAGAAATGGTTGAGAAGGCAAAAAATTTTTCGCAATTCAGCTGCTCCAAACGCTTAACCAGAATGGCCCAGGGAAAAAATACACATTCCGTTGTAATCGGGCGAGTTTCTACTTTCAGATGCAATAGGACTTTTTGGGTCAGGTCAGTCCGTTCGCGAGATATGGGAGTTTGAAGCCAAGAAATGGTTGAGAAGGCAAAAAATTTTTCGCAATTCTGCTGCTTCAAAAGCTTAACCAGAATGGCCTAGGGAAAAAAAACACATACCGTTGTAATTGGGCGAGTTTCTACTTTCATATGCAATAGGAATTTTTGTGTTAGGTCAATCCGTTCGCGAGATATGGGAGTTTGAAGCTAAGAAATGGTTGAGAAGGCAAAAAATTTTTCGCAATTCTGCTGCTCCAAACGCTTAACCAGAATGGCCCAGGGAAAAAATACACATTCCGTTGTAATCGGGCGAGTTTCTACTTTCAGATGCAATAGGACTTTTTGGGTCAGGTCAGTCCGTTCGCGAGATATGGGAGTTTGAAGCCAAGAAATGGTTGAGAAGGCAAAAAATTTTTCGCAAATCTGCTGCTTCAAAAGCTTAACCAGAATGGCCTAGGGAAAAAATACACATACCGTTGTAATTGGGCGAGTTTCTACTTTCATATGCAATAGGAATTTTTGGGTTAGGTCAATCCGTTCGCGAGATATGGGAGTTTAAAGCCAAGAAATGGTTGAGAAGGCAAAAAATTTTTCGCAATTCTGCTGCTTCAAAAGCTTAACCAGAATGGCCTAGGGAAAAAATACACATACCGTTGTAATTTGGCGAGTTTCTACTTTCAGATGCAATAGGAATTTTTGGGATAGGTCAATCAGTTCGCGACATATGGGAGTTTGAAACTAAGAAATGGATGAGAAGGCAAAAAATTTTTCGCAATTCTGCTGCTCCAAACGCTTAACCAGAATGGCCCAGGGAAAAAATACACATTCCGTTGTAATCGGGCGAGTTTCTACTTTCAGATGCAATAGGAATTTTCGGGTTAGGTCTATCCGTTCGCCAGATATGGGAGTTTGAAACTAAGAATAGGTTGAGAAGACAACAAATTTTTCGCACTTCTGCTGCTCCAAACGCTTAACCAGAATGGCCTAGGGAAAAAATACACATACCGTTGTAATCGGGCGAGTTTCTACTTTCAGATGCAATAGGACTTTTTGGGTCAGGTCAGTCCGTTCGCGAGATATGGGACTTTGAAGCCAAGAAATGGTTGAGAAGGCAAAAAATTTTTCGCAATTCTGCTGCTTCAAAAGCTTAACCAGAATGGCCTAGGGAAATAATACACATACCGTTGTAATTGGGCGAGTTTCTACTTTCATATGCAATAGGAATTTTTGGGTTAGGTCAATCCGTTCGCGAGATATGGGAGTTTAAAGCCAAGAAATGGTTGAGAAGGCAAAAAATTTTTCGCAATTCTGCTGCTTCAAAAGCTTAACCAGAATGGCCTAGGGAAAAAATACACATACCGTTGTAATTGGGCGAGTTTCTACTTTCAGATGCAATAGGAATTTTTGGGTTAGGTCAATCAGTTCGCGACATATGGGAGTTTGAAGCTAAGAAATGGATGAGAAGCAAAAAATTTTTCGCAATTCTGCTGCTCCAAACGCTTAACCAGAAAGGCCCAGGGAAAAAATACACATTCCGTTGTAATCGGGCGAGTTTCTACTTTCAGATGCAATAGGAATTTTTGGGTTAGGTCAATCCGTTCGCCAGATATGGGAGTTTGAAACTAATTGTAAGAATAGGTTGAGAAGACAACAAATTTTTCGCACTTCTGCTGCTCCAAACGCTTAACCAGAATGGCCGAGGGAAAAAATACACATACCGTTGTAATCGGGCGAGTTTCTACTTTCAGATGCAATGGTAATTTTTGGGTTAGGTCATACCGTTCGCGACATATGGGAGTTTGAAACTAAGAAATGGTTGAGAAGGCAACAAATTTTTCGCAATTCTGCTGCTCCAAACGCTTAACCAGAATGGCCTGGGGAAAAAATACACGTACCGTTTTAATCGGGCGAGTTTCTACTTTCAAATGCAATAGGAATTTTTGGGTTAGGTCAATCCGTTCGCGAGATATGGGAGTTTGAAGCTAAGAAATGGTTGAGAAGAGAACAAATTTTTCGCAATTCTGCTGCTTCAAACGCTTAACCAGAATGGCCTAGGAAAAATACACATACCGTTGTAATCGGGCGAGTTTCTACTTTCAGATGCAATAGGACTTTTTGGGGCAGGTCAGTCCATTCGCGAGATATGGGAGTTTGAAGCCAAGAAATGGTTGAGAAGGCAAAAAATTTTTCGCAATTCTGCTACTCCAAACGCTCAACCAGAATGGCTTAGGGAAAAAATACACATTCCGTTGTAATCGGGCGAGTTTCTGCTTTCAGATACAATAGGAATTTTTGTTTTAGGTAAATCCGTTCGCGAGATATGGGAGTTTGAAGCTAAGAAATGGTTGAGAAGGCAAAAAATTTTTCGCAATTCTGCTGCTCCAGACGTTTAATAAGAATGGCCTAGGGAAAAAATATACAAACCGTTGTATTCGGGCGAGTTTCTAATTTCAGATGCAATAGGAATTTTTGGGTTAGGTCAATCCGTTCGCGAGATATGGGAGTGTGAAACTAAGAAATGGTTGAGAAGAGAACAAATTTTTCGCAATTCTGCTGCTCCAAACGCTTAACCGGAATGGCCTAGGGAAAAAATACACGTACCGTTGTAATCGGGCGAGTTTCTACTTTCAAATGCAATAGGAATTTTTGGGTTAGTTCAATCCGTTCGCGACATATGGGAGTCTGAAGCTAAGAAATGGTTGAGAAGAGAACAAATTTTTCGCAATTCTGCTGCTCCAAACGCTTAACCGGAATGGCCTACGGAAAAAATACACATACCGTTGTAATTGGGCGAGTTTCTACTTTCAGATGCAATAGGAAGTTTTGGGTTAGGTCAATCCGTTCGCGACATATGGGAGTTTGAAGCTAAGAAATGGTTGAGAAGAGAACAAATTTTTCGCAATTCTGCTGTTCCAAACGCTTAACCGGAATGGCCTAGGGAAAAAATAAACATACCGTTGTAATCGGGCGAGTTTCTACTTTCAGATGCAATGGTAATTTTTGGGTTAGGTCAATCCGTTCGCGAGATATGGGAGTTTGAAGCTAAGAAATGGTTGAGAATACAACAAATATTTCGCACTTCTGCTGCTCCAAACGTTTAACCAGAATGGCCTACGTAAAAAATACACATACCGTTGTAATCGGGCGAGTTTCTACTTTCAGATGCAATTTGAATTTTTGGGTTAGGTCAATCCGTTCGCGAGATATGGGAGTTTGAAGCCAAGAAATGGTTGAGAAGGCAAAAAATTTTTCGCAATTCTGCTGCTTCAAACGCTTAACCAGAATGGCCTAGGGAAAAAATACATATACCGTTGTAATTGGGCGAGTTTCTACCTTCAGATGCAATAGGAATTTTTGGGTTAGGTCAATCCGTTCGCCAGATATGGGAGTTTGAAACTAAGAATAGGTTGAGAAGACAACAAATTTTTCGCACTTCTGCTGCTCCAAACGCTTAACCAGAATGGCCTAGGGAAAAAATACACATACCGTTGTAATCGGGCGAGTTTCTACTTTCAGATGCAATGGTAATTTTTGGGTTAGGTCATACCGTTAGCGACATATGGGAGTTTGAAACTAAGAAATGGTTGAGAAGGCAACAAATTTTTCGCAATTCTGCTGCTCCAAACGCTTAACCAGAATGGCCTGGGGAAAAAATACACGTACCGTTTTAATCGGGCGAGTTTCTACTTTCAAATGCAATAGGAATTTTTGGGTTAGGTCAATCCGTTCGCGAGATATGGGAGTTTGAAGCTAAGAAATGGTTGAGAAGAGAACAAATTTTTCGCAATTCTGCTGCTTCAAACGCTTAACCAGAATGGCCTAGGGAAAAAATACACATACCGTTGTAATCGGGCGAGTTTCTACTTTCAGATGCAATAGGACTTTTTGGGGCAGGTCAGTCCGTTCGCGAGATATGGGAGTTTGAAGCCAAGAAATGGTTGAGAAGGCAAAAAATTTTTCGCAATTCTGCTGCTTCAAAAGCTTAACCAGAATGACCTAGGGAAAAAATACACATACCGTTGTAATTGTGCGAGTTTCTACTTTCAGATGCAATGGGAATTTTTGGGTTAGGTCAATCCGTTCGCGACATATGGGAGTTTGAAGCTAAGAAATGGTTGTGAAGAAAACAAATTTTTCGCAATTCTGCTGCTCCAAACGCTTAACCGGAATGGTCTAGGGAAAAAATACACATACCGTTCTAATCGGGCGAGTTTCTACATTCAGACGCAACAGAAATTTTTGGGTTAGGTCAATCCGTTCGCGAGATATGGGATTTTAAAGCCAAGAAATGGTTGAGAAGGCACAAAATTTTTCGCAATTCTGCTACTCCAAACGCTTAACCAGAATGGCTTAGGGAAAAAATACACATACCGTTGTAATCGGGCGAGTTTCTGCTTTCAGATGCAATAGGAATTTTTGTTTTAGGTAAATCCGTTCGCGAGATATGGGAGTTTGAAGCTAAGAAATGGTTGAGAAGGCAAACAATTTTTCGCAATTCTGCTGCTCCAGACGTTTAATAAGAATGGCCTAGGGAAAAAATATACAAACCATTGTAATCGGGCGAGTTTCTAATTTCAGGTGCAACAGGAATTTTTGGGTTAGGTCAAACTGTTCGCGAGATATGGGAGTTTGAAGCTAAGAAATGGTTGAGAATACAACAAATTTTTCGCACTTCTGCTGCTCCAAAAGCTTAACCAGAATGGCCCAGGGAGAAAATACACATACCGTTGTAATCGGGCGAGTTTCTACTTTCAGATGCAATAGGAATTTTTGGATTAGGTCAATCCGTTCGCCAGATATGGGAGTTTGAAACTAAGAATAGGTTGAGAACACAACAAATTTTTCGCACTTCTGCTGCTCCAAACGCTTAACCAGAATGGCCTACGGAAAAAATACACATACCGTTGTAATCGGGCGAGTTTCTACTTTCAGATGCAATAGGAATTTTTGGGTTAGGTCAATCCGTTCGCGAGATATGGGAGTTTGAAGCCAAGAAATGGTTGAGAAGGCAACAAATTTTTCGCAATTCTGCTGCTTCAAACGCTTAACCAGAATGGCCTAGGGAAAAAATACACATACCGTTGTAATCGGGCGAGTTTCTACTTTCAGATGCAATGGGAATTTTTGGGTTAGGTCAAACCGTTCGCGACATATGGGAGTTTGAAACTAAGAAATGTTTGAGAAGACAACAAATTTTTCGCAATTCTGCTGCTCCAAACGCTTAACCAGAATGGCCTGGGGAAAAAATACACGTACCGTTGTAATCGGGCGAGTTTCTACTTTCAAATGCAATAGGAATTTTTGGGTTAGGTCAACCCGTTCGCGAGATATGGGAGTTTAAAGCCAAGAAATGGTTGAGAAGGCAAAAAATTTTTCGCAATTCTGCTGCTCCAAACGCTTAACCAGAATGGCCCAGGGAAAAAATACACATTCCGTTGTAATCGGTCGAGTTTCTACTTTCAGATGCAATAGGAATTTTTGGGTTAGGTCAATCCGTTCGCCAGATATGGGAGTTTGAAACTAAGAATAGGTTGAGAAGACAACAAATTTTTCGCACTTCTGCTGCTCCAAACGCTTAACCAGAATGGCCTACGGAAAAAATTCACATACCGTTGTAATTGGGCGAGTTTCTACTTTCAGATGCAATAGGAAGTTTTGGGTTAGGTCAATCCGTTCGCGAGATATGGGAGTTTGAAGCTAAGAAATGGTTGAGAAGGCAAAAAATTTTTCGCAATTCTGCTGCTCCAAACGTTTAACCAGAATGGCCTAGGGAAAAAATATACATACCGTTGTAATCGGGCGAGATTCTAATTTCAGATGCAATAGGAAGTTTTGGGTTAGGTCAATCCGTTCGCGACATATGGGAGTTTGAAGCTAAGAAATGGTTGAGAAGAGAACAAATTTTTCGCAATTCTGCTGTTCCAAACGCTTAACCGGAATGGCCTAGGGAAAAAATAAACATACCTTTGTAATCGGGCGAGTTTCTACATTCAGACGCAACAGAAATTTTTGGGTTAGGTCAATCCGTTCGCGAGATATGGGAGTTTAAAGCCAAGAAATGGTTTAGAAGACAACAAATTTTTCGCAATTCTGCTGCTCCAAACGCTTAACCAGAATGGCCTGGGGAAAAAATACACGTACCGTTGTAATCGGGCGAGTTTCTACTTTCAAATGCAATAGGAATTTTTGGGTTAGGTCAATCCGTTCGCGAGATATGGGAGTTTGAAGCTAAGAAATGGTTGAGAAGAGAACAAATTTTTCGCAAATCTGCTGCTTCAAACGCTTAACCAGAATGGCCTAGGGAAAAAATACACATACCGTTGTAATCGGGCGAGTTTCTACTTTCAGATGCAATAGGACTTTTTGGGTCAGGTCAGTCCGTTCGCGAGATATGGGAGTTTGAAGCCAAGAAATGGTTGAGAAGGCAAAAAATTTTTCGCAATTCTGCTGCTTCAAACGCTTATCCAGAATGGCCTAGGGAAAAAATACACATACCGTTGTAATCGGCCGAGTTTCTACTTTCAGATGCAACAGGAATTTTTGGGTTTGGTCAATCCGTTCGCGAGATATGGGAGTTTGAAGCTAAGAAATGGTTGAGAGGAGAACAAATTTTTCGCAATTCTGCTGCATCAAACGCTTAACCAGAATGGCCTAGGGAAAAAATACCCGTACCGTTGTAATCGGGCGAGTTTCTACTTTTAGATGCAATAGGAATTTTTGGGTTAGGTCAACCCGTTCGCCAGATATGGGAGTTTGAAACTAAGAATAGGTTGAGAAGACAACAAATTTTTCGCACTTCTGCTGCTCCAAACGCTTAACCAGAATGGCCTACGGAAGAAATACACATACCGTTGTAATCGGGCGAGTTTCTACTTTCAGATGCAATAGGAATTTGTGGGTTAGGTCAATCCCTTCGCGAGATATGGGAGTTTGAAGCCAAGAAATGGTTGAGAAGGCAAACAATTTTTCGCAATTCTGCTGCTTCAAACGCTTAACCAGAATGGCCTAGGGAAAAAATACACATACCGTTGTAATCGGGCGAGTTTCTACTTTCAGATGCAATGGGAATTTTTGGGTTAGGTCAAACTGTTCGCGACGTATGGGAGTTTGAAACTAAGAAATGGTTGAGAAGACAACAAATTTTTCGCAATTCTGCTGCTCCAAACGCTTAACCAGAATGGCCTGGGGAAAAAATACACGTACCGTTGTAATCGGGCGAGTTTCTACTTTCAAATGCAATAGGAATTTTTGGGTTAGGTCAATCCGTTCGCGAGATATGGGAGTTTGAAGCTAAGAAATGGTTGAGAAGAGAACAAATTTTTCGCAATTCTGCTGCTTCAAACGCTTAACCAGAATGGCCTAGGGCAAAAATACACATACCGTTGTAATCGGGCGAGTTTCTACTTTCAGATGCAATAGGACTTTTTGGGTCAGGTCAGTCCGTTCGCGAGATATGGGAGTTTGAAGCCAAGAAATGGTTGAGAAGGCAAAAAATTTTTCGCAATTCTGCTGCTTCAAAAGCTTAACCAGAATAGCCTAGGGAAAAAATACACATACCGTTGTAATTGGGCGAGTTTCTACTTTCAGATGCAATAGGAATTTTTGGGTTAGGTCAATCCGTTCGCGACATATGGGAGTTTGAATCTAAGAAATGGTTGAGAAGAGAACAAATTTTTCGCAATTCCGCCGCTCCAAACGCTTAACCGGAATGGCCTAGGGAAAAAATACACGTACCGTTGTAATCGGGCGAGTTTCTACTTTCAAATGCAATAGGAATTTTCGGGTTAGGTCAATCCGTTCGCGAGATATGGGAGTTTGAAGCTAAGAAATGGTTGAGAAGAGAACAAATTTTTCGCAAATCTGCTGCTTCAAACGCTTAACCAGAATGGCCTAGGGCAAAAATACACATACCGTTGTAATCGGGCGAGTTTCTACTTTCAGATGCAATAGGACTTTTTGGGTCAGGTCGGTCCGTTCGCGAGATATGGGAGTTTGAAGCCAAGAAATGCTTGAGAAGGCAAAAAATTTTTCGCAATTCTGCTGCTTCAAAAGCTTAACCAGAATGGCCTAGGGCAAAAATACACATACCGTTGTAATCGGGCGAGTTTCTACTTTCAGATGCAATAGGACTTTTTGGGTTAGGTCAATCAGTTCGCGACATATGGGAGTTTGAAACTAAGAAATGGTTGAGAAGAGAACAAATTTTTCGCAATTCTGCTGCTTCAAACGCTTAACCAGAATGGCCTAGGGAAAAAATACACATACCGTTGTAATTGGGCGAGTTTCTACTTTCAGATGCAATAGGAATTTTTGGGTTAGGTCAATCAGTTCGCGACATATGGGAGTTTGAAGCTAAGAAATGGTTGAGAAGAGAACAAATTTTTCGCAATTCTGCTGCTCCAAACGCTTAACCGGAATGGCCTAGGGAAAAAATACACATACCGTTATAATCGGGCGAGTTTCTACATTCAGACGCAACAGAAATTTTTGGGTTAGGTCAATCCGTTCGCGAGATATGGGAGTTTAAAGCCAAGAAATGGTTGAGAAGGCAAAAAATTTTTCGCAATTCTGCTGCTCCAAACGCTTAACCAGAATGGCTTAGGGAAAAAATACACGTACCGTTGTAATCGGGCGAGTTTCTACTTTCAAATGCAATAGGAATTTTTGGGTTAGGTCAATCCGTTCGCGAGATATGGGAGTTTGAAGCTAAGAAATGGTTGAGAAGACAAAAAATTGTTCGCAATTCTGCTGCTCCAAACGCTTAACGAGAATGGCCCAGGGAGAAAATACACATTCCGTTGTAATCGGGCGAGTTTCTACTTTCAGACGCAATAGGAAGTTTTGGGTTAGGTCAATCCGTTCGCGACATATGGGAGTTTGAAGCTAAGAAATGGTTGAGAAGAGAACAAATTTTTCGCAATTCTGCTGCTCCAAACGCTTAACCGGAATGGCCTAGGGAAAAAATACACATACCGTTGTAATCGGGCGAGTTTCTACATTCAGACGCAACAGAAATTTTTGGGTTAGGTCAATCCGTTCGCGAGATATGGGAGTTTAAAGCCAAGAAATGGTTGAGAAGGCAAAAAATTTTTCGCAATTCTGCTGCTCCAAACGCTTAACCAGAATGGCTTAGGGAAAAAATACACGTACCGTTGTAATCGGGCGAGTTTCTACTTTCAAATGCAATAGGAATTTTTGGGTTAGATCAACCCGTTCGCGAGATATGGGAGTTTGAAGCTAAGACATGGTTGAGAAGAGAACAAATTTTTCGCAATTCTGCTGCTCCAAACGCTTAACCGGAATGGCCTAGGGAAAAAACACACATACCGTTGTAATCGGGCGAGTTTCTACATTCAGACGCAACAGAAATTTTTGGGTTATGTCAATCCGTTCGCGAGATATGGGAGTTTAAAGCCAAGAAATGGTTGAGAAGGCAAAAAATTTTTCGCAATTCTGCTGCTCCAAACGCTTAACCAGAATGGCCCAGGGAAAAAATACACATTCCGTTGTAATCGGGCGAGTTTCTACTTTCAGATGCAAGAGGAATTTTTGGGTTAGGTCAATCCGTTCGCCAGATATGGGAGTTTGAAACTAAGAATAGGTTGAGAAGACAACAAATTTTTCGCACTTCTGCTGCTCCAAACGCTTAACCAGAATGGCCTACGGAAAAAATTCACATACCGTTGTAATTGGGCGAGTTTCTACTTTCAGATGCAATAGGAAGTTTTGGGTTAGGTCAATCCGTTCGCGAGATATGGGAGTTTGAAGCTAAGAAATGGTTGAGAAGGCAAAAAATTTTTCGCAATTCTGCTGTTCCAAACGTTTAACCAGAATGGCCTAGGGAAAAAATATACATACCGTTGTAATCGGGCGAGTTTCTAATTTCAGATGCAACAGGAATTTTTGGGTTAGGTCAATCCGTTCGCGAGATATGGGAGTTTGAAGCTAAGAAATGGTTGAGAATACAACAAATTTTTCGCACTTCTGCTGCTCCAAACGCTTAACCAGAATGGCGCAGGGAAAAAATACACATACCGTTGTAATCGGGCGAGTTTCTACTTTCAGATGCAATAGGAATTTTTGGGTTAGGTCAGTCCGTTCGCGAGATATGGGAGTTTGAAACTAAGAATAGGTTGAGAAGACAACAAATTTTTCGCACTTCTGCTGCTCCAAACGCTTAACCAGAATGGTCTACGGAAAAAATACACATACCGTTGTAATCGGGCGAGTTTCTACTTTAGATGCAATAGGAATTTTTGGGTTAGGTCAATCTGTTCGCGAGATATGGGAGTTTGAAGCCAAGAAATGGTTGAGAAGGCAAAAAATTTTTCGCAATTCTGCTTCTTCAAACGCTTAACCAGAATGGCCTAGGGAAAAAATACACATACCGTTGTAATCGGGCGAGTTTCTACTTTCAGATGCAATGGGAATTTTTGGGTTAGGTCAATCCGTTCGCGAGATATGGGAGCTTGAAGCTAAGAAATGGTTGAGAATACAACAAATTTTTCGCACTTCTGCTGCTCCAAACGCTTAACCAGAATGGCGCAGGGAAAAAATACACATACCGTTGTAATCGGGCGAGTTTCTACTTTCAGATGCAATAGGAATTTTTGGATTGGGTCAATCCGTTCGCGAGATATGGGAGTTTGAAGCTAAGAAATGGTTGAGAAGAGAACAAATTTTTCGCAATTCTGCTGCTTCAAACGCTTAACCAGAATGGCCTAGGGAAAAAATACACATACCGTTGTAATTGGGCGAGTTTCTACTTTCAGATGCAATAGGAATTTTTGGGTTAGGTCAATCAGTTCGCGACATATGGGAGTTTGAAGCTAAGAAATGGTTGAGAAGAGAACAAATTTTTTGCAATTCTGCTGCTCCAAACGCTTAACCGGAATGGCCTAGGGAAAAAATACACATACCGTTGTAATCGGGCGAGTTTCTGCTTTCAGATGCAATAGGAATGTTTGTGTTAGGTCAATCCGTTCGCGAGATATGGGAGTTTGAAGCTAAGAAATGGTTGAGGAGGCAAAAAATTTTTCGCAATTCTGCTGCTCCAAACGCTTAACCAGAATGGCCCAGGGAGAAAATACACATTCCGTTGTAATCGGGCGAGTTTCTAATTTCAGATGCAACAGGAATTTTTGGGTTAGGTCAATCCGTTCGCGAGATATGGGAGTTTGAAGCTAAGAAATGGTTGAGAATACAACAAATTTTTCGCACTTCTGCTGCTCCAAACGCTTAACCAGAATGGCGCAGGGAAAAAATACACATACCGTTGTAATCGGGCGAGTTTCTACTTTCAGATGCAATAGGAATGTTTGTGTTAGGTCAATCCGTTCGCGAGATATGGGAGTTTGAAGCTAAGAAATGGTTGAGGAGGCAAAAAATTTTTCGCAATTCTGCTGCTCCAAACGCTTAACCAGAATGGCCCAGGGAGAAAATACACATTCCGTTGTAATCGGACGAGTTTCTACTTTCAGATGCAATAGGAATTTTTGGGTTAGGTCAATCCGTTCGCCAGATATGGGAGTTTGAAACTAAGAATAGGTTGAGAAGACAACAAATTTTTCGCACTTCTGCTGCTCCAAACGCTTAACCGGAGTGGCCTAGGGAAAAAATACACATACCGTTGTAATCGCGCGAGTTTCTACTTTCAGATGCAATGGGAATTTTTGGGTTAGGTCAAACCGTTCGCGACATATGGGAGTTTGAAACTAAGAAATGGTTGAGAAGACAACAAATTTTTTGCAATTCTGCTGCTCCAAACGCTTAACCAGAATGGCCTGGGGAAAAAATACACGTACCGTTGTAATCGGGCGAGTTTCTACTTTCAAATGCAATAGGAATTTTTGGATTAGGTCAATCCGTTCGCGAGATATGGGAGTGTGAAACTAAGAAATGGTTGAGAAGAGAACAAATTTTTCGCAATTCTGCTGCTCCAAACGCTTAACCGGAATGGCCTAGGGAAAAAACACACATACCGTTGTAATCGGGCGAGTTTCTACATTCAGACGCAACAGAAATTTTTGGGTTAGGTCAATCCGTTCGCGAGATATGGGAGTTTAAAGCCAAGAAATGGTTGAGAAGGCAAAAAATTTTTCGCAATTCTGCTGCTCCAAACGCTTAACCAGAATGGCCCAGGGAAAAAATACACATTCCGTTGTAATCGGGCGAGTTTCTACTTTCAGATGCAAGAGGAATTTTTGGGTTAGGTCAATCCGTTCGCCAGATATGGGAGTTTGAAACTAAGAATAGGTTGAGAAGACAACAAATTTTTCGCACTTCTGCTGCTCCAAACGCTTAACCGGAATGGCCTACGGAAAAAATTCACATACCGTTGTAATTGGGCGAGTTTCTACTTTCAGATGCAATAGGAAGTTTTGGGTTAGGTCAATCCGTTCGCGAGATATGGGAGTTTGAAGCTAAGAAATGGTTGAGAAGGCAAAAAATTTTTCGCAATTCTGCTGTTCCAAACGTTTAACCAGAATGGCCTAGGGAAAAAATATACATACCGTTGTAATCGGGCGAGTTTCTAATTTCAGATGCAACAGGAATTTTTGGGTTAGGTCAATCCGTTCGCGAGATATGGGAGTTTGAAGCTAAGAAATGGTTGAGAATACAACAAATTTTTCGCACTTCTGCTGCTCCAAACGCTTAACCAGAATGGCGCAGGGAAAAAATACACATACCGTTGTAATCGGGCGAGTTTCTACTTTCAGATGCAATAGGAATTTTTGGGTTAGGTCAGTCCGTTCGCGAGATATGGGAGTTTGAAACTAAGAATAGGTTGAGAAGACAACAAATTTTTCGCACTTCTGCTGCTCCAAACGCTTAACCAGAATGGTCTACGGAAAAATACACATACCGTTGTAATCGGGCGAGTTTCTACTTTAGATGCAATAGGAATTTTTGGATTAGGTCAATCCGTTCGCGAGATATGGGAGTGTGAAACTAAGAAATGGTTGAGAAGAGAACAAATTTTTCGCAATTCTGCTGCTCCAAACGCTTAACCGGAATGGCCTAGGGAAAAAACACACATACCGTTGTAATCGGGCGAGTTTCTACATTCAGACGCAACAGAAATTTTTGGGTTAGGTCAATCTGTTCGCGAGATATGGGAGTTTGAAGCCAAGAAATGGTTGAGAAGGCAAAAAATTTTTCGCAATTCTGCTTCTTCAAACGCTTAACCAGAATGGCCTAGGGAAAAAATACACATACCGTTGTAATCGGGCGAGTTTCTACTTTCAGATGCAATGGGAATTTTTGGGTTAGGTCAAACCGTTCGCGACGTATGGGAGTTTGAAACTAAGAAATGGTTGAGAAGACAACAAATTTTTCGCAATTCTGCTGCTCCAAACGCTTAACCAGAATGGCCTGGGGAAAAAATACACGTACCGTTGTAATCGGGCGAGTTTCTACTTTCAAATGCAATAGGAATTTTTGGGTTAGGTCAATCCGTTCGCGAGATATGGGAGCTTGAAGCTAAGAAATGGTTGAGAAGAGAACAAATTTTTCGCAATTCCGCTGCTTCAAACGCTTAACCAGAATGGCCTAGGGCAAAAATACACATACCGTTGTAATCGGGCGAGTTTCTACTTTCAGATGCAATAGGACTTTTTGGGTCAGGTCAGTCCGTTCGCGAGATATGGGAGTTTGAAGCCAAGAAATGGTTGAGAAGGCAAAAAATTTTTCGCAATTCTGCTGCTTCAAAAGCTTAACCAGAATAGCCTAGGGAAAAAATACACATACCGTTGTAATTGGGCGAGTTTCTACTTTCAGATGCAATAGAAATTTTTGGGTTAGGTCAATCCGTTCGCGACATATGGGAGTTTGAAGCTAAGAAATGGTTGAGAAGAGAACAAATTTTTCGCAATTCCGCCGCTCCAAACACTTAACCGGAATGGCCTAGGGAAAAAATACACGTACCGTTGTAATCGGGCGAGTTTCTACTTTCAAATGCAATAGGAATTTTCGGGTTAGGTCAATCCGTTCGCGAGATATGGGAGTTTGAAGCTAAGAAATGGTTGAGAAGAGAACAAATTTTTCGCAAATCTGCTGCTTCAAACGCTTAACCAGAATGGCCTAGGGAAAAAATACACATACCGTTGTAATCGGGCGAGTTTCTACTTTCAGATGCAATAGGACTTTTTGGGTCAGGTCAGTCCGTTCGCGAGATATGGGAGTTTGAAGCCAAGAAATGGTTGAGAAGGCAAAAAATTTTTCGCAATTCTGCTGCTTCAAAAGCTTAACCAGAATGGCCTAGGGAAAAAATACACATACCGTTGTAATTGGGCGAGTTTCTACTTTCAGATGCAATAGGAATTTTTGGGTTAGGTCAATCAGTTCGCGACATATGGGAGTTTGAAGCTAAGAAATGGTTGAGAAGAGAACAAATTTTTCGCAATTCTGCTGCTCCAAACGCTTAACCGGAATGGCCTAGGGAAAAAATACACATACCGTTGTAATCGGGCGAGTTTCTGCTTTCAGATGCAATAGGAATTTTTGTGTTAGGTCAATCCGTTCGCGAGATATGGGAGTTTGAAGCTAAGAAATGGTTGAGAAGACAACAAATTTTTCGCACTTCTGCTGCTTCAAACGCTTAACCAGAATGGTCTACGGAAAAAATACACATACCGTTGTAATCGGGCGAGTTTCTACTTTAGATGCAATAGGAAGTTTTGGGTTAGGTCAATCCGTTCGCGAGATATGGGAGTTTGAAGCTAAGAAATGGTTGAGAAGGCAAAAAATTTTTCGCAATTCTGCTGTTCCAAACGTTTAACCAGAATGGCCTAGGGAAAAAATATACATACCGTTGTAATCGGGCGAGTTTCTAATTTCAGATGCAACAGGAATTTTTGGGTCAGGTCAATCCGTTCGCGAGATATGGGAGATTGAAGCTAAGAAATGGTTGAGAATACAACAAATTTTTCGCACTTCTGCTGCTCCAAACGCTTAACCAGAATGGCGCAGGGAAAAAATACACATACCGTTGTAATCGGGCGAGTTTCTACTTTCAGATGCAATAGGAATTTTTGGGTTAGGTCAGTCCGTTCGCGAGATATGGGAGTTTGAAGCCAAGAAATGGTTGAGAAGGCAACAAATTTTTCGCAATTCTGCTGCTCCAAACGCTTAACCAGAATGGCCTACGGAAGAAATACACATACCGTTGTAATCGGGCGAGTTTTTACTTTCAGATGCAATAGGAATTTTTGGGTCAGGTTAATCCGTTCGCGAGATATGGGAGTTTGAAGCCAAGAAATGGTTGAGAAGGCAAAAAATTTTTCGCAATTCTGCTTCTTCAAACGCTTAACCAGAATGGCCTAGGGAAAAAATACACATACCGTTGTAATCGGGCGAGTTTCTACTTTCAGATGCAATGGGAATTTTTGGGTTAGGTCAATCCGTTCGCGAGATATGGGAGCTTGAAGCTAAGAAATGGTTGAGAAGAGAACAAATTTTTCGCAATTCTGCTGCTTCAAACGCTTAACCAGAATGGCCTAGGGCAAAAATACACATACCGTTGTAATCGGGCGAGTTTCTACTTTCAGAAGCAATAGGACTTTTTGGGTCAGGTCAGTCCGTTCGCGAAATATGGGAGTTTGAAGCCAAGAAATGGTTGAGAAGGCAAAAAATTTTTCGCAATTCTGCTGCTTCAAAAGCTTAACCAGAATAGCCTAGGGAAAAAATACACATACCGTTGTAATTGGGCGAGTTTCTACTTTCAGATGCATTAGGAATTTTTGGGATAGGTCAATCCGTTCGCGACATATGGGAGTTTGAAGCTAAGAAATGGTTGAGAAGAGAACAAATTTTTCGCAATTCCGCCGCTCCAAACGCTTAACCGGAATGGCCTAGGGAAAAAATACACGTACCGTTGTAATCGGGCGAGTTTCTACTTTCAAATGCAATAGGAATTTTCGGGTTAGGTCAATCCGTTCGCGAGATATGGGAGTTTGAAGCTAAGAAATGGTTGAGAAGGGAACAAATTTTTCGCAAATCTGCTGCTTCAAACGCTTAACCAGAATGGCCTAGGGAAAAAATACACATACCGTTGTAATCGGGCGAGTTTCTACTTTCAGATGCAATAGGACTTTTTGGGTCAGGTCAGTCCGTTCGCGAGATATGGGAGTTTGAAGCCAAGAAATGGTTGAGAAGGCAAAAAATTTTTCGCAATTCTGCTGCTTCAAAAGCTTAACCAGAATGGCCTAGGGAAAAAATACACATACCGTTGTAATTGGGCGAGTTTCTACTTTCAGATGCAATAGGAATTTTTGGGTTAGGTCAATCAGTTCGCGACATATGGGAGTTTGAAGTTAAGAAATGGTTGAGAAGAGAACAAATTTTTCGCAATTCTGCTGCTCCAAACGCTTAACCGGAATGGCCTAGGGCAAAAATACACATACCGTTGTAATCAGGCGAGTTTCTACTTTCAGAAGCAATAGGACTTTTTGGGTCAGGTCAGTCCGTTCGCGAAATATGGGAGTTTGAAGCCAAGAAATGGTTGAGAAGGCAAAAAATTTTTCGCAATTCTGCTGCTTCAAAAGCTTAACCAGAATAGCCTAGGGAAAAAATACACATACCGTTGTAATTGGGCGAGTTTCTACTTTCAGATGCATTAGGAATTTTTGGGATAGGTCAATCCGTTCGCGACATATGGGAGTTTGAAGCTAAGAAATGGTTGAGAAGAGAACAAATTTTTCGCAATTCCGCCGCTCCAAACGCTTAACCGGAATGGCCTAGGGAAAAAATACACGTACCGTTGTAATCGGGCGAGTTTCTACTTTCAAATGCAATAGGAATTTTCGGGTTAGGTCAATCCGTTCGCGAGATATGGGAGTTTGAAGCTAAGAAATGGTTGAGAAGGGAACAAATTTTTCGCAAATCTGCTGCTTCAAACGCTTAACCAGAATGGCCTAGGGAAAAAATACACATACCGTTGTAATCGGGCGAGTTTCTACTTTCAGATGCAATAGGACTTTTTGGGTCAGGTCAGTCCGTTCGCGAGATATGGGAGTTTGAAGCCAAGAAATGGTTGAGAAGGCAAAAAATTTTTCGCAATTCTGCTGCTTCAAAAGCTTAACCAGAATGGCCTAGGGAAAAAATACACACACCGTTGTAATTGGGCGAGTTTCTACTTTCAGATGCAATAGGAATTTTTGGGTTAGGTCAATCAGTTCGCGACATATGGGAGTTTGAAGTTAAGAAATGGTTGAGAAGAGAACAAATTTTTCGCAATTCTGCTGCTCCAAACGCTTAACCGGAATGGCCTAGGGAAAAAATACACATACCGTTGTAATCGGGCGAGTTTCTGCTTTCAGATGCAATAGGAATTTTTGTGTTAGGTCAATCCGTTCGCGAGATATGGGAGTTTGAAGCTAAGAAATGGTTGAGAAGACAACAAATTTTTCGCACTTCTGCTGCTTCAAACGCTTAACCAGAATGGTCTACGGAAAAAATACACATACCGTTGTAATCGGGCGAGTTTCTACTTTAGATGCAATAGGAAGTTTTGGGTTAGGTCAATCCGTTCGCGAGATATGGGAGTTTGAAGCTAAGAAATGGTTGAGAAGGCAAAAAATTTTTCGCAATTCTGCTGTTCCAAACGTTTAACCAGAATGGCCTAGGGAAAAAATATACATACCGTTGTAATCGGGCGAGTTTCTAATTTCAGATGCAACAGGAATTTTTGGGTCAGGTCAATCCGTTCGCGAGATATGGGAGATTGAAGCTAAGAAATGGTTGAGAATACAACAAATTTTTCGCACTTCTGCTGCTCCAAACGCTTAACCAGAATGGCGCAGGGAAAAAATACACATACCGTTGTAATCGGGCGAGTTTCTACTTTCAGATGCAATAGGAATTTTTGGGTTAGGTCAGTCCGTTCGCGAGATATGGGAGTTTGAAGCCAAGAAATGGTTGAGAAGGCAACAAATTTTTCGCAATTCTGCTGCTCCAAACGCTTAACCAGAATGGCCTACGGAAGAAATACACATACCGTTGTAATCGGGCGAGTTTTTACTTTCAGATGCAATAGGAATTTTTGGGTTAGGTTAATCCGTTCGCGAGATATGGGAGTTTGAAGCCAAGAAATGGTTGAGAAGGCAAAAAATTTTTCGCAATTCTGCTTCTTCAAACGCTTAACCAGAATGGCCTAGGGAAAAAATACACATACCGTTGTAATCGGGCGAGTTTCTACTTTCAGATGCAATGGGAATTTTTGGGTTAGGTCAATCCGTTCGCGAGATATGGGAGCTTGAAGCTAAGAAATGGTTGAGAAGAGAACAAATTTTTCGCAATTCTGCTGCTTCAAACGCTTAACCAGAATGGCCTAGGGCAAAAATACACATACCGTTGTAATCGGGCGAGTTTCTACTTTCAGAAGCAATAGGACTTTTTGGGTCAGGTCAGTCCGTTCGCGAAATATGGGAGTTTGAAGCCAAGAAATGGTTGAGAGGGCAAAAAATTTTTCGCAATTCTGCTGCTTCAAAAGCTTAACCAGAATAGCCTAGGGAAAAAATACACATACCGTTGTAATTGGGCGAGTTTCTACTTTCAGATGCATTAGGAATTTTTGGGATAGGTCAATCCGTTCGCGACATATGGGAGTTTGAAGCTAAGAAATGGTTGAGAAGAGAACAAATTTTTCGCAATTCCGCCGCTCCAAACGCTTAACCGGAATGGCCTAGGGAAAAAATACACGTACCGTTGTAATCGGGCGAGTTTCTACTTTCAAATGCAATAGGAATTTTCGGGTTAGGTCAATCCGTTCGCGAGATATGGGAGTTTGAAGCTAAGAAATGGTTGAGAAGGGAACAAATTTTTCGCAAATCTGCTGCTTCAAACGCTTAACCAGAATGGCCTAGGGAAAAAATACACATACCGTTGTAATCGGGCGAGTTTCTACTTTCAGATGCAATAGGACTTTTTGGGTCAGGTCAGTCCGTTCGCGAGATATGGGAGTTTGAAGCCAAGAAATGGTTGAGAAGGCAAAAAATTTTTCGCAATTCTGCTGCTTCAAAAGCTTAACCAGAATGGCCTAGGGAAAAAATACACATACCGTTGTAATTGGGCGAGTTTCTACTTTCAGATGCAATAGGAATTTTTGGGTTAGGTCAATCAGTTCGCGACATATGGGAGTTTGAAGTTAAGAAATGGTTGAGAAGAGAACAAATTTTTCGCAATTCTGCTGCTCCAAACGCTTAACCGGAATGGCCTAGGGCAAAAATACACATACCGTTGTAATCAGGCGAGTTTCTACTTTCAGAAGCAATAGGACTTTTTGGGTCAGGTCAGTCCGTTCGCGAAATATGGGAGTTTGAAGCCAAGAAATGGTTGAGAAGGCAAAAAATTTTTCGCAATTCTGCTGCTTCAAAAGCTTAACCAGAATAGCCTAGGGAAAAAATACACATACCGTTGTAATTGGGCGAGTTTCTACTTTCAGATGCATTAGGAATTTTTGGGATAGGTCAATCCGTTCGCGACATATGGGAGTTTGAAGCTAAGAAATGGTTGAGAAGAGAACAAATTTTTCGCAATTCCGCCGCTCCAAACGCTTAACCGGAATGGCCTAGGGAAAAAATACACGTACCGTTGTAATCGGGCGAGTTTCTACTTTCAAATGCAATAGGAATTTTCGGGTTAGGTCAATCCGTTCGCGAGATATGGGAGTTTGAAGCTAAGAAATGGTTGAGAAGGGAACAAATTTTTCGCAAATCTGCTGCTTCAAACGCTTAACCAGAATGGCCTAGGGAAAAAATACACATACCGTTGTAATCGGGCGAGTTTCTACTTTCAGATGCAATAGGACTTTTTGGGTCAGGTCAGTCCGTTCGCGAGATATGGGAGTTTGAAGCCAAGAAATGGTTGAGAAGGCAAAAAATTTTTCGCAATTCTGCTGCTTCAAAAGCTTAACCAGAATGGCCTAGGGAAAAAATACACACACCGTTGTAATTGGGCGAGTTTCTACTTTCAGATGCAATAGGAATTTTTGGGTTAGGTCAATCAGTTCGCGACATATGGGAGTTTGAAGTTAAGAAATGGTTGAGAAGAGAACAAATTTTTCGCAATTCTGCTGCTCCAAACGCTTAACCGGAATGGCCTAGGGAAAAAATACACATACCGTTGTAATCGGGCGAGTTTCTGCTTTCAGATGCAATAGGAATTTTTGTGTTAGGTCAATCCGTTCGCGAGATATGGGAGTTTGAAGCTAAGAAATGGTTGAGAAGACAAAAAATTGTTCGCAATTCTGCTGCTCCAAACGCTTAACGAGAATGGCCCAGGGAGAAAATACACATTCCGTTGTAATCGGGCGAGTTTCTACTTTCAGATGCAATAGGAGTTTTTGGGTTAGGTCAATCCGTTCGCCAGATATGGGAGTTTGAAACTAAGAATAGGTTGAGAAGACAACAAATTTTTCGCACTTCTGCTGCTCCAATCGCTTAACCAGAATGGCCTACGGAAAAAATACACATACCATTGTAATTGGGCGAGTTTCTACTTTCAGATGCAATAGGAAGTTTTGGGTTAGGTCAATCCGTTCGCGACATATGGGAGTTTGAAGCTAAGAAATGGTTGAGAAGAGAACAAATTTTTCGCAATTCTGCTGCTCCAAACGCTTAACCGGAATGGCCTAGGGAAAAAATACACATACCGTTGTAATCGGGCGAGTTTCTACATTCAGACGCAACAGAAATTTTTGGGTTAGGTCAATCCGTTCGCGAGATATGGGAGTTTAAAGCCAAGAAATGGTTGAGAAGGCAAAAAATTTTTCGCAATTCTGCTGCTCCAAACGCTTAACCAGAATGGCTTAGGGAAAAAATACACGTACCGTTGTAATCGGGCGAGTTTCTACTTTCAAATGCAATAGGAATTTTTGGGTTAGGTCAATCCGTTCGCGAGATATGGGAGTTTGAAGCTAAGAAATGGTTGAGAAGAGAACAAATTTTTCGCAATTCTGCTGCTTCAAACGCTTAACCAGAATGGCCTAGGGAAAAAATACACATACCGTTGTAATCGGGCGAGTTTCTGCTTTCAGATGCAATAGGAATTTTTGTGTTAGGTCAATCTGTTCGCGAGATATGGGAGTTTGAAGCTAAGAAATGGTTGAGAAGACAAAAAATTGTTCGCAATTCTGCTGCTCCAAACGCTTAACGAGAATGGCTCAGGGAGAAAATACACATTCCGTTGTAATCGGGCGAGTTTCTACTTTCAGATGCAATAGGAATTTTTGGGTTAGGTCAATCCGTTCGCCAGATATGGGAGTTTGAAACTAAGAATAGGTTGAGAAGACAACAAATTTTTCGCACTTCTGCTGCTCCAAACGCTTAACCAGAATGGCCTACGGAAAAAATACACATACCGTTGTAATTGGGCGAGTTTCTACTTTCAGATGCAATAGGAAGTTTTGGGTTAGGTCAATCCGTCCGCGACATATGGGAGTTTGAAGCTAAGAAATGGTTGAGAAGAGAACAAATTTTTCGCAATTCTGCTGCTCCAAACGCTTAACCGGAATGGCCTAGGGAAAAAATACACATACCGTTGTAATCGGGCGAGTTTCTACTTTCAAATGCAATAGGAATTTTTGGGTTAGGTCAATCCGTTCGCGAGATATGGGAGTTTGAAGCTAAGAAATGGTTGAGAAGAGAACAAATTTTTCGCAATTCTGCTGCTTCAAACGCTTAACCAGAATGGCCTAGGGAAAAAATACACATACCGTTGTAATTGGGCGAGTTTCTACTTTCAGATGCAATAGGAATTTTTGTGTTAGGTCAATCAGTTCGCGACATATGGGAGTTTGAAGCTAAGAAATGGTTGAGAAGAGAACAAATTTTTCGCACTTCTGCTGCTCCAAACGCTTAACCGCAATGGCCTAGGGAAAAAATACACATACCGTTGTAATCGGGCGAGTTTCTGCTTTCAGGTGCAATAGGAATTTTTGTGTTAGGTCAATCCGTTCGCGAGATATGGGAGTTTGAAGCTAAGAAATGGTTGAGAAGGCAAAAAATTTTTCGCAATTCTGCTGCTCCAAACGCTTAACCAGAATGGCCCAGGGAGAAAATACACATTCCGTTGTAATCGGGCGAGTTTCTAATTTCAGATGCAATAGGAATTTTTGGGTTAGGTCAATCAGTTCGCGACATATGGGAGTTTGAAGCTAAGAAATGGTTGAGAAGAGAACAAATTTTTCGCAATTCTGCTGCTCCAAACGCTTAACCGGAATGGCCTAGGGAAAAAATGCACATACCGTTGTAATCGGGCGAGTTTCTACATTCAGACGCAACAGAAATTTTTGGGTTAGGTCAATCCGTTCGCGAGATATGGGAGTTTAAAGCCAAGAAATGGTTGAGAAGGCAAAAAATTTTTCGCAATTCTGCTGCTCCAAACGCTTAACCAGAATCGCTTAGGGAAAAAATACACGTACCGTTGTAATCGGGCGAGTTTCTACTTTCAAATGCAATAGGAATTTTTGGGTTAGGTCAATCCGTTCGCGAGATATGGGAGTTTGAAGCTAAGAAATGGTTGAGAAGAGAACAAATTTTTCGCAATTCAGCTGCTTCAAACGCTTAACCAGAATGGCCTAGGGAAAAAATACACATACCGTTGTAATCGGGCGAGTTTCTGCTTTCAGATGCAATAGGAATTTTTGTGTTAGGTCAATCCGTTCGCGAGATATGGGAGTTTGAAGCTAAGAAATGGTTGAGAAGGCAAAAAATTTTTCGCAATTCTGCTGCTCCAAACGCTTAACCAGAATGGCCCAGGGAGAAAATACACATTCCGCTGTAATCGGGCGAGTTTCTACTTTCAGATGCAATAGGAATTTTTGGGTTAGGTCAATCTGTTCGCCAGATATGGGAGTTTGAAACTAAGAATAGGTTGAGAAGACAACAAATTTTTCGCACTTCTGCTGCTCCAAACGCTTAACCAGAATGGCCTACGGAAAAAATACACATACCGTTGTAATTGGGCGAGTTTCTACTTTCAGATGCAATAGGAAGTTTTGGGTTAGGTCAATCCGTTCGCGACATATGGGAGTTTGAAGCTAAGAAATGGTTGAGAAGAGAACAAATTTTTCGCAATTCTGCTGCTCCAAACGCTTAACCGGAATGGCCTAGGGAAAAAATACACATACCGTTGTAATCGGGCGAGTTTCTACATTCAGACGCAACAGAAATTTTTGGGTTAGGTCAATCCGTTCGCAAGATATGGGAGTTTAAAGCCAAGAAACGGTTGAGAAGGCAAAACATTTTTCGCAATTCTGCTGCTCCAAACGCTTAACCAGAATGGCTTAGGGAAAAAATACACGTACCGTTGTAATCGGGCGAGTTTCTACTTTCAAATGCAATAGGAATTTTTGGGTTAGGTCAATCCGTTCGCGAGATATGGGAGTTTGAAGCTAAGAAATGGTTGAGAAGAGAGACAAATTTTTCCCAATTCTGCTGCTTCAAACGCTTAACCAGAATGGCCTAGGGAAAAAATACACATACCGTTGTAATTGGGCGAGTTTCTACTTTCAGATGCAATAGGAATTTTTGGGTTAGGTCAATCAGTTCGCGACATATGGGAGTTTGAAACTAAGAAATGGTTGAGAAGAGAACAAATTTTTCGCAATTCTGCTGCTCCAAACGCTTAACCAGAATGGCCCAGGGAAAAAATACACATTCCGTTGTAATCGGGCGAGTTTCTACTTTCAGATGCAATAACACTTTTTGGGTCAGGTCAGTCCGTTCGCGAGATATGGGAGTTTGAAGCTAAGAAATGGTTGAGAAGAGAACAAATTTTTCGCAATTCTGCTGCTCCAAACGCTTAACCGGAATGGCCTAGGGAAAAAATACACATACCGTTGTAATCGGGCGAGTTTCTACATTCAGACGCAACAGAAATTTTTGGGTTAGGTCAATCCGTTCGCGAGATATGGGAGTTTAAAGCCAAGAAATGGTTGAGAAGGCAAAAAATTTTTCGCAATTCTGCTGCTCCAAACGCTTAACCAGAATGGCCCAGGGAGAAAATACACATTCCGTTGTAATCGGGCGAGTTTCTACTTTCAGATGCAATAGGAATTTTTGGGTCAGGTCAATCCGTTCGCCAGATATGGGAGTTTGAAACTAAGAATAGGTTGAGAAGACAACAAATTTTTCGTACTTCTGCTGCTCCAAACGCTTAACCAGAATGGCCTACGGAAAAAATACACATACCGTTGTAATTGGGCGAGTTTCTACTTTCAGATGCAATAGGAAGTTTTGGGTTAGGTCAATCCTTTCGCGACATATGGGAGTTTGAAGCTAAGAAATGGTTGAGAAGAGAACAAATTTTTCGCAATTCTGCTGCTCCAAACGCTTAACCGGAATGGCCTAGGGAAAAAATACACATACCGTTGTAATCGGGCGAGTTTCTACATTCAGACGCAACAGAAATTGTTGGGTTAGGTCAATCCGTTCGCGAGATATGGGAGTTTAAAGCCAAGAAATGGTTGAGAAGGCCAAAAATTTTTCGCAATTCTGCTGCTCCAAACGCTTAACCAGAATGGCTTAGGGAGAAAATACACGTACCGTTGTAATCGGGCGAGTTTCTACATTCAGACGCAACAGAAATTTTTGGGTTAGGTCAATCCGTTCGCGAGATATGGGAGTTTAAAGCCAAGAAATGGTTGAGAAGGCAAAAAATTTTTCGCAATTCTGCTGCTCCAAACGCTTAACCAGAATGGCTTAGGGAAAAAATACACGTACCGTTGTAATCGGGCGAGTTTCTACTTTCAAATGCAATAGGAATTTTTGGGTTAGGTCAATCCGTTCGCGAGATATGGGAGTTTGAAGCTAAGAAATGGTTGAGAAGAGAGACAAATTTTTCGCAATTCTGCTGCTTCAAACGCTTAACCAGAATGGCCTAGGGAAAAAATACACATACCGTTGTAATTGGGCGAGTTTCTACTTTCAGATGCAATAGGAATTTTTGGGTTAGGTCAATCAGTTCGCGACATATGGGAGTTTGAAACTAAGAAATGGTTGAGAAGAGAACAAATTTTTCGCAATTCTGCTGCTCCAAACGCTTAACCGGAATGGCCTAGGGAAAAAATACACGTACCGTTTTAATCGGGCGAGTTTCTACTTTCAAATGCAATAGGAATTTTTGGGTTAGGTCAATCCGTTCGCGAGATATGGGAGTTTGAAGCTAAGAAATGGTCGAGAAGAGAGACAAATTTTTCGCAATTCTGCTGCTTCAAACGCTTAACCAGAATGGCCTAGGGAAAAAATACACATACCGTTGTAATCGGGCGAGTTTCTGCTTTCAGATGCAATAGGAATTTTTGTGTTAGGTCAATCCGTTCGCGAGATATGGGAGTTTGAAGCTAAGAAATGGTTGAGAAGGCAAAAAATTTTTCGCAATTCTGCTGCTCCAAACGCTTAACCAGAATGGCCCAGGGAGAAAATACACATTCCGCTGTAATCGGGCGAGTTTCTACTTTCAGATGCAATAGGAATTTTTGGGTTAGGTCAATCTGTTCGCCAGATATGGGAGTTTGAAACTAAGAATAGGTTGAGAAGACAACAAATTTTTCGCACTTCTGCTGCTCCAAACGCTTAACCAGAATGGCCTACGGAAAAAATACACATACCGTTGTAATTGGGCGAGTTTCTACTTTCAGATGCAATAGGAAGTTTTGGGTTAGGTCAATCCGTTCGCGACATATGGGAGTTTGAAGCTAAGAAATGGTTGAGAAGAGAACAAATTTTTCGCAATTCTGCTGCTCCAAACGCTTAACCGGAATGGCCTAGGGAAAAAATACACATACCGTTGTAATCGGGCGAGTTTCTACATTCAGACGCAACAGAAATTTTTGGGTTAGGTCAATCCGTTCGCGAGATATGGGAGTTTAAAGCCAAGAAACGGTTGAGAAGGCAAAACATTTTTCGCAATTCTGCTGCTCCAAACGCTTAACCAGAATGGCTTAGGGAAAAAATACACGTACCGTTGTAATCGGGCGAGTTTCTACTTTCAAATGCAATAGGAATTTTTGGGTTAGGTCAATCCGTTCGCGAGATATGGGAGTTTGAAGCTAAGAAATGGTTGAGAAGAGAGACAAATTTTTCGCAATTCTGCTGCTTCAAACGCTTAACCAGAATGGCCTAGGGAAAAAATACACATACCGTTGTAATTGGGCGAGTTTCTACTTTCAGATGCAATAGGAATTTTTGGGTTAGGTCAATCAGTTCGCGACATATGGGAGTTTGAAACTAAGAAATGGTTGAGAAGAGAACAAATTTTTCGCAATTCTGCTGCTCCAAACGCTTAACCAGAATGGCCCAGGGAAAAAATACACATTCCGTTGTAATCGGGCGAGTTTCTACTTTCAGATGCAATAACACTTTTTGGGTCAGGTCAGTCCGTTCGCGAGATATGGGAGTTTGAAGCTAAGAAATGGTTGAGAAGAGAACAAATTTTCCGCAATTCTGCTGCTCCAAACGCTTAACCGGAATGGCCTAGGGAAAAAATACACATACCGTTGTAATCGGGCGAGTTTCTACATTCAGACGCAACAGAAATTTTTGGGTTAGGTCAATCCGTTCGCGAGATATGGGAGTTTAAAGCCAAGAAATGGTTGAGAAGGCAAAAAATTTTTCGCAATTCTGCTGCTCCAAACGCTTAACCAGAATGGCCCAGGGAGAAAATACACATTCCGTTGTAATCGGGCGAGTTTCTACTTTCAGATGCAATAGGAATTTTTGGGTCAGGTCAATCCGTTCGCCAGATATGGGAGTTTGAAACTAAGAATAGGTTGAGAAGACAACAAATTTTTCGTACTTCTGCTGCTCCAAACGCTTAACCAGAATGGCCTACGGAAAAAATACACATACCGTTGTAATTGGGCGAGTTTCTACTTTCAGATGCAATAGGAAGTTTTGGGTTAGGTCAATCCTTTCGCGACATATGGGAGTTTGAAGCTAAGAAATGGTTGAGAAGAGAACAAATTTTTCGCAATTCTGCTGCTCCAAACGCTTAACCGGAATGGCCTAGGGAAAAAATACACATACCGTTGTAATCGGGCGAGTTTCTACATTCAGACGCAACAGAAATTGTTGGGTTAGGTCAATCCGTTCGCGAGATATGGGAGTTTAAAGCCAAGAAATGGTTGAGAAGGCCAAAAATTTTTCGCAATTCTGCTGCTCCAAACGCTTAACCAGAATGGCTTAGGGAGAAAATACACGTACCGTTGTAATCGGGCGAGTTTCTACATTCAGACGCAACAGAAATTTTTGGGTTAGGTCAATCCGTTCGCGAGATATGGGAGTTTAAAGCCAAGAAATGGTTGAGAAGGCAAAAAATTTTTCGCAATTCTGCTGCTCCAAACGCTTAACCAGAATGGCTTAGGGAAAAAATACACGTACCGTTGTAATCGGGCGAGTTTCTACTTTCAAATGCAATAGGAATTTTTGGGTTAGGTCAATCCGTTCGCGAGATATGGGAGTTTGAAGCTAAGAAATGGTTGAGAAGAGAGACAAATTTTTCGCAATTCTGCTGCTTCAAACGCTTAACCAGAATGGCCTAGGGAAAAAATACACATACCGTTGTAATTGGGCGAGTTTCTACTTTCAGATGCAATAGGAATTTTTGGGTTAGGTCAATTAGTTCGCGACATATGGGAGTTTGAAACTAAGAAATGGTTGAGAAGAGAACAAATTTTTCGCAATTCTGCTGCTCCAAACGCTTAACCGGAATGGCCTAGGGAAAAAATACACATACCGTTGTAATCGGGCGAGTTTCTGCTTTCAGATGCAATAGGAATTTTTGTGTTAGGTCAATCCGTTCGCGAGATATGGGAGTTTGAAGCTAAGAAATGGTTGAGAAGGCAAAAAATTTTTCGCAATTCTGCTGCTCCAAACGCTTAACCAGAATGGCCCAGGGAGAAAATACACATTCCGTTGTAATCGGGCGAGTTTCTACTTTCAGATGCAATAGGAATTTTTGGATTAGGTCAATCCGTTCGCCAGATATGGGAGTTTGAAACTAAGAATAGGTTGAGGAGACAACAAATTTTTCGCACTTCTGCTGCTCCAAACGCTTAACCAGAATGGCCTACGGAAAAAATACACATACCGTTGTAATTGGGCGAGTTTCTACTTTCAGATGCAATAGGAAGTTTTGGGTTAGGTCAATCCTTTCGCGACATATGGGAGTTTGAAGCTAAGAAATGGTTGAGAAGAGAACAAATTTTTCGCAATTCTGCTGCTCCAAACGCTTAACCGGAATGGCCTAGGGAAAAAATACACATACCGTTGTAATCGGGCGAGTTTCTACATTCAGACGCAACAGAAATTTTTGGGTTAGGTCAATCCGTTCGCGAGATATGGGAGTTTAAAGCCAAGAAATGGTTGAGAAGGCCAAAAATTTTTCGCAATTCTGCTGCACCAAACGCTTAACCAGAATGGCTTAGGGAAAAAATACACGTACCGTTGTAATCGGGCGAGTTTCTACTTTCAAATGCAATAGGAATTTTTGCGTTAGGTCAATCCGTTCGCGAAATATGGGAGTTTGAAGCTAAGAAATGGTTCAGAAGAGAACAAATTTTTCGCAATTCTGCTGCTCCAAACGCTTAACCGGAATGGCCTAGGGAAAAAATACACATACCGTTGTAATCGGGCGAGTTTCTACATTCAGACGCAACAGAAATTGTTGGGTTAGGTCAATCCGTTCGCGAGATATGGGAGTTTAAAGCCAAGAAATGGTTGAGAAGGCCAAAAATTTTTCGCAATTCTGCTGCTCCAAACGCTTAACCAGAATGGCTTAGGGAGAAAATACACGTACCGTTGTAATCGGGCGAGTTTCTACATTCAGACGCAACAAAAATTTTTGGGTTAGGTCAATCCGTTCGCGAGATATGGGAGTTTAAAGCCAAGAAATGGTTGAGAAGGCAAAAAATTTTTCGCAATTCTGCTGCTCCAAACGCTTAACCAGAATGGCTTAGGGAAAAAATACACGTACCGTTGTAATCGGGCGAGTTTCTACTTTCAAATGCAATAGGAATTTTTGGGTTAGGTCAATCCGTTCGCGAGATATGGGAGTTTGAAGCTAAGAAATGGTTGAGAAGAGAGACAAATTTTTCGCAATTCTGCTGCTTCAAACGCTTAACCAGAATGGCCTAGGGAAAAAATACACATACCGTTGTAATTGGGCGAGTTTCTACTTTCAGATGCAATAGGAATTTTTGGGTTAGGTCAATCAGTTCGCGACATATGGGAGTTTGAAACTAAGAAATGGTTGAGAAGAGAACAAATTTTTCGCAATTCTGCTGCTCCAAACGCTTAACCGGAATGGCCTAGGGAAAAAATACACATACCGTTGCAATCGGGCGAGCTTCTGCTTTCAGATGCAATAGGAATTTTTGTGTTAGGTCAATCCGTTCGCGAGATATGGGAGTTTGAAGCTAAGAAATGGTTGAGAAGGCAAAAAATTTTTCGCAATTCTGCTGCTCCAAACGCTTAACCAGAATGGCCCAGGGAGAAAATACACATTCCGTTGTAATCGGGCGAGTTTCTACTTTCAGATGCAATAGGAATTTTTGGATTAGGTCAATCCGTTCGCCAGATATGGGAGTTTGAAACTAAGAATAGGTTGAGGAGACAACAAATTTTTCGCACTTCTGCTGCTCCAAACGCTTAACCAGAATGGCCTACGGAAAAAATACACATACCGTTGTAATTGGGCGAGTTTCTACTTTCAGATGCAATAGGAAGTTTTGGGTTAGGTCAATCCTTTCGCGACATATGGGAGTTTGAAGCTAAGAAATGGTTGAGAAGAGAACAAATTTTTCGCAATTCTGCTGCTCCAAACGCTTAACCGGAATGGCCTAGGGAAAAAATACACATACCGTTGTAATCGGGCGAGTTTCTACATTCAGACGCAACAGAAGTTTTCGGGTTAGGTCAATCCGTTCGCGAGATATGGGAGTTTAAAGCCAAGAAATGGTTGAGAAGGCCAAAAATTTTTCGCAATTCTGCTGCTCCAAACGCTTAACCAGAATGGCTTAGGGAAAAAATACACGTACCGTTGTAATCGGGCGAGTTTCTACTTTCAAATGCAATAGGAATTTTTGCGTTAGGTCAATCCGTTCGCGAGATATGGGAGTTTGAAGCTACGAAATGGTTGAGAAGAGAACAAATTTTTCGCAATTCTGCTGCTCCAAACGCTTAACCAGAATGGCTTAGGGAAAAAATACACGTACCGTTGTAATCGGGCGAGTTTCTACTTTCAAATGCAATAGGAATTTTTGGGTTAGGTCAATCCGTTCGCGAGATATGGGAGTTTGAAGCTAAGAAATGGTTGAGAAGAGAGACAAATTTTTCGCAATTCTGCTGCTTCAAACGCTTAACCAGAATGGCCTAGGGAAAAAATACACATACCGTTGTAATTGGGCGAGTTTCTACTTTCAGATGCAATAGGAATTTTTGGGTTAGGTCAATTAGTTCGCGACATATGGGAGTTTGAAACTAAGAAATGGTTGAGAAGAGAACAAATTTTTCGCAATTCTGCTGCTCCAAACGCTTAACCGGAATGGCCTAGGGAAAAAATACACATACCGTTGTAATCGGGCGAGTTTCTGCTTTCAGATGCAATAGGAATTTTTGTGTTAGGTCAATCCGTTCGCGAGATATGGGAGTTTGAAGCTAAGAAATGGTTGAGAAGGCAAAAAATTTTTCGCAATTCTGCTGCTCCAAACGCTTAACCAGAATGGCCCAGGGAGAAAATACACATTCCGTTGTAATCGGGCGAGTTTCTACTTTCAGATGCAATAGGAATTTTTGGATTAGGTCAATCCGTTCGCCAGATATGGGAGTTTGAAACTAAGAATAGGTTGAGGAGACAACAAATTTTTCGCACTTCTGCTGCTCCAAACGCTTAACCAGAATGGCCTACGGAAAAAATACACATACAGTTGTAATTGGGCGAGTTTCTACTTTCAGATGCAATAGGAAGTTTTGGGTTAGGTCAATCCTTTCGCGACATATGGGAGTTTGAAGCTAAGAAATGGTTGAGAAGAGAACAAATTTTTCGCAATTCTGCTGCTCCAAACGCTTAACCGGAATGGCCTAGGGAAAAAATACACATACCGTTGTAATCGGGCGAGTTTCTACTTTCAGATGCAATAAGAATTTTTGGATTAGGTCAATCCGTTCGCCAGATATGGGAGTTTGAAACTAAGAATAGGTTGAGGAGACAACAAATTTTTCGCACTTCTGCTGCTCCAAACGCTTAACCAGAATGGCCTACGGAAAAAATACACATACCGTTGTAATTGGGCGAGTTTCTACTTTCAGATGCAATAGGAAGTTTTGGGTTAGGTCAATCCTTTCGCGAGATATGGGAGTTTAAAGCCAAGAAATGGTTGAGAAGGCAAAAAATTTTTCGCAATTCTGCTGCTCCAAACGCTTAACCAGAATGGCTTAGGGAAAAAATACACGTACCGTTGTAATCGGGCGAGTTTCTACTTTCAAATGCAATAGGAATTTTTGGGTTAGGTCAATCCGTTCGCGAGATATGGGAGTTTGAAGCTAAGAAATGGTTGAGAAGAGAGACAAATTTTTCGCAATTCTGCTGCTTCAAACGCTTAACCAGAATGGCCTAGGGAAAAAATACACATACCGTTGTAATTGGGCGAGTTTCTACTTTCAGATGCAACAGAAATTGTTGGGTTAGGTCAATCCGTTCGCGAGATATGGGAGTTTAAAGCCAAGAAATGGTTGAGAAGGCCAAAAATTTTTCGCAATTCTGCTGCTCCAAACGCTTAACCAGAATGGCTTAGGGAGAAAATACACGTACCGTTGTAATCGGGCGAGTTTCTACATTCAGACGCAACAGAAATTTTTGGGTTAGGTCAATCCGTTCGCGAGATATGGGAGTTTAAAGCCAAGAAATGGTTGAGAAGGCAAAAAATTTTTCGCAATTCTGCTGCTCCAAACGCTTAACCAGAATGGCTTAGGGAAAAAATACACGTACCGTTGTAATCGGGCGAGTTTCTACTTTCAAATGCAATAGGAATTTTTGGGTTAGGTCAATCCGTTCGCGAGATATGGGAGTTTGAAGCTAAGAAATGGTTGAGAAGAGAGACAAATTTTTCGCAATTCTGCTGCTTCAAACGCTTAACCAGAATGGCCTAGGGAAAAAATACACATACCGTTGTAATTGGGCGAGTTTCTACTTTCAGATGCAATAGGAATTTTTGGGTTAGGTCAATCAGTTCGCGACATATGGGAGTTTGAAACTAAGAAATGGTTGAGAAGAGAACAAATTTTTCGCAATTCTGCTGCTCCAAACGCTTAACCGGAATGGCCTAGGGAAAAAATACACATACCGTTGTAATCGGGCGAGTTTCTGCTTTCAGATGCAATAGGAATTTTTGTGTTAGGTCAATCCGTTCGCGAGATATGGGAGTTTGAAGCTAAGAAATGGTTGAGAAGGCAAAAAATTTTTCGCAATTCTGCTGCTCCAAACGCTTAACCAGAATGGCCCAGGGAGAAAATACACATTCCGTTGTAATCGGGCGAGTTTCTACTTTCAGATGCAATAGGAATTTTTGGATTAGGTCAATCCGTTCGCCAGATATGGGAGTTTGAAACTAAGAATAGGTTGAGGAGACAACAAATTTTTCGCACTTCTGCTGCTCCAAACGCTTAACCAGAATGGCCTACGGAAAAAATACACATACCGTTGTAATTGGGCGAGTTTCTACTTTCAGATGCAATAGGAAGTTTTGGGTTAGGTCAATCCTTTCGCGACATATGGGAGTTTGAAGCTAAGAAATGGTTGAGAAGAGAACAAATTTTTCGCAATTCTGCTGCTCCAAACGCTTAACCGGAATGGCCTAGGGAAAAAATACACATACCGTTGTAATCGGGCGAGTTTCTACATTCAGACGCAACAGAAATTTTCGGGTTAGGTCAATCCGTTCGCGAGATATGGGAGTTTAAAGCCAAGAAATGGTTGAGAAGACCAAAAATTTTTCGCAATTCTGCTGCTCCAAACGCTTAACCAGAATGGCTTAGGGAAAAAATACACGTACCGTTGTAATCGGGCGAGTCTCTACTTTCAAATGCAATAGGAATTTTTGCGTTAGGTCAATCCGTTCGCGAGATATGGGAGTTTGAAGCTACGAAATGGTTGAGAAGAGAACAAATTTTTCGCAATTCTGCTGCTTCAAACGCTTAACCAGAATGGCCTAGGGAAAAAATACACATACCGTTGTAATCGGGCGAGTTTCTGCTTTCAGATGCATTAGGAATTTTTGTGTTAGGTCAATCCGTTCGCGAGATATGGGAGTTTGAAGCTAAGAAATGGTTGAGAAGGCAAAAAATTTTTCGCAATTCTGCTGCTCCAAACGCTTAACCAGAATGGCCCAGGGAAAAAATACACATTCCGTTGTAATCGGGCGAGTTTCTACTTTCAGATGCAATTGGAATTTTTGGGTTAGGTCAATCCGTTCGCCAGATATGGGAGTTTGAAAGTAAGAATAGGTTGAGAAGACAACAAATTTTTCGCACTTCCGCTGCTCCAAACGCTTAACCAGAATGGCCTACGGAAAAAATACACATACCGTTGTAATTGGGCGAGTTTCTACTTTCTGATGCAATAGGAAGTTTTGGGTTAGGTCAATCCGTTCGCGACATATGGGACTTTGAAGCTAAGAAACGGTTGAGAAGAGAACAAATTTTTCGCAATTCTGCTGCTCCAAACGCTTAACCGGAATGACCTAGGGAAAAAATACACATACCGTTGTAATCGGACGAGTTTCTACATTCAGACGCAACAGAAATTTTTGGGTTAGGTCAATCCGTTCGCGAGATATGGGAGTTTAAAGCCAAGAAATGGTTGAGAAGGCAAAAAATTTTTCGCAATTCTGCTGCTCCAAACGCTTAACCAGAATGGCTTAGGGAAAAAATACACGTACCATTGTAATCGGGCGAGTTTCTACTTTCAAATGCAATAGGAATTTTTGGGTTAGGTCAATCCGTTCGCGAGATATGGGAGTTTGAAGCTAAGAAATGGTTGAGAAGAGAACAAATTTTTCGCAATTCTGCTGCTTCAAACGCTTAACCAGAATGGCCTAGGGAAAAAATACACATACCGTTGTAATCGGGCGAGTTTCTGCTTTCAGATGCAATAGGAATTTTTGTGTTGGGTCAATCCGTTCGCGAGATATGGGAGTTTGAAGCTAAGAAATGGTAGAGAAGACAAAAAATTGTTCGCAATTCTGCTGCTCCAAACGCTTAACGAGAATGGCCCAGGGAGAAAATACACATTCCGTTGTAATCGGGCGAGTTTCTACTTTCAGATGCAATAGGAATTTTTGGGTTAGGTCAATCCGTTCGCCAGATATGGGAGTTTGAATCTAAGAATAGGTTGAGAAGACAACAAATTTTTCGCACTTCTGCTGCTCCAAACGCTTAACCAGAATGGCCTACGGAAAAAATACACATACCGTTGTAATTGGGCGAGTTTCTACATTCAGACGCAACAGAAATTTTTGGGTTAGGTCAATCCGTTCGCGAGATATGGGAGTTTAAAGCCAAGAAATGGTTGAGAAAGCAAAAAATTGTTCGCAATTCTGCTGCTCCAAACGCTTAACGAGAATGGCCCAGGGAGAAAATACACATTCCGTTGTAATCGGGCGAGTTTCTACTTTCAGATGCAATAGGAATTTTTGGGTTAGGTCAATCCGTTCGCCAGATATGGGAGTTTGAAACTAAGAATAGGTTGAGAAGACAACAAATTTTTCGCACTTCTGCTGCTCCAAACGCTTAACCAGAATGGCCTAGGGAAAAAATACACATACCGTTGTAATTGGGCGAGTTTCTACTTTCAGATGCAATAGGAATTTTTGTGTTAGGTCAATCAGTTCGGAGTTTGAAGCTAAGAAATGGTTGAGAAGAGAACAAATTTTTCGCAATTCTGCTGCTCCAAACGCTTAACCGGAATGGCCTAGGGAAAAAATACACATACCTTTGTAATCGGGCGAGTTTCTGCTTTCAGATGCAATAGGAATTTTTGGGTTAGGTCAATCCGTTCGCCAGATATGGGAGTTTGAAACTAAGAATAGGTTGAGAAGACAACAAATTTTTCGCACTTCTGCTGCTCCAAACGCTTAACCAGAATGGCCTACGGAAAAAATACACATACCGTTGTAATTGGGCGAGTTTCTACTTTCAGATGCAATAGGAAGTTTTGGGTTAGGTCAATCCGTCCGCGACATATGGGAGTTTGAAGCTAAGAAATGGTTGAGAAGAGAACAAATTTTTCGCAATTCTGCTGCTCCAAACGCTTAACCGGAATGGCCTAGGGAGAAAATACACATACCGTTGTAATCGGGCGAGTTTCTACATTCAGACGCAACAGAAATTTTTGGGTTAGGTCAATCCGTTCGCGAGATATGGGAGTTTAAAGCCAAGAAATGGTTGAGAAGGCAAAAAATTTTTCGCAATTCTGCTGCTCCAAACGCTTAACCAGAATGGCTTAGGGAAAAAATACACGTACCGTTGTAATCGGGCGAGTTTCTACTTTCAAATGCAATAGGAATTTTTGGGTTAGGTCAATCCGTTCGCGAGATATGGGAGTTTGAAGCTAAGAAATGGTTGAGAAGAGAACAAATTTTTCGCAATTCTGCTGCTCCAAACGCTTAACCGGAATGGCCTAGGGAAAAAATACACATACCGTTGTAATCGGGCGAGTTTCTGCTTTCAGATGCAATAGGAATTTTTGTGTTAGGTCAATCCGTTCGCCAGATATGGGAGTTTGAAACTAAGAATAGGTTGAGAAGACAAAAAATTTTTCGCACTTCTGCTGCTCCAAACGCTTAACCGGAATGGCCTAGGGAAAAAATACACATACCGTTGTAATCGGGCGAGTTTCTGCTTTCAGATGCAATAGGAATTTTTGTGTTAGGTCAATCCGTTCGCGAGATATGGGAGTTTGAAGCTAAGAAATGGTTGAGAAGGCAAAAAATTTTTCGCAATTCTGCTGCTCCAAACGCTTAACCAGAATGGCCCAGGGAGAAAATACACATTCCGTTGTAATAGGGCGAGTTTCTACTTTCAGATGCAATAGGAATTTTTGGGTTAGGTCAATCAGTTCGCGACATATGGGAGTTTGAAGCTAAGAAATGGTTGAGAAGAGAACAAATTTTTCGCAATTCTGCTGCTCCAAACGCTTAACCGGAATGGCCTAGGGAAAAAATACACATACCGTTGTAATCGGGCGAGCTTCTGCTTTCAGATGCAATAGGAATTTTGGTGTTAGGTCAATCCGTTCGCGAGATATGGGAGTTTGAAGCTAAGAAATGGTTGAGAAGGCAAAAAATTTTTCACAATTCTGCTGCTCCAAACGCTTAACCAGAATGGCCCAGGGAGAAAATACACATTCCGTTGTAATCGGGCGAGTTTCTACTTTCAGATGCAATAGGAATTTTTGGGTTAGGTCAATCCGTTCGCCAGATATGGGAGTTTGAAACTAAGAATAGGTTGAGAAGACAACAAATTTTTCGCACTTCTGCTGCTCCAAACGCTTAACCAGAATGGCCTACGGAAAAAATACACATACCGTTGTAATTGGGCGAGTTTCTACTTTCAGATGCAATAGGAAGTTTTGGGTTAGGTCAATCCGTTCGCGACATATGGGAGTTTGAAGCTAAGAAATGGTTGAGAAGAGAACAAATTTTTCGCAATTCTGCTGCTCCAAACGCTTAACCGGAATGGCCTAGGGAAAAAATACACATACCGTTGTAATCGGGCGAGTTTCTACATTCAGACGCAACAGAAATTTTTGGGTTAGGTCAATCCGTTCGCGAGATATGGGAGTTTAAAGCCAAGAAATGGTTGAGAAGGCAAAAAATTTTTCGCAATTCTGCTGCTCCAAACGCTTAACCAGAATCGCTTAGGGAAAAAATACACATTCCGTTGTAATCGGGCGAGTTTCTACTTTCAGATGCAATAGGAATTTTTGGGTTAGGTCAATCCGTTCGCCAGATATGGGAGTTTGAAACTAAGAATAGGTTGAGAAGACAACAAATTTTTCGCACTTCCGCTGCTCCAAACGCTTAACCAGAATGGCCTACGGAAAAAATACACATACCGTTGTAATTGGGCGAGTTTCTACTTTCAGATGCAATAGGAAGTTTTGGGTTAGGTCAATCCGTTCGCGACATATGGGAGTTTGAAGCTAAGAAATGGTTGAGAAGAGAACAAATTTTTCGCAATTCTGCTGCTCCAAACGCTTAACCGAAATGGCCTAGGGAAAAAATACACATACCGTTGTAATCGGGCGAGTTTCTACATTCAGACGCAACAGAAATTTTTGGGTTAGGTCAATCCGTTCGCGAGATATGGGAGTTTAAATCCAAGAATTGGTTGAGAAGGCAAAAAATTTTTCGCAATTCTGCTGCTCCAAACGCTTAACCAGAATGGCTTAGGGAAAAAATACACATACCGTTGTAATCGGGCGAGTTTCTGCTTTCAGATGCAATAGGAATTTTTGTGTTAGGTCAATCCGTTCGCGAGATATGGGAGTTTGAAGCTAAGAAATGGTTGAGAAGGCAAAAAATTTTTCGCAATTCTGCTGCTCCAAACGTTTAACCAGAATGGCCTAGGGAAAAAATATACATACCGTTGTAATCGGGCGAGTTTCTACTTTCAGATGCAATAGGAAGTTTTGGGTTAGGTCAATCCGTTCGCGACATATGGGGGTTTGAAACTAAGAAATGGTTGAGAAGAGAACAAATTTTTCGCAATTCTGCTGCTCCAAACGCTTAACCGGAATGGCCTAGGGAGAAAATACACATACCGTTGTAATCGGGCGAGTTTCTACATTCAGACGCAACAGAAATTTTTGGGTTAGGTCAATCCGTTCGCGAGATATGGGAGTTTAAAGCCAAGAAATGGTTGAGAAAGCAAAAAATTTTTCGCAATTCTGCTGCTCCAAACGCTTAACCGGAATGGCTTAGGGAAAAAATACACGTACCGTTGTAATCGGGCGAGTTTCTACATTCAGACGCAACAGAAATTTTTGGGTTAGGTCAATCCGTTCGCGAGATATGGGAGTTTAAAGCCAAGAAATGGTTGAGAAAGCAAAAAATTTTTCGCAATTCTGCTGCTTCAAACGCTTAACCAGAATGGCCTAGGGAAAAAATACACATACCGTTGTAATTGGGCGAGTTTCTACTTTCAGATGCAATAGGAATTTTTGGGTTAGGTCAATCCGTTCGCCAGATATGGGAGTTTGAAACTAAGAATAGGTTGAGAAGACAACAAATTTTTCGCACTTCTGCTGCTCCAAACGCTTAACCAGAATGGCCTACGGAAAAAATACACATACCGTTGTAATTGGGCGAGTTTCTACTTTCAGATGCAATAGGAAGTTTTGGGTTAGGTCAATCCGTCCGCGACATATGGGAGTTTGAAGCTAAGAAATGGTTGAGAAGAGAACAAATTTTTCGCAATTCTGCTGCTCCAAACGCTTAACCGGAATGGCCTAGGGAGAAAATACACATACCGTTGTAATCGGGCGAGTTTCTACATTCAGACGCAACAGAAATTTTTGGGTTAGGTCAATCCGTTCGCGAGATATGGGAGTTTAAAGCCAAGAAATGGTTGAGAAGGCAAAAAATTTTTCGCAATTCTGCTGCTCCAAACGCTTAACCAGAATCGCTTAGGGAAAAAATACACATTCCGTTGTAATCGGGCGAGTTTCTACTTTCAGATGCAATAGGAATTTTTGGGTTAGGTCAATCCGTTCGCCAGATATGGGAGTTTGAAACTAAGAATAGGTTGAGAAGACAACAAATTTTTCGCACTTCCGCTGCTCCAAACGCTTAACCAGAATGGCCTACGGAAAAAATACACATACCGTTGTAATTGGGCGAGTTTCTACTTTCAGATGCAATAGGAAGTTTTGGGTTAGGTCAATCCGTTCGCGACATATGGGAGTTTGAAGCTAAGAATTGGTTGAGAAGGCAAAAAATTTTTCGCAATTCTGCTGCTCCAAACGCTTAACCAGAATGGCTTAGGGAAAAAATACACATACCGTTGTAATCGGGCGAGTTTCTGCTTTCAGATGCAATAGGAATTTTTGTGTTAGGTCAATCCGTTCGCGAGATATGGGAGTTTGAAGCTAAGAAATGGTTGAGAAGGCAAAAAATTTTTCGCAATTCTGCTGCTCCAAACGTTTAACCAGAATGGCCTAGGGAAAAAATATACATACCGTTGTAATCGGGCGAGTTTCTACTTTCAGATGCAATAGGAAGTTTTGGGTTAGGTCAATCCGTTCGCGACATATGGGGGTTTGAAACTAAGAAATGGTTGAGAAGAGAACAAATTTTTCGCAATTCTGCTGCTCCAAACGCTTAACCGGAATGGCCTAGGGAGAAAATACACATACCGTTGTAATCGGGCGAGTTTCTACATTCAGACGCAACAGAAATTTTTGGGTTAGGTCAATCCGTTCGCGAGATATGGGAGTTTAAAGCCAAGAAATGGTTGAGAAAGCAAAAAATTTTTCGCAATTCTGCTGCTCCAAACGCTTAACCGGAATGGCTTAGGGAAAAAATACACGTACCGTTGTAATCGGGCGAGTTTCTACATTCAGACGCAACAGAAATTTTTGGGTTAGGTCAATCCGTTCGCGAGATATGGGAGTTTAAAGCCAAGAAATGGTTGAGAAAGCAAAAAATTTTTCGCAATTCTGCTGCTTCAAACGCTTAACCAGAATGGCCTAGGGAAAAAATACACATACCGTTGTAATTGGGCGAGTTTCTACTTTCAGATGCAATAGGAATTTTTGTGTTAGGTCAATCAGTTCGGAGTTTGAAGCTAAGAAATGGTTGAGAAGAGAACAAATTTTTCGCAATTCTGCTGCTCCAAACGCTTAACCGGAATGGCCTAGGGAAAAAATACACATACCTTTGTAATCGGGCGAGTTTCTGCTTTCAGATGCAATAGGAATTTTTGGGTTAGGTCAATCCGTTCGCCAGATATGGGAGTTTGAAACTAAGAATAGGTTGAGAAGACAACAAATTTTTCGCACTTCTGCTGCTCCAAACGCTTAACCAGAATGGCCTACGGAAAAAATACACATACCGTTGTAATTGGGCGAGTTTCTACTTTCAGATGCAATAGGAAGTTTTGGGTTAGGTCAATCCGTCCGCGACATATGGGAGTTTGAAGCTAAGAAATGGTTGAGAAGAGAACAAATTTTTCGCAATTCTGCTGCTCCAAACGCTTAACCGGAATGGCCTAGGGAGAAAATACACATACCGTTGTAATCGGGCGAGTTTCTACATTCAGACGCAACAGAAATTTTTGGGTTAGGTCAATCCGTTCGCGAGATATGGGAGTTTAAAGCCAAGAAATGGTTGAGAAGGCAAAAAATTTTTCGCCATTCTGCTGCTCCAAACGCTTAACCAGAATGGCTTAGGGAAAAAATACACGTACCGTTGTAATCGGGCGAGTTTCTACTTTCAAATGCAATAGGAATTTTTGGGTTAGGTCAATCCGTTCGCGAGATATGGGAGTTTGAAGCTAAGAAATGGTTGAGAAGAGAACAAATTTTTCGCAATTCTGCTGCTCCAAACGCTTAACCGGAATGGCCTAGGGAAAAAATACACATACCGTTGTAATCGGGCGAGTTTCTGCTTTCAGATGCAATAGGAATGTTTGTGTTAGGTCAATCCGTTCGCGAGATATGGGAGTTTGAAGCTAAGAAATGGTTGAGGAGGCAAAAAATTTTTCGCAATTCTGCTGCTCCAAACGCTTAACCAGAAAGGCCCAGGGAGAAAATACACATTCCGTTGTAATCGGACGAGTTTCTACTTTCAGATGCAATAGGAATTTTTGGGTTAGGTCAATCCGTTCGCCAGATATGGGAGTTTGAAACTAAGAATAGGTTGAGAAGACAACAAATTTTTCGCACTTCTGCTGCTCCAAACGCTTAACCGGAATGGCCTAGGGAAAAAATACACATACCGTTGTAATCGGGCGAGTTTCTGCTTTCAGATGCAATAGGAATTTTTGTGTTAGGTCAATCCGTTCGCGAGATATGGGAGATTGAAGCTAAGAAATGGTTGAGAAGGCAAAAAATTTTTCGCAATTCTGCTGCTCCAAACGCTTAACCAGAATGGCCCAGGGAGAAAATACACATTCCGTTGTAATCGGGCGAGTTTCTACTTTCAGATGCAATAGGAATTTTTGGGTTAGGTCAATCAGTTCGCGACATATGGGAGTTTGAAGTTAAGAAATGGTTGAGAAGAGAACAAATTTTTCGCAATTCTGCTGCTCCAAACGCTTAACCGGAATGGCCTAGGGAAAAAATACACATACCGTTGTAATCGGGCGAGCTTCTGCTTTCAGATGCAATAGGAATTTTGGTGTTAGGTCAATCCGTTCGCGAGATATGGGAGTTTGAAGCTAAGAAATGGTTGAGAAGGCAAAAAATTTTTCACAATTCTGCTGCTCCAAACGCTTAACCAGAATGGCCCAGGGAGAAAATACACATTCCGTTGTAATCGGGCGAGTTTCTACTTTCAGATGCAATAGGAATTTTTGGGTTAGGTCAATCCGTTCGCCAGATATGGGAGTTTGAAACTAAGAATAGGTTGAGAAGACAACAAATTTTTCGCACTTCTGCTGCTCCAAACGCTTAACCAGAATGGCCTACGGAAAAAATACACATACCGTTGTAATTGGGCGAGTTTCTACTTTCAGATGCAATAGGAAGTTTTGGGTTAGGCCAATCCGTTCGCGACATATGGGAGTTTGAAGCTAAGAAATGGTTGAGAAGAGAACAAATTTTTCGCAATTCTGCTGCTCCAAACGCTTAACCGGAATGGCCTAGGGAAAAAATACACATACCGTTGTAATCGGGCGAGTTTCTACATTCAAATGCAATAGGAATTTTTGGGTTAGGTCAATCCGTTCGCGAGATATGGGAGTTTGAAGCTAAGAAATGGTTGAGAAGAGAACAAATTTTTCGCAATTCAGCTGCTTCAAACGCTTAACCAGAATGGCCTAGGGAAAAAATACACATACCGTTGTAATCGGGCGAGTTTCTGCTTTCAGATGCAATAGGAATTTTTGTGTTAGGTCAATCCGTTCGCGAGATATGGGAGTTTGAAGCTAAGAAATGGTTGAGAAGGCAAAAAATTTTTCGCAATTCTGCTGCTCCAAACGCTTAACCAGAATGGCTAAGGGAAAAAATACGCATTCCGTTGTAATCGGGCGAGTTTCTACTTTCAGATGCAATAGGAATTTTTGGGTTAGGTCAATCCGTTCGCCAGATATGGGAGTTTGAAACTAAGAATAGGTTGAGAAGACAACAAATTTTTCGCACTTCCGCTGCTCCAAACGCTTAACCAGAATGGCCTACGGAAAAAATACACATACCGTTGTAATTGGGCGAGTTTCTACTTTCAGTTGCAATAGGAAGTTTTGGGTTAGGTCAATCCGTTCGCGACATATGGGAGTTTGAAGCTAAGAAATGGTTGAGAAGAGAACAAATTTTTCGCAATTCTGCTGCTCCAAACGCTTAACCGAAATGGCCTAGGGAAAAAATACACATACCGTTGTAATCGGGCGAGTTTCTACATTCAGACGCAACAGAAATTTTTGGGTTAGGTCAATCCGTTCGCGAGATATGGGAGTTTAAAGCCAAGAAATGGTTGAGAAGGCAAAAAATTTTTCGCAATTCTGCTGCTCCAAACGCTTAACCAGAATGGCTTAGGGAAAAAATACACATACCGTTGTAATCGGGCGAGTTTCTGCTTTCAGATGCAATAGGAATTTTTGTGTTAGGTCAATCCGTTCGCGAGATATGGGAGTTTGAGGCTAAGAAATGGTTGAGAAGGCAAAAAATTTTTCGCAATTCTGCTGCTCCAAACGTTTAACCAGAATGGCCTAGGGAAAAAATATACATACCGTTGTAATCGGGCGAGTTTCTGCTTTCAGATGCAATAGGAATTTTTGTGTTAGGTCAATCCGTTCGCGAGATATGGGAGTTTGAAGCTAAGAAATGGTTGAGAAGGCAAAAAATTTTTCGCAATTTTGCTGCTCCAAACGCTTAACCAGAATGGCCCAGGGAGAAAATACACATTCCGTTGTAATCGGGCGAGTTTCCACTTTCAGATGCAATAGGAATTTTTGGGTTAGGTCAATCCGTTCGCCAGATATGGGAGTTTGAAACTAAGAATAGGTTGAGAAGACAACAAATTTTTCGCACTTCTGCTGCTCCAAACGCTTAGCCAGAATGGCCTACGGAAAAAATACACATACCGTTGTAATTGGGCGAGTTTCTACTTTCAGATGCAATAGGAAGTTTTGGGTTAGGTCAATCCGTTCGCGACATATGGGAGTTTGAAGCTAAGAAATGGTTGAGAAGAGAACAAATTTTTCGCAATTCTGCTGCTCCAAACGCTTAACCGGAATGGCCTAGGGAAAAAATACACATACCGTTGTCATCGGGCGAGTTTCTACATTCGGACGCAACAGAAATTTTTGGGTTAGGTCAATCCGTTCGCGAGATATGGGAGTTTAAAGCCAAGAAATGGTTGAGAAGGCCAAAAATTTTTCGCAATTCTGCTGCTCCAAACGCTTAACCAGAATGGCTTAGGGAAAAAATACACGTACCGTTGTAATCGGGCGAGTTTCTACTTTCAAATGCAATAGGAATTTTTGCGTTAGGTCAATCCGTTCGCGAGATATGGGAGTTTGAAGCTAAGAAATGGTTGAGAAGAGAACAAATTTTTCGCAATTCTGCTGCTTCAAACGCTTAACCAGAATGGCCTAGGGAAAAAATACACATTCCGTTGTAATCGGGCGAGTTTCTACTTTCAGATGCAATTGGAATTTTTGGGTTAGGTCAATCCGTTCGCCAGATATGGGAGTTTGAAAGTAAGAATAGGTTGAGAAGACAACAAATTTTTCGCACTTCCGCTGCTCCAAACGCTTAACCAGAATGGCCTACGGAAAAAATACACATACCGTTGTAATTGGGCGAGTTTCTACTTTCAGATGCAATAAGAAGTTTTGGGTTAGGTCAATCCGTTCGCGACATATGGGAGCTTGAAGCTAAGAAACGGTTGAGAAGAGAACAAATTTTTCGCAATTCTGCTGCTCCAAACGCTTAACCGGAATGGCCTAGGGAAAAAATACACATACCGTTGTAATCGGGCGAGTTTCTACATTCAGACGCAACAGAAATTTTTGGGTTAGGTCAATCCGTTCGCGAGATATGGGAGTTTAAAGCCAAGAAATGGTTGAGAAGGCCAAAAATTTTTCGCAATTCTGCTGCTCCAAACGCTTAACCAGAATGGCTTAGGGAAAAAATACACGTACCGTTGTAATCGGGCGAGTTTCTACTTTCAAATGCAATAGGAATTTTTGCGTTAGGTCAATCCGTTCGCGAGATATGGGAGTTTGAAGCTAAGAAATGGTTGAGAAGAGAACAAATTTTTCGCAATTCTGCTGCTTCAAACGCTTAACCAGAATGGCCTAGGGAAAAAATACACATTCCGTTGTAATCGGGCGAGTTTCTACTTTCAGATGCAATTGGAATTTTTGGGTTAGGTCAATCCGTTCGCCAGATATGGGAGTTTGAAAGTAAGAATAGGTTGAGAAGACAACAAATTTTTCGCACTTCCGCTGCTCCAAACGCTTAACCAGAATGGCCTACGGAAAAAATACACATACCGTTGTAATTGGGCGAGTTTCTACTTTCAGATGCAATAAGAAGTTTTGGGTTAGGTCAATCCGTTCGCGACATATGGGAGCTTGAAGCTAAGAAACGGTTGAGAAGAGAACAAATTTTTCGCAATTCTGCTGCTCCAAACGCTTAACCGGAATGGCCTAGGGAAAAAATACACATACCGTTGTAATCGGGCGAGTTTCTACATTCAGACGCAACAGAAATTTTTGGGTTAGGTCAATCCGTTCGCGAGATATGGGAGTTTAAATCCAAGAAATGGTTGAGAAGGCAAAAAATTTTTCGCAATTCTGCTGCTCCAAACGCTTAACCAGAATGGCCCAGGGAGAAAATACACATTCCGTTGTAATCGGGCGAGATTCTACTTTCAGATGCAATAGGAATTTTTGGGTTAGGTCAATCCGTTCGCCAGATATGGGAGTTTGAAACTAAGAATAGGTTGAGAAGAGAACAAATTTTTCGCAATTCTGCTGCTCCAAACGCTTAACCGGAATGGCCTAGGGAAAAAATACACATACCGTTGTAATCGGGCGAGTTTCTAATTTCAGATGCAACAGGAATTTTTGGGTTAGGTCAATCCGTTCGCGAGATATGGGAGTTTGAAGCTAAGAAATAGTTGAGAATACAACAAATTTTTCGCACTTCTGCTGCTCCAAACGCTTAACAAGAATGGCCCAGGGAGAAAATACACATTCCGTTGTAATCGGGCGAGTTCCTACTTTCAGATGCAATAGGACTTTTTGGGTCAGGTCAGTCCGTTCGCGAGATATGGGAGTTTGAAGCCAAGAAATGGTTGAGAAGGCAAAAAATTTTTCGCAATTCTGCTGCTTCAAAAGCTTAACCAGAATTGCCTAGGGAAAAAATACACATACCGTTGTAATTGGGCGAGTTTCTACCTTCAGATGCAATAGGAATTTTTGGGTTAGGTCAATCAGTTCGCGACATATGGGAGTTTGAAGCTAAGAAATGGTTGAGAAGAGAACAAATTTTTCGCAATTCTGCTGCTCCAAACGCTTAACCGGAATGGCCTAGGGAAAAAATACACATACCGTTGTAATTGGGCGAGTTTCTACATTCAGACGCAACAGAAATTTTTGGGTTAGGTCAATCCGTTCGCGAGATATGGGAGTTTAAAGCCAAGAAATGGTTGAGAAGGCAAAAAATTTTTCGCAATTCTGCTGCTCCAAACGCTTAACCAGAATGGCTTAGGGAAAAAATACACGTACCGTTGTAATCGGGCGAGTTTCTACTTTCAAATGCAATAGGAATTTTTGGGTTAGGTCAATCCGTTCGCGAGATATGGGAGTTTGAAGCTAAGAAATGGTTGAGAAGAGAGACAAAGTTTTCGCAATTCTGCTGCTCCAAACGCTTAACCAGAATGGCCTAGGGAAAAAATACACATACCGTTGTAATTGGGCGAGTTTCTACTTTCAGATGCAATAGGAATTTTTGGGTTAGGTCAATCAGTTCGCGACATATGGGAGTTTGAAACTAAGAAATGTTTGAGAAGAGAACAAATTTTTCGCAATTCTGCTGCTCCAAACGCTTAACCGGAATGGCCTAGGGAAAAAATACACATACCGTTGTAATCGGGCGAGTTTCTGCTTTCAGATGGAATAGGAATTTTTGTGTTAGGTCAATCCGTTCGCGAGATATGGCAGTTTGAAGCTAAGAAATGGTTGAGAAGGCAAAAAATTTTTCGCAATTCTGCTGCTCCAAACGCTTAACCAGAATGGCCCAGGGAGAAAATACACATTCCGTTGTAATCGGGCGAGTTTCTACTTTCAGATGCAATAGGAATTTTTGGGTTAGGTCAATCCGTTCGCCAGATATGGGAGTTTGAAACTAAGAATAGGTTGAGAAGAGAACAAATTTTTCGCAATTCTGCTGCTCCAAACGCTTAACCGGAATGGCCTAGGGAAAAAATACACATACCGTTGTAATCGGGCGAGTTTCTACATTCAGACGCAACAGAAATTTTTGGGTTAGGTCAATCCGTTCGCGAGATATGGGAGTTTAAAGCCAAGAAATGGTTGAGAAGGCAAAAAATTTTTCGCAATTCTGCTGCTCCAAACGCTTAACCAGAATGGCTTAGGGAAAAAATACACATACCGTTGTAATCGGGCGAGTTTCTGCTTTCAGATGCAATAGGAATTTTTGTGTTAGGTCAATCCGTTCGCGAGATATGGGAGTTTGAAGCTAAGAAATGGTTGAGAAGGCAAAAAATTTTTCGCAATTCTGCTGCTCCAAACGTTTAACCAGAATGGCCTAGGGAAAAAATACACGTACCGTTGTAATCGGGCGAGTTTCTACTTTCAAATGCAATAGGAATTTTTGGGTTAGGTCAATCCGTTCGCGAGATATGGGAGTTTGAAGCTAAGAAATGGTTGAGAAGAGAGACAAATTTTTCGCAATTCTGCTGCTTCAAACGCTTAACCAGAATGTCCTAGGGAAAAAATACACATACCGTTGTAATTGGGCGAGTTTCTACTTTCAGATGCAATAGGAATTTTTGGGTTAGGTCAATCAGTTCGCGACATATGGGAGTTTGAAACTAAGAAATGGTTGAGAAGAGAACAAATTTTTCGCAATTCTGCTGCTCCAAACGCTTAACCGGAATGGCCTAGGGAAAAAATACACATACCGTTGTAATCGGGCGAGTTTCTGCTTTCAGATGCAATAGGAATTTTTGTGTTAGGTCAATCCGTTCGCGAGATATGGCAGTTTGAAGCTAAGAAATGGTTGAGAAGGCAAAAAATTTTTCGCAATTCTGCTGCTCCAAACGCTTAACCGGAATGGCCCAGGGAGAAAATACACATTCTGTTGTAATCGGGCGAGTTTCTACTTTCAGATGCAATAGGAATTTTTGGGTTAGGTCAATCCGTTCGCCAGATATGGGAGTTTGAAACTAAGAATAGGTTAAGAAGAGAACAAATTTTTCGCAATTCTGCTGCTCCAAACGCTTAACCGGAATGGCCTAGGGAAAAAATACACATACCGTTGTAATCGGGCGAGTTTCTACATTCAGACGCAACAGAAATTTTTGGGTTAGGTCAATCCGTTCGCGAGATATGGGAGTTTAAAGCCAAGAAATGGTTGAGAAGGCAAAAAATTTTTCGCAATTCTGCTGCTCCAAACGCTTAACCAGAATGGCTTAGGGAAAAAATACACATACCGTTGTAATCGGGCGAGTTTCTGCTTTCAGATGCAATAGGAATTTTTGTGTTAGGTCAATCCGTTCGCGAGATATGGGAGTTTGAAGCTAAGAAATGGTTGAGAAGCCAAAAAATTTTTCGCAATTCTGCTGCTCCAAACGTTTAACCAGAATGGCCTAGGGAAAAAATATACATACCGTTGTAATCGGGCGAGTTTCTAATTTCAGATGCAACAGGAATTTTTGGGTTAGGTCAATCCGTTCGCGAGATATGGGAGTTTGAAGCTAAGAAATGGTTGAGAATACAACAAATTTTTCGCACTTCTGCTGCTCCAAACGCTTAACAAGAATGGCCCAGGGAGAAAATACACATTCCGTTGTAATCGGGCGAGTTCCTACTTTCAGATGCAATAGGACTTTTTGGGTCAGGTCAGTCCGTTCGCGAGATATGGGAGTTTGAAGCCAAGAAATGGTTGAGAAGGCAAAAAATTTTTCGCAATTCTGCTGCTTCAAAAGCTTAACCAGAATGGCCTAGGGAAAAAATACACATACCGTTGTAATTGGGCGAGTTTCTACTTTCAGATGCAATAGGAATTTTTGGGTTAGGTCAATCAGTTCGCGACATATGGGAGTTGGAAGCTAAGAAATGGTTGAGAAGAGAACAAATTTTTCGCAATTCTGCTGCTCCAAACGCTTAACCGGAATGGCCTAGGGAAAAAATACACATACCGTTGTAATCGGGCGAGTTTCTGCTTTCAGATGCAATAGGAATTTTTGTGTTAGGTCAATCCGTTCGCGAGATATGGGAGTTTGAAGCTAAGAAATGGTTGAGAAGGCAAAAAATTTTTCGCAATTCTGCTGCTCCAAACGCTTAACCAGAATGGCCCAGGGAGAAAATACACATTCCGTTGTAATCGGGCGAGTTTCTACTTTCAGATGCAATAGGAATTTTTGGGTTAGGTCAATCTGTTCGCCAGATATGGGAGTTTGAAACTAAGAATAGGTTGAGAAGACAACAAATTTTTCGCACTTCTGCTGCTCCAAACGCTTAACCAGAATGGCCTACGGAAAAAATACACATACCGTTGTAATTGGGCGAGTTTCTACTTTCAGATGCAATAGGAAGTTTTGGGTTAGGTCAATCCGTTCGCGACATATGGGAGTTTGAAGCTAAGAAATGGTTGAGAAGAGAACAAATTTTTCGCAATTCTGCTGCTCCAAACGCTTAACCGGAATGGCCTAGGGAAAAAATACACATACCGTTGTAATCGGGCGAGTTTCTACATTCAGACGCAACAGAAATTTTTGGGTTAGGTCAATCCGTTCGCGAGATATGGGAGTTTAAAGCCAAGAAATGGTTGAGAAGGCAAAAAATTTTTCGCAATTCTGCTGCTCCAAACGCTTAACCAGAATGGCTTAGGGAAAAAATACACGTACCGTTGTAATCGGGCGAGTTTCTACTTTCAAATGCAATAGGAATTTTTGGGTTAGGTCAATCCGTTCGCGAGATATGGGAGTTTGAAGCTAAGAAATGGTTGAGAAGGCAAAAAATTTTTCGCAATTCTGCTGCTCCAAACGCTTAACCAGAATGGCCCAGGGAGAAAATACACATTCCGTTGTAATCGGGCGAGTTTCTACTTTCAGATGCAATAGGAATTTTTGGGTTAGGTCAATCTGTTCGCCAGATATGGGAGTTTGAAACTAAGAATAGGTTGAGAAGACAACAAATTTTTCGCACTTCTGCTGCTCCAAACGCTTAACCAGAATGGCCTACGGAAAAAATACACATACCGTTGTAATTGGGCGAGTTTCTACTTTCAGATGCAATAGGAAGTTTTGGGTTAGGTCAATCCGTTCGCGACATATGGGAGTTTGAAGCTAAGAAATGGTTGAGAAGAGAACAAATTTTTCGCAATTCTGCTGCTCCAAACGCTTAACCGGAATGGCCTAGGGAAAAAATACACATACCGTTGTAATCGGGCGAGTTTCTACATTCAGACGCAACAGAAATTTTTGGGTTAGGTCAATCCGTTCGCGAGATATGGGAGTTTAAAGCCAAGAAATGGTTGAGAAGGCAAAAAATTTTTCGCAATTCTGCTGCTCCAAACGCTTAACCAGAATGGCTTAGGGAAAAAATACACGTACCGTTGTAATCGGGCGAGTTTCTACTTTCAAATGCAATAGGAATTTTTGGGTTAGGTCAATCCGTTCGCGAGATATGGGAGTTTGAAGCTAAGAAATGGTTGAGAAGAGAGACAAATTTTTCGCAATTCTGCTGCTTCAAACGCTTAACCAGAATGGCCTAGGGAAAAAATACACATACCGTTGTAATTGGGCGAGTTTCTACTTTCAGATGCAATAGGAATTTTTGGGTTAGGTCAATCCGTTCGCGACATATGGGAGTTTGAAGCTAAGAAATGGTTGAGAAGAGAACAAATTTTTCGCAATTCTGCTGCTCCAAACGCTTAACCGGAATGGCCTAGGGAAAAAATACACATACCGTTGTAATCGGGCGAGTTTCTACATTCAGACGCAACAGAAATTTTTGGGTTAGGTCAATCCGTTCGCGAGATATGGGAGTTTAAAGCCAAGAAATGGTTGAGAAGGCAAAAAATTTTTCGCAATTCTGCTGCTCCAAACGCTTAACCGGAATGGCCTAGGGAAAAAATACACATACCGTTGTAATCGGGCGAGTTTCTACATTCAGACGCAACAGAAATTTTTGGGTTAGGTCAATCCGTTCGCGAGATATGGGAGTTTAAAGCCAAGAAATGGTTGAGAAGGCAAAAAATTTTTCGCAATTCTGCTGCTCCAAACGCTTAACCAGAATGGCTTAGGGAAAAAATACACGTACCGTTGTAATCGGGCGAGTTTCTACTTTCAAATGCAATAGGAATTTTTGGGTTAGGTCAATCCGTTCGCGAGATATGGGAGTTTGAAGCTAAGAAATGGTTGAGAAGAGAGACAAATTTTTCGCAATTCTGCTGCTTCAAACGCTTAACCAGAATGGCCTAGGGAAAAAATACACATACCGTTGTAATTGGGCGAGTTTCTACTTTCAGATGCAATAGGAATTTTTGGGTTAGGTCAATCAGTTCGCGACATATGGGAGTTTGAAACTAAGAAATGGTTGAGAAGAGAACAAATTTTTCGCAATTCTGCTGCTCCAAACGCTTAACCGGAATGGCCTAGGGAAAAAATACACATACCGTTGTAATCGGGCGAGTTTCTGCTTTCAGATGCAATAGGAATTTTTGTGTTAGGTCAATCCGTTCGCGAGATATGGCAGTTTGAATCTAAGAAATGGTTGAGAAGGCAAAAAATTTTTCGCAATTCTGCTGCTCCAAACGCTTAACCAGAATGGCCCAGGGAGAAAATACACATTCCGTTGTAATCGGGCGAGTTTCTACTTTCAGATGCAATAGGAATTTTTGGGTTAGGTCAATCCGTTCGCCAGATATGGGAGTTTGAAACTAAGAATAGGTTGAGAAGAGAACAAATTTTTCGCAATTCTGCTGCTCCAAACGCTTAACCGGAATGGCCTAGGGAAAAAATACACATACCGTTGTAATCGGGCGAGTTTCTACATTCAGACGCAACAGAAATTTTTGGGTTAGGTCAATCCGTTCGCGAGATATGGGAGTTTAAAGCCAAGAAATGGTTGAGAAGGCAAAAAATTTTTCGCAATTCTGCTGCTCCAAACGCTTAACCAGAATGGCTTAGGGAAAAAATACACATACCGTTGTAATCGGGCGAGTTTCTGCTTTCAGATGCAATAGGAATTTTTGTGTTAGGTCAATCCGTTCGCGAGATATGGGAGTTTGAAGCTAAGAAATGGTTGAGAAGGCAAAAAATTTTTCGCAATTCTGCTGCTCCAAACGTTTAACCAGAATGGCCTAGGGAAAAAATATACATACCGTTGTAATCGGGCGAGTTTCTACTTTCAGATGCAACAGGAATTTTTGGGTTAGGTCAATCCGTTCGCGAGATATGGGAGTTTGAAGCTAAGAAATGGTTGAGAATACAACAAATTTTTCGCACTTCTGCTGCTCCAAACGCTTAACAAGAATGGCCCAGGTAGAAAATACACATTCCGTTGTAATCGGGCGAGTTTCTACTTTCAGACGCAGCAGGAATTTTTGTGTTTTGTCAATCCGTTCGCGAGATATGGGAGTTTGAAGCTAAGAAATGGTTGAGAAGAGAACAAATTTTTCGCAATTCTGCTGCTCCAAACGCTTAGCCAGAATGGCCTAGGGAAAAAATACACATACCGTTGTAATCGGGCGAGTTTCTACTTTCAGATGCAATAGGAATTTTTGGGTTAGGTCAATCCGTTCGCGAGATATGGGTGTTTGAATACAAGAAATGGTTGAGAAGGCAAAAAGTTTTTCGCAATTCTGCTGCTCCAAACGCTTAACCAGAATTGCCTAGGGAAAAAATACACATACCGTTGTAATCGGGCGAGTTTCTACTTTCAGACGCAGCAGGAATTTTTGTGTTTTGTCAATCCGTTCGCGAGATATGGGAGTTTGAAGCTAAGAAATGGTTGAGAAGAGAACAAATTTTTCGCAATTCTGCTGCTCCAAACGCTTAGCCAGAATGGCCTAGGGAAAAAATACACATACCGTTGTAGTCGGGCGAGTTTCTACTTTCAGATGCAATAGGAGTTTTTGGGTTAGGTCAATCCGTTCGCCAGATATGGGAGTTTGAAACTAAGAATAGGTTGAGAAGACAACAAATTTTTCGCACTTCTGCTGCTCCACACGCTTAACCAGAATGGCCTACGGAAAAAATACACATACCGTTGTAATTGGGCGAGTTTCTACTTTCAGATGCAATAGGAATTTTTGTGTTAGGTCAATCCGTTCGCGAGATATGGGAGTTTGAAGCTAAGAAATGTTTGAGAAGGCAAAAAATTTTTCGCAATTCTACTGCTCCAAACGCTGAACCAGAATGGCCCAGGGAAAAAATACACATTCCGTTGTAATCGGGCGAGTTTCTACTTTCAGATGCAATAGGAATTTTTGGGTTAGGTCAATCCATTCGTCAGATATGGGAGTTTGAAACTAAGAATAGGTTGAGAAGACAACAAATTTTTCGCACTTCCGCTGCTCCAAACGCTTAACCAGAATGGCCTACGGAAAAAATACACATACCGTTGTAATTGGGCGAGTTTCTACTTTCAGATGCAATAGGAAGTTTTGGGTTAGGTCAATCCGTTCGCGACATATGGGAGTTTGAAGCTAAGAAATGGTTGAGAAGAGAACAAATTTTTCGCAATTCTGCTGCTCCAAACGCTTAACCGGAATGGCCTAGGGAAAAAATACACATACCGTTGTAATCGGGCGAGTTTCTACATTCAGATGCAATAGGAATTTTTGGGTTAGGTCAGTCCGTTCGCGAGATATGCGAGTTTGAAGCCAAGAAATGGTTGAGAAGGCAAAAAATTTTTCGCAATTCTGCTGCTTCAAACGCTTATCCAGAATGGCCTAGGGAGAAAATACACATACCGTTCTAATCGGGCGAGTTTCTACTTTCAGATGCAATAGGAATTTTTGGGTTAGGTCAATCCGTTCGCGAGATATGGGAGTTTGAAGCTAAGAAATGGTTGAGAAGACAACAAATTTTTCGCAATTCTGCTGCTCCAAACGCTTAACCAGAATGGCCCAGGGAAAAAATACACATACCGTTGTAATCGGGCGAGTTTCTACTTTCAGATGCAATAGGAATTTTTGGGTTAGGTCAATCCGTTCGCCAGATACGGGAGTTTGGAACTAAGAATAGGTTGAGAAGACAACAAATTTTTCGCAATTCTGCTGCTCCAAACGCTTTACCAGAATGGCCTACGGAAAAAATACACATACCGTTGTAATCGGGCGAGTTTCTACTTTCAGATGCAATAGGAATTTTTGGGTTAGGTCAATCCGTTCGCGAGAAATGGGAGTTTGAAGCCAAGAAATGGTTGAGCAGGCAAAAAATTTTTCGCAATTCTGCTGCTTCAAACGCTTATCCAGAATGGCCTAGGGAAAAAATACACATACCGTTGTAATCGGGCGAGTTTCTACTTTCAGATGCAATAAGAATTTTTGGGTTAGGTCAATCCGTTCGCCAGATACGGGAGTTTGGAACTAAGAATAGGTTGAGAAGACAACAAATTTTTCGCAATTCTGCTGCTCCAAACGCTTAACCAGAATGGCCTACGGAAAAAATACACATACCGTTGTAATCGGGCGAGTTTCTACTTTCAGACGCAGCAGGAATTTTTGTGTTTGGTCAATCCGTTCGCGAGATGTGGGAGTTTGAAGCTAAGAAATGGTTGAGAAGAGAACAAATTTTTCGCAACTCTGCTGCTCCAAACGCTTAGCCAGAATGGCCTAGGGAAAAAATACACATACCGTTGTAATCGGGCGAGTTTCTACTTTCAGATGCAATAGGAATTTTTGGGTTAGGTCAATCCGTTCGCGAGATATGGGTGTTTGAATACAAGAAATGGTTGAGAAGGCAAAAAGTTTTTCGCAATTCTGCTGCTCCAAACGCTTAAACAGAATTGCCTAGGGAAAAAATACACATACCGTTGTAATCGGGCGAGTTTCTACTTTCAGATGCAACAGGAATTTTTGGGTTAGGTCAATCCGTTCGCGAGATATGGGAGTTTGAAGCTAAGAAATGGTTGAGAAGAGAACAAATTTTTCGCAATTCTGCTGCTCCAAACGCTTAACCAAAATGGCCTAGGGAAAAAATACACATACCGTTGTAATCGGGCGAGTTTCTACTTTCAGACGCAGCAGGAATTTTTGTGTTTGGTCAATCCGTTCGCGAGATGTGGGAGTTTGAAGCTAAGAAATGGTTGAGAAGAGAACAAATTTTTCGCAACTCTGCTGCTCCAAACGCTTAGCCAGAATGGCCTAGGGAAAAAATACACATACCGTTGTAATCGGGCGAGTTTCTACTTTCAGATGCGATAGGAATTTTTGGGATAGGTCAGTCCGTTCGCGAGATATGGGAGTTTGAAGCCAAGAGATGTTTGAGAAGGCAAAAAATTCTTCGCAATTCTGCTGCTTCAAACGCTTAACCAGAATGGCCTAGGGAAAAAATACACATACCGTTGTAACCGGGCGAGTTTCTACTTTCAGATGCAATAGGAATTTTTGGGTTAGGTGAATCCGTTCGCGAGATATGGGTGTTTGAATACAAGAAATGGTTGAGAAGGCAAAAAGTTTTTCGCAATTCTGCTGCTCCAAACGCTTAACCAGAATTGCCTAGGGAAAAAATACACATACCGTTGTAATCGGGCGAGTTTCTACTTTCTGATGCAATAGGAATTTTTGGGATAGGTCAGTCCGTTCGCGAGATATGGGAGTTTGAAGCCAAGAAATGTTTGAGAAGGCAAAAAATTCTTCGCAATTCTGCTGCTTCAAACGCTTAACCAGAATGGCCTACGGAAAAAATACACATACCGTTGTAATCGGGCGAGTTTCTACTTTCAGTTACAATAGAAATTTTTGGATTAAGTCAATCCGTTCGCGAGATATGGGACTTTGATGCTAAGAAATGGTTGACAAGACAACAAATTTTGCGCACTTCTGCTGCTCCAATCGCTTATCCAGAATGGCCAAGGGGAAAAATACACGTACCGTTGTAATCGGGCGAATTTCTACTTTCAAATGCAATAGGAATTTTTGGGTTAGGTCAATCAGTTCGCGACATATGGGAGTTTGAAGCTAAGATATGGTTGAGAAGAGAACAAATTTTTCGCAATTCTGCTGCTCCAAACGCTTAACCGGATTGGACTAGGGAAAAAATACACATACCGTTGTAATTGGGCGAGTTTCTACTTTCAGATGCAATAGGAAGTTTTGGGTTAGGTCAATCCGTTCGGGACATATGGGAGTTTGAAGCTAAGAAATGGTTGAGAAGAGAACAAATTTTTCGCAATTCTGCTGCTCCAAACGCTTAACCGGAATGGCCTAGGGATAAAATACACATACCGTTGTAATCGGGCGAGTTCCTACATTCAGACGCAACAGAAATTTTTGGGTTAGGTCAATCCGTTCGCGAGATATGGGAGTTTAAAGCCAAGAAATGGTTGAGAAGGCAAAAAATTTTTCGCAATTCTGCTGCTCCAAACGCTTAACCAGAATGGCTTAGGGAAAAAATACACGTACCGTTGTAATCGGGCGAGTTTCTACTTTCAAGTGCAATAGGAATTTTTGGGTTAGGTCAATCCGTTCGCGAGATATGGGTGTTTGAAGCTAAGAAATGGTTGAGAAGAGAACAAATTTTTCGCAATTCTGCTGCTTTAAACGCTTAACCAGAATGGCCTAGGGAAAAAATACACATACCGTTGTAACCGGGCGAGTTTCTACTTTCAGATGCAATAGGAATTTTTGGGTTAGGTGAATCCGTTCGCGAGATATGGGTGTTTGAATACAAGAAATGGTTGAGAAGGCAAAAAGTTTTTCGCAATTCTGCTGCTCCAAACGCTTAACCAGAATTGCCTAGGGAAAAAATACACATACCGTTGTAATCGGGCGAGTTTCTACTTTCTGATGCAATAGGAATTTTTGGGATAGGTCAGTCCGTTCGCGAGATATGGGAGTTTGAAGCCAAGAAATGTTTGAGAAGGCAAAAAATTCTTCGCAATTCTGCTGCTTCAAACGCTTAACCAGAATGGCCTACGGAAAAAATACACATACCGTTGTAATCGGGCGAGTTTCTACTTTCAGTTACAATAGAAATTTTTGGATTAAGTCAATCCGTTCGCGAGATATGGGACTTTGATGCTAAGAAATGGTTGACAAGACAACAAATTTTGCGCACTTCTGCTGCTCCAATCGCTTATCCAGAATGGCCAAGGGGAAAAATACACGTACCGTTGTAATCGGGCGAATTTCTACTTTCAAATGCAATAGGAATTTTTGGGTTAGGTCAATCAGTTCGCGACATATGGGAGTTTGAAGCTAAGATATGGTTGAGAAGAGAACAAATTTTTCGCAATTCTGCTGCTCCAAACGCTTAACCGGAATGGACTAGGGAAAAAATACACATACCGTTGTAATTGGGCGAGTTTCTACTTTCAGATGCAATAGGAAGTTTTGGGTTAGGTCAATCCGTTCGGGACATATGGGAGTTTGAAGCTAAGAAATGGTTGAGAAGAGAACAAATTTTTCGCAATTCTGCTGCTCCAAACGCTTAACCGGAATGGCCTAGGGATAAAATACACATACCGTTGTAATCGGGCGAGTTCCTACATTCAGACGCAACAGAAATTTTTGGGTTAGGTCAATCCGTTCGCGAGATATGGGAGTTTAAAGCCAAGAAATGGTTGAGAAGGCAAAAAATTTTTCGCAATTCTGCTGCTCCAAACGCTTAACCAGAATGGCTTAGGGAAAAAATACACGTACCGTTGTAATCGGGCGAGTTTCTACTTTCAAGTGCAATAGGAATTTTTGGGTTAGGTCAATCCGTTCGCGAGATATGGGAGTTTGAAGCTAAGAAATGGTTGAGAAGAGAACAAATTTTTCGCAATTCTGCTGCTTTAAACGCTTAACCAGAATGGCCTAGGGAAAAAATACACATACCGTTGTAATCGGGCGAGTTTCTGCTTTCAGATGCAATAGGAATTTTTGTGTTAGGTCAATCCGTTCGCGAGATATGGGAGTTTGAAGCTAAGAAATGGTTGAGAAGACAACAAATTTTTCGCAATTCTGCTGCTCCAAACGCTTAACCAGAATGGCCCAGGGAAAAAATACACATACCGTTGTAATCGGGCGAGTTTCTACTTTCAGATGCAATAGGAATTTTTGGGTTAGGTCAATCCGTTCGCCAGATACGGGAGTTTGGAACTAAGAATATGTTGAGAAGACAACAAATTTTTCGCAATTCTGCTGCTCCAAACGCTTTACCAGAATGGCCTACGGAAAAAATACACATACCGTTGTAATCGGGCGAGTTTCTACTTTCAGATGCAATAGGAATTTTTGGTTTAGGTCAATCCGTTCGCGAGAAATGGGAGTTTGAAGCCAAGAAATGGTTGAGCAGGCAAAAAATTTTTCGCAATTCTGCTGCTTCAAACGCTTATCCAGAATGGCCTAGGGAAAAAATACACATACCGTTGTAATCGGGCGAGTTTCTGCTTTCAGATGCAATAGGAATTTTTGGGTTAGGTCAATCCGTTCGCCAGATACGGGAGTTTGGAACTAAGAATAGGTTGAGAAGACAACAAATTTTTCGCAATTCTGCTGCTCCAAACGCTTAACCAGAATGGCCTACGGAAAAAATACACATACCGTTGTAATCGGGCGAGTTTCTACTTTCAGACGCAGCAGGAATTTTTGTGTTTGGTCAATCCGTTCGCGAGATATGGGAGTTTGAAGCTAAGAAATGGTTGAGAAGAGAACAAATTTTTCGCAATTCTGCTGCTCCAAACGCTTAGCCAGAATGGCCTAGGGAAAAATACACATACCGTTGTAATCGGGCGAGTTTCTACTTTCAGATGCAACAGGAATTTTTGGGTTAGGTCAATCCGTTCGCGAGATATGGGAGTTTGAAGCTAAGAAATGGTTGAGAAGAGAACAAATTTTTCGCAATTCTGCTGCTCCAAACGCTTAACCAAAATGGCCTAGGGAAAAAATACACATACCGTTGTAATCGGGCGAGTTTCTACTTTCAGATGCAACAGGAATTTTTGGGTTAGGTCAATCCGTTCGCGAGATATGGGAGTTTGAAGCTAAGAAATGGTTGAGAAGAGAACAAATTTTTCGCAGTTCTGCTGCTCCAAACGCTTAACCAAAATGGCCTAGGGAAAAAATACACATACCGTTGTAATCGGCCGAGTTTCTACTTTCTAATGCAATAGGAATTTTTGGGTTAGGTCAATCCGTTCGCGAGATATGGTAGTTTGAAGCTAAGAAATGGTTGAGAAGAGAACAAATTTTTCGCAATTCTGCTGCTCCAAACGCTTAACCAGAATGGCCTAGGGAAAAAATACACATACCGTTGTAATCGGGCGAGTTTCTACTTTCAGATGCAATAGGAATTTTTGGGTTAGATCAGTCCGATCGCGAGATATGGGAGTTTGAAGCCAAGAAATGGTTGAGAAGGCAAAAAATTTTTCGCAATTCTGCTGCTTCAAACGCTTAACCAGAATGGCCTAGGGAAAAAATACACATACCGTTGTTATCGGGCGAGTTTCTACTTTCAGATGCAATAGGAATTTTTGGGTTAGGTCAGTCCGTTCGCGAGATATGGGAGTTTGAAGCCAAGAAATGGTTGAGAAGGCAAAAAATTTTTCGCAATTCTGCTGCTTCAAACGCTTAACCAGAATGGCCCAGGGAAAAAATACACATTCCGTTGTAATCGGGCGAGTTTCTACTTTCAGATGCAATAGGAGTTTTTGGGTTAGGTCAATCCGTTCGCCAGATATGGGAGTTTGAAACTAAGAATAGGTTGAGAAGACAACAAATTTTTCGCACTTCTGCTGCTCCAAACGCTTAACCAGTATGGCCTACGGAAAAAATACACATACCGTTGTAATCGGGCGAGTTTCTACTTTCAGACGCAGCAGGAATTTTTGTGTTTGGTCAATCCGTTCGCGAGATATGGGAGTTTGAAGCTAAGAAATGGTTGAGAAGAGAACAAATTTTTCGCAATTCTGCTGCTCCAAACGCTTAGCCAGAATGGCCTAGGGAAAAATACACATACCGTTGTAATCGGGCGAGTTTCTACTTTCAGATGCAACAGGAATTTTTGGGTTAGGTCAATCCGTTCGCGAGATATGGGAGTTTGAAGCTAAGAAATGGTTGAGAAGAGAACAAATTTTTCGCAGTTCTGCTGCTCCAAACGCTTAACCAAAATGGCCTAGGGAAAAAATACACATACCGTTGTAATCGGCCGAGTTTCTACTTTCTAATGCAATAGGAATTTTTGGGTTAGGTCAATCCGTTCGCGAGATATGGTAGTTTGAAGCTAAGAAATGGTTGAGAAGAGAACAAATTTTTCGCAATTCTGCTGCTCCAAACGCTTAACCAGAATGGCCTAGGGAAAAAATACACATACCGTTGTAAACGGGCGAGTTTCTACTTTCAGATGCAATAGGAATTTTTGGGTTAGATCAGTCCGTTCGCGAGATATGGGAGTTTGAAGCCAAGAAATGGTTGAGAAGGCAAAAAATTTTTCGCAATTCTGCTGCTTCAAACGCTTAACCAGAATGGCCCAGGGAAAAAATACACATTCCGTTGTAATCGGGCGAGTTTCTACTTTCAGATGCAATAGGAGTTTTTGGGTTAGGTCAATCCGTTCGCCAGATATGGGAGTTTGAAACTAAGAATAGGTTGAGAAGACAACAAATTTTTCGCACTTCTGCTGCTCCAAACGCTTAACCAGAATGGCCTACCGAAAAAATACACATACCGTTGTAATCGGCCGAGTTTCTACTTTCTAATGCAATAGGAATTTTTGGGTTAGGTCAATCCGTTCGCGAGATATGGTAGTTTGAAGCTAAGAAATGGTTGAGAAGAGAACAAATTTTTCGCAATTCTGCTGCTCCAAACGCTTAACCAGAATGGCCTAGGGAAAAAATACACATACCGTTGTAATCGGGCGAGTTTCTACTTTCAGATGCAATAGGAATTTTTGGGTTAGGTCAGTCCGTTCGCGAGATATGGGAGTTTGAAGCCAAGAAATGGTTGAGAAGGCAAAAAATTTTTCGCAATTCTGCTGCTTCAAACGCTTAACCAGAATGGCCTAGGGAAAAAATACACATACCGTTGTAATCGGGCGAGTTTCTACTTTCAGATGCAATAGGAATTTTTGGGTTAGGTCAGTCCGTTCGCGAGATATGGGAGTTTGAAGCCAAGAAATGGTTGAGAAGGCAAAAAATTTTTCGCAATTCTGCTGCTTCAAACGCTTAACCAGAATGGCCCAGGGAAAAAATACACATTCCGTTGTAATCGGGCGAGTTTCTACTTTCAGATGCAATAGGAGTTTTTTGGTTAGGTCAATCCGTTCGCCAGATATGGGAGTTTGAAACTAAGAATAGGTTGAGAAGACAACAAATTTTTCGAACTTCTGCTGCTCCAAACGCTTAACCAGAATGGCCTACGGAAAAAATACACATACCGTTGTAATCGGGCGAGTTTCTACTTTCAGATGCAACAGGAATTTTTGGGTTAGGTCAATCCGTTCGCGAGATATGGGAGTTTGAAGCTAAGAAATGGTTGAGAAGAGAACAAATTTTTCGCAGTTCTGCTGCTCCAAACGCTTAACCAAAATGGCCTAGGGAAAAAATACACATACCGTTGTAATCGGCCGAGTTTCTACTTTCTAATGCAATAGGAATTTTTGGGTTAGGTCAATCCGTTCGCGAGATATGGTAGTTTGAAGCTAAGAAATGGTTGAGAAGAGAACAAATTTTTCGCAATTCTGCTGCTCCAAACGCTTAACCAGAATGGCCTAGGGAAAAAATACACATACCGTTGTAAACGGGCGAGTTTCTACTTTCAGATGCAATAGGAATTTTTGGGTTAGATCAGTCCGTTCGCGAGATATGGGAGTTTGAAGCCAAGAAATGGTTGAGAAGGCAAAAAATTTTTCGCAATTCTGCTGCTTCAAACGCTTAACCAGAATGGCCCAGGGAAAAAATACACATTCCGTTGTAATCGGGCGAGTTTCTACTTTCAGATGCAATAGGAGTTTTTGGGTTAGGTCAATCCGTTCGCGAGATATGGGAGTTTGAAGCTAAGAAATGGTTGAGAAGAGAACAAATTTTTCGCAATTCTGCTGCTCCAAACGCTTAACCAGAATGGCCTAGGGAAAAAATACACATACCGTTGTAATCGGGCGAGTTTCTACTTTCAGATGCAATAGGAATTTTTGGGTTAGGTCAGTCCGTTCGCGAGATATGGGAGTTTGAAGCCAAGAAATGGTTGAGAAGGCAAAAAATTTTTCGCAATTCTGCTGCTTCAAACGCTTAACCAGAATGGCCTAGGGAAAAAATACACATACCGTTGTAATCGGGCGAGTTTCTACTTTCAGATGCAATAGGAATTTTTGGGTTAGGTCAGTCCGTTCGCGAGATATGGGAGTTTGAAGCCAAGAAATGGTTGAGAAGGCAAAAAATTTTTCGCAATTCTGCTGCTTCAAACGCTTAACCAGAATGGCCCAGGGAAAAAATACACATTCCGTTGTAATCGGGCGAGTTTCTACTTTCAGATGCAATAGGAGTTTTTTGGTTAGGTCAATCCGTTCGCCAGATATGGGAGTTTGAAACTAAGAATAGGTTGAGAAGACAACAAATTTTTCGAACTTCTGCTGCTCCAAACGCTTAACCAGAATGGCCTACGGAAAAAATACACATACCGTTGTAATCGGGCGAGTTTCTACTTTCAGATGCAATAGGAATTTTTGGGTTAGGTCAATCCGTTCGCGACATATAGGAGTTTGAAGCTAAGAAATGGTTGAGAAGAGAACAAATTTTTCGCAATTCTGCTGCTCCAAACGTTTAACCGGAATGGCCTAGGGAAAAAATACACATACCGTTGTAATCGGGCGAGTTTCTACTCTCAGACGCAACAGAAATTTTTGTGTTAGGTCAATCCGTTCGCGAGATATGGGAGTTTGAAGCTAAGAAATGGTTGAGAAGGCAAAAAATTTTTCGCAATTCTGCTGCTTCAAACGCTTAACCAGAATGGCCCAGGGAAAAAATACACATACCGTTGTAACCGGGCGAGTTTCTACTTTCAGATGCAATAGGAATTTTTGGGCTATGTCAGTCCGTTCGCGAGATATGGGAGTTTGAAGCCAAGAAATGGTTGAGAAGGCAAAAAATTTTTCGCAATTCTGCTGCTTCAAACGCTTAACCAGAATGGCCCAGGGAAAAAATACACATACCGTTGTAATCGGGCGAGTTTCTACTTTCAGATGCAATAGGAATTTTTGGGATAGGTCAGTCCGTTCGCGAGATATGGGAGTTTGAAGCCAAAAAATGTTTGAGAAGGCAAAAAATTCTTCGCAATTCTGCTGCTTCAAACGCTTAACCAGAATGGCCTAGGGAAAAAATACACATACCGTTGTAACCGGGCGAGTTTCTACTTTCAGATGCAATAGGAATTTTTGGGCTATGTCAGTCCGTTCGCGAGATATGGGAGTTTGAAGCCAAGAAATGGTTGAGAAGGCAAAAAATTTTTCGCAATTCTGCTGCTTCAAACGCTTAACCAGAATGGCCCAGGGAAAAAATACACATACCGTTGTAATCGGGCGAGTTTCTACTTTCAGATGCAATAGGAATTTTTGGGTTAGGTCAGTCCGTTCGCGAGATATGGGAGTTTGAAGCCAAGAAATGGTTGAGAATGCAAAAAATTTTTCGCAATTCTGCTGCTCCAAACGCTTAACCAGAATGGCCTAGGGAAAAAATACACATACCGTTCTAATCGGGCGAGCTTCTACTTTCAGATGCAATAGGAATTTTTGGGTTAGGTCAATCCGTTCGCGAGATATGATAGTTTGAAGCTAAGAAATGTTTGAGAAGACAACAAATTTTTCGCAATTCTGCTGCTCCAAACACTTAACCAGAGTGGCCTACGGAAAAAATACACACACCGTTGTAATCGGGCGAGTTTCTACTTTCAGATGCAGTAGGAATTTTTGGGTAGGGTCAATCCGTTCGCGAGATATGGGAGTTTGAAGCCAAGAAATGGTTGAGAAGGCAAAAAATTTTTCGCAATTCTGCTGCTCCAAACGCTTAACCAGAATGGCCTACGGAAAAAATACACACACCGTTGTAATCGGGCGAGTTTCTACTTTCAGATGCAATAGGAATTTTTGGGTAAGGTCAATCCGTTCGCGAGATATGGGAGTTTGAAGCCAAGAAATGGTTGAGAAGGCAAAAAATTTTTCGCAATTCTGCTGCTTCAAACGCTTAACCAGAATGGCCCAGGGAAAAAATACACATACCGTTGTAATCGGGCGAGTTTCTACTTTCAGATGCAATAGGAATTTTTGGGTTAGGTCAGTCCGTTCGCGAGATATGGGAGTTTGAAGCCAAGAAATGGTTGAGAAGGCAAAAAATTTTTCGCAATTCTGCTGCTCCAAACGCTTAACCAGAATGGCCTAGGGAAAAAATACACATACCGTTGTAATCGGGCGAGTTTCTACTTTCAGACGCTGCAGGAATTTTTGTGTTTGGTCAATCCGTTCGCGAGATATGGGAGATTGAAGCTAAGAAATGGTTGAGAAGACAACAAATTTTTCGCAATTCTGCTGCTCCAAATGCTTAACCAGAATGGCCCAGGGAAAAAATACACATACCGTTGTAATAGGGAGAGTTTCTACTTTCAGATGCAATAGGAATTTTCGGGTTAGGTCATTCCGTTCGCGAGATATGGGAGTTTGAAGCTAAGAAATGGTTGAGAAGGCAACAAATTTTTCGCATTTCTGCTGCTTCAAACGCTTAACCAGAATGGCCCAGGGAAAAAATACACATACCGTTGTAATCGGGCGAGCTTCTACTTTCAGATGCAATAGGAATTTTTGGGTTAGGTCAGTCCGTTCGCGAGATATGGGAGTTTGAAGCCAAGAAATGGTTGAGAAGGCAAAAAATTTTTCGCAATTCTGCTGCTCCAAACGCTTAACCAGAATGGCCTAGGGAAAAAATACACATACCGTTCTAATCGGGCGAGTTTCTACATTCAGATGCAATAGGAATTTTTGGGTTAGGTCAATCCGTTCGCGAGATATGGGAGTTTGAAGCTAAGAAATGTTTGAGAAGACAACAAATTTTTCGCAATTCTGCTGCTCCAAACGCTTAACCAGAATGGCCTACGGAAAAAATACACACACCGTTGTAATCGGGCGAGTTTCTACTTTCAGACGCAGCAGGAATTTTTGTGTTTGGTCAATCCGTTCGCGAGATATGGGAGTTTGAAGCTAAGAAATGGTTGAGAAGGCAAAAAATTTTTCGCAATTCTGCTGCTTCAAACGCTTAACCAGAATGGCCCAGGGAAAAAATACACATTCCGTTGTAATCGGTCGAGTTTCTACTTTCAGATGCAATAGGAATTTTTGGGTTAGGTCAATCCGTTTGCCAGATATGGGAGCTTGAAACGAAGAATAGGTTGAGAAGACAACAAATTTTTCGCACCTCTGCGGCTCCAAACGCTTAACCAGAATGGCCTACGGAAAAAATACACATACCGTTGTAATCGGGCGAGTTTCTACTTTCAGATGCTATAGGAATTTTTGGGTCAGGTCAATCCGTTCGCGAGATATGGGAGTTTGAAGCCAAGAAATGGTTGAGGAGGCAAAAAATTTTTCGCAATTCTGCTGCTTCAAACGCTTAACCAGAATGGCCTAGGGAAAAAATACACATACCGTTGTAATCGGGCGAGCTTCTACTTTCAGATGCAATGGGAATTTTTGGGTTAGGTCAAACCGTTCGCGACATACGGGAGTTTGAAACTAAGAAATGGTTGAGAAGACAACAAATTTTTCGCAATTCTGCTGCTCCAAACGCTTAACCAGAATCGCCTGGAGAAAAAATACACATACCGTTGTAATCGGGCGAGTTTCTACTTTCAGATGCTATAGGAATTTTTGGGTCAGGTCAATCCGTTCGCGAGATATGGGAGTTTGAAGCCAAGAAATGGTTGAGAAGGCAAAAAATTTTTCGCAATTCTGCTGCTTCAAACGCTTAACCAGAATGGCCTAGGGAAAAAATACACATACCGTTGTAATCGGGCGAGCTTCTACTTTCAGATGCAATGGGAATTTTTGGGTTAGGTCAAACCTTTCGCGACATACGGGAGTTTGAAACTAAGAAATGGTTGAGAAGAGAACAAATTTTTCGCAATTCTGCTGCTTCAAACGCTTAACCAGAATGGCCTAGGGAAAAAATACACACACCGTTGTAATCGGGCGAGTTTCTACTTTCAGACGCAGCAGGAATTTTTGTGTTTGGTCAATCCGTTCGCGAGATATGGGAGTTTGAAGCTAAGAAATGGTTGAGAAGGCAAAAAATTTTTCGCAATTCTGCTGCTTCAAACGCTTAACCAGAATGGCCCAGGGAAAAAATACACATTCCGTTGTAATCGGTCGAGTTTCTACTTTCAGATGCAATAGGAATTTTTGGGTTAGGTCAATCCGTTTGCCAGATATGGGAGCTTGAAACTAAGAATAGGTTGAGAAGACAACAAATTTTTCGCACCTCTGCTGCTCCAAACGCTTAACCAGAATGGCCTACGGAAAAAATACACATACCGTTGTAATCGGGCGAGTTTCTACTTTCAGATGCTATAGGAATTTTTGGGTCAGGTCAATCCGTTCGCGAGATATGGGAGTTTGAAGCCAAGAAATGGTTGAGAAGGCAAAAAATTTTTCGCAATTCTGCTGCTTCAAACGCTTAACCAGAATGGCCTAGGGAAAAAATACACATACCGTTGTAATCGGGCGAGCTTCTACTTTCAGATGCAATGGGAATTTTTGGGTTAGGTCAAACCTTTCGCGACATACGGGAGTTTGAAACTAAGAAATGGTTGAGAAGACAACAAATTTTTCGCAATTCTGCTGCTCCAAACGCTTAACCAGAATGGCCTGGAGAAAAAATACACGTACCGTTGTAATCGGGCGTGTTTCTACTTTCAAATGCAATAGGAATTTTTGGGTTAGGTCAATCCGTTCGCGAGATATGGGAGTTTGAAGCTAAGAAATGGTTGAGAAGAGAACAAATTTTTCGCAATTCTGCTGCTTCAAACGCTTAACCAGAATGGCCTAGGGAAAAAATACACATACCGTTGTAATCGGGAGAGTTTCTACTTTCAGATGCAATAGGAATTTTTGGGTTAGGTCAGTCCGTTCGCGAGATATGGGAGTTTGAAGCCAAGAAATGGTTGAGAAGGCAACAAATTTTTCGCAATTCTGCTGCTTCAAACGCTTAACCAGAATGGCCTAGGGAAAAAATACACATACCGTTGTAATCGGGCGAGTTTCTACTTTCAGACGCAGCAGGAATTTTTGTGTTAGGTCAGTCCGTTCGCGACATATGGGAGTTTGAAGCTAAGAAATGGTTGAGAAGACAACAAATTTTTCGCAATTCTGCTGCTTCAAACGCTTAACCAGAATGGCCTAGGGAAAAAATACACACACCGTTGTAATCGGGCGAGTTTCTACTTTCAGACGCAGCAGGAATTTTTGTGTTTGGTCAATCCGTTCGCGAGATATGGGAGTTTGAAGCTAAGAAATGGTTGAGAAGGCAAAAAATTTTTCGCAATTCTGCTGCTTCAAACGCTTAACCAGAATGGCCCAGGGAAAAAATACACATTCCGTTGTAATCGGTCGAGTTTCTACTTTCAGATGCAATAGGAATTTTTGGGTTAGGTCAATCCGTTTGCCAGATATGGGAGCTTGAAACTAAGAATAGGTTGAGAAGACAACAAATTTTTCGCACCTCTGCTGCTCCAAACGCTTAACCAGAATGGCCTACGGAAAAATACACATACCGTTGTAATCGGGCGAGTTTCTACTTTTAGATGCTATAGGAATTTTTGGGTCAGGTCAATCCGTTCGCGAGATATGGGAGTTTGAAGCCAAGAAATGGTTGAGAAGGCAAAAAATTTTCGCAATTCTGCTGCTTCAAACGCTTAACCAGAATGGCCTAGGGAAAAAATACACATACCGTTGTAATCGGGCGAGCTTCTACTTTCAGATGCAATGGGAATTTTTGGGTTAGGTCAAACCTTTCGCGACATACGGGAGTTTGAAACTAAGAAATGGTTGAGAAGACAACAAATTTTTCGCAATTCTGCTGCTCCAAACGCTTAACCAGAATGGCCTGGAGAAAAAATACACGTACCGTTGTAATCGGGCGTGTTTCTACTTTCAAATGCAATAGGAATTTTTGGGTTAGGTCAATCCGTTCGCGAGATATGGGAGTTTGAAGCTAAGAAATGGTTGAGAAGAGAACAAATTTTTCGCAATTCTGCTGCTTCAAACGCTTAACCAGAATGGCCTAGGGAAAAAATACACATACCGTTGTAATCGGGAGAGTTTCTACTTTCAGATGCAATAGGAATTTTGGGTTAGGTCAGTCCGTTCGCGAGATATGGGAGTTTGAAGCCAAGAAATGGTTGAGAAGGCAACAAATTTTTCGCAATTCTGCTGCTTCAAACGCTTAACCAGAATGGCCTAGGGAAAAAATACACATACCGTTGTAATCGGGCGAGTTTCTACTTTCAGACGCAGCAGGAATTTTTGTGTTAGGTCAGTCCGTTCGCGACATATGGGAGTTTGAAGCTAAGAAATGGTTGAGAAGACAACAAATTTTTCGCAATTCTGCTGCTCCAAACGCTTAACCAGAATGGCCTACGGAAAAAATACACACACCGTTGTAATCGGGCGAGTTTCTACTTTCAGATGCAATAGGAATTTTTGGGTAAGGTCAATCCGTTCGCGAGATATGGGAGTTTGAAGCCAAGAAATGGTTGAGAAGGCAAAAAATTTTTCGCAATTCTGCTGCTTCAAACGCTTATCCAGAATGGCCTAGGGAAAAAATACACATACCGTTGTAATCGGGCGAGTTTCTACTTTCAGATGCAATAGGAATTTTCGGGTTAGGTCATGCCGTTCGCGAGATATGGGAGTTTGAAGCTAAGAAATGGTTGAGAAGACAACAAATTTTTCGCACTTCTGCTGCTCCAAACGCTTAACCAGAATGGCCCTGGGAAAAAATACACATACCGTTGTAATCGGGCGAGTTTCTACTTTCAGATGCAATAGGAATTTTTGGGTTAGGTCAGTCCGTTCGCGAGATATGGGAGTTTGAAGCTAAGAAATGGTTGAGAAGGCAAACAATTTTTCGCAATTCTGCTGCTTCAAACGCTTAACCAGAATGGCCCAGGGAAAAAATACACATTCCGTTGTAATCGGGCGAGTTTCTACTTTCAGATGCAATAGCAATTTTTGGGTTAGGTCAATCCGTTTGCCAGATATGGGAGTTTGAATCTAAGAAATGGTTGAGAGGACAACAAATTTTTCGCAATTCTGCTGCTCCAAACGCTTAACCAGAATGGCCCAGGGAAAAAATACACATACCGTTGTAACCGGGCGAGTTTCTACTTTCAGATGCAATAAGAATTTTTGGGCTATGCCAGTCCGTTCGCGAGATATGGGAGTTTGAAACCAAGAAATGCTTGAGAAGGCAAAAAATTTTTCGCAATTCTGCTGCTTCAAACGCTTAACCAGAATGGCCCAGGGAAAAAATACACATTCCGTTGTAATCGGGCGAGTTTCTACTTTCAGATGCAATAGCAATTTTTGGGTTAGGTCAATCCGTTTGCCAGATATGGGAGTTTGAATCTAAGAAATGGTTGAGAGGACAACAAATTTTTCGCAATTCTGCTGCTCCAAACGCTTAACCAGAATGGCCCAGGGAAAAAATACACATACCGTTGTAATCGGGCGAGTTTCTACTTTAAGATGCAATAGGACTTTTTGGGTCAGGTCAGTCCGTTCGCGAGATATAGGAGTTTGAAGCCAAGAAATGGTTGAGAAGGCAAAAAATTTTTCGCAATTCTGCTGCTTCAAAAGCTTAACCAGAATGGCATAGGGAAAAAATACACATACCGTTGTAATTGGGCGAGTTTCTACTTTCAGATGCAATAGGAATTTTTGTGTTAGGTCAATCCGTTCGCGAGATATGGGAGTTTGAAGCTAAGAAATGGTTGAGAAGGCAAAAAATTTTCGCAATTCTGCTGCTCCAAACGCTTAACCAGAATGGCCCAGGGAAAAAATACACATACCGTTGTAATCGGGCGAGTTTCTACTTTCAGACGCAACAGAAATTTTTGGGTTCGGTCAATCCGTTCGCGAGATATGGGGGTTTAAAGCCAAGAAATGGTTGAGAAGGCAAAAAATTTTTCGCAATTCTGCTGCTCCAAACGCTTAACCAGAATGGCCTAGGGAAAAAATACACATACCGTTGTAATCGGGCGAGTTTCTACTTTCAGATGCAATAGGACTTTTTGGGTCAGGTCAGTCCGTTCGCGAGGTATGGGAGTTTGAAGCCAAGAAATGGTTGAGAAGGCAAAAAATTTTTCGCAATTCTGCTACTTCAAAAGCTTAACCAGAATGGCCTAGGGAAAAAATACACATACCGTTGTAATTGGGCGAGTTTCTACTTTCAGATGCAATAGGAATTTTTGGGTTATGTCAATCTGTTCGCGACATATGGGAGTTTGAAGCTAAGAAATGGTTGAGAAGAGAACAAATTTTTCGCAATTCTGCTGCTCCAAACGCTTAACCGGAATGGCCTAGGGAAAAAATACACATACCGTTGTAATCGGGCGAGTTTCTACTTTCAGACGCAGCAGGAATTTTTGTGTTAGATCGATCCGTTCGCGACATATGGGAGTTTGAAGCTAAGAAATGGTTGAGAAGACAACAAATTTTTCGCAATTCTGCTGCTCCAAACGCTTAACCAGAATGGCCTACGGAAAAAATACACACACCGTTGTAATCGGGCGAGTTTCTACTTTCAGATGCAATGGGAATTTTCGGGTTAGGTCATTCCGTTCGCGAGATATGGGAGTTTGAAGCTAAGAAATGGTTGAGAAGACAACAAATTTTTCGCAATTCTGCTGCTCCAAACGCTTAACCAGAATGGCCCAGGGGAAAAATACACATACCGTTGTAATCGGGCGAGATTCTACTTTCAGATGCAATAGGAATTTTTGGGTTAGGTCAGTCCGTTCGCGAGATATGGGAGTTTGAAGCCAAGAAATGGTTGAGAAGGCAAAAAATTTTTCGCAATTCTGCTGCTCCAAACGCTTAACCAGAATGGCCTAGGGAAAAAATACACATACCGTTCTGATCGGGCGAGTTTCTACTTTCAGATGCAATAGGAATTTTTGGGTTAGGTCAATCCGTTCGCGAGATATGGGAGTTTGAAGCTAAGAAATGTTTGAGAAGACAACAAATTTTTCGCAATTCTGCTGCTCCAAACGCTTAACCAGAATGGCCTACGGAAAAAATACACACACCGTTGTAATCGGGCGAGTTTCTACTTTCAGATGCAATAGGAATTTTTGGGTAAGGTCAATCCGTTCGCGAGATATGGGAGTTTGAAGCCAAGAAATGGTTGAGAAGGCAAAAAATTTTTCGCAATTCTGCTGCTCCAAACGCTTAACCAGAATGGCCTAGGGAAAAAATACACATACCGCTCTAATCGGGCGAGTTTCTACTTTCAGATGCAATAGGAATTTTTGGGTTAGGTCAATCCGTTCGCGAGATATGGGAGTTTGAAGCTAAGAAATGTTTGAGAAGACAACAAATTTTTCGCAATTCTGCTGCTCCAAACGCTTAACCAGAATGGCCTACGGAAAAAATACACACACCGTTGTAATCGGGCGAGTTTCTACTTTCAGATGCAATAGGAATTTTTGGGTAAGGTCAATCCGTCCGCGAGATATGGGAGTTTGAAGCCAAGAAATGGTTGAGAAGGCAAAAAATTTTCGCAACTCTGCTGCTTCAAACGCTTATCCAGAGTGGCCTAGGGAAAAAATACACATACCGTTGTAATCGGGCGAGTTTCTACTTTCAGACGCAGCAGGAATTTTTGTGTTTGGTCAATCCGTTCGCGAGATATGGGAGTTTGAAGCTAAGAAATGGTTGAGAAGACAACAAATTTTTCGCAATTCTGCTGCTCCAAACGCTTAACCAGAATGGCCCAGGGAAAAAATACACATACCGTTGTAATCGGGCGAGATTCTACTTTCAGATGCAATAGGAATTTTTGGGTGAGGTCAGTCCGTTCGCGAGATATGGGAGTTTGAAGCCAAGAAATGGTTGAGAAGGCAAAAAATTTTTCGCAATTCTGCTGCTCCAAACGCTTAACCAGAATGGCCTAGGGAAAAAATACACATACCGTTGTAATCGGGCGAGTTTCTACTTTCAGATGCAATAGGAATTTTTGGGTTGGGTCAATCCGTTCGCGACATATAGGAGTTTGAAGCTAAGAAATGGTTGAGAAGGCAAAAAATTTTTCGCAATTCTGCTGCTTCAAACGCTTAACCAGAATGGCCTAGGGAAAAAATACACATACCGTTGTAATCGGGCGAGTTTCTACTTTCTGATGCAATAGGAATTTTTGGGATAGGTCAGTCCGTTCGCGAGATATGGGAGTTTGAAGCCAAGAAATGTTTGAGAAGGCAAAAAATTCTTCGCAATTCTGCTGCTTCAAACGCTTAACCAGAATGGCCAAGGGAAAAAATACACATACCGTTGTAACCGGGCGAGTTTCTACTTTCAGATGCAATAGGAATTTTTGGGCTATGTCAGTCCGTTCGCGAGATATGGGAGTTTGAAGCCAAGAAATGGTTGAGGAGGCAAAAAATTTTTCGCAATTCTGCTGCTTCAAACGCTTAACCAGAATGGCCCAGGGAAAAAATACACATACCGTTGTAATCGGGCGAGTTTCTACTTTCAGATGCAATAGGACTTTTTGGGTCAGGTCAGTCCGTTCGCGAGGTATGGGAGTTTGAAGCCAAGAAATGGTTGAGAAGGCAAAAAATTTTTCGCAATTCTGCTGCTTCAAAAGCTTAACCAGAATGGCCTAGGGAAAAAATACACATACCGTTGTAATTGGGCGAGTTTCTACTTTCAGATGCAATAGGAATTTTTGGGTTAGGTCAATCCGTTCGCGACATATGGGAGTTTGAAGCTAAGAAATGGTTGAGAAGAGAACAAATTTTTCGCAATTCTGCTGCTCCAAACGCTTAACCGGAATGGCCTAGGGAAAAAATACACATACCGTTGTAATCGGGCGAGTTTCTACTTTCAGACGCAGCAGGAATTTTTGTGTTAGGTCAATCCGTTCGCGACATATGGGAGTTTGAAGCTAAGAAATGGTTGAGAAGACAACAAATTTTTCGCAATTCTGCTGCTCCAAACGCTTAACCAGAATGGCCTACGGAAAAAATACACACACCGTTGTAATCGGGCGAGTTTCTACTTTCAGATGCAATAGGAATTTTTGGGTAAGGTCAATCCGTTCGCGAGATATGGGAGTTTGAAGCCAAGAAATGGTTGAGAAGGCAAAAAATTTTTCGCAATTCTGCTGCTTCAAACGCTTAACCAGAATGGCCCAGGGAAAAAATACACATACCGTTGTAATCGGGCGAGTTTCTACTTTCAGATGCAATAGGAATTTTTGGGTTAGGTCAGTCCGTTCGCGAGATATGGGAGTTTGAAGCCAAGAAATGGTTGAGAAGGCAAAAAATTTTTCGCAATTCTGCTGCTCCAAACGCTTAACCAGAATGGCCTAGGGAAAAAATACACATACCGTTCTAATCGGGCGAGTTTCTACTTTCAGATGCAATAGGAATTTTTGGGTTAGGTCAATCCGTTCGCGAGATATGGTAGTTTGAAGCTAAGAAATGTTTGAGAAGACAACAAATTTTTCGCAATTCTGCTGCTCCAAACACTTAACCAGAGTGGCCTACGGAAAAAATACACACACCGTTGTAATCGGGCGAGTTTCTACTTTCAGATGCAATAGGAATTTTTGGGTAGGGTCAATCCGTTCGCGAGATATGGGAGTTTGAAGCCAAGAAATGGTTGAGAAGGCAAAAAATTTTTCGCAATTCTGCTGCTTCAAACGCTTATCCAGAATGGCCTAGGGAAAAAATACACATACCGTTGTAATCGGGCGAGTTTCTACTTTCAGACGCAGCAGGAATTTTTGTGTTTGGTCAATCCGTTCGCGAGATATGGGAGTTTGAAGCTAAGAAATGGTTGAGAAGACAACAAATTTTTCGCAATTCTGCTGCTCCAAATGCTTAACCAGAATGGCCCAGGGAAACAATACACATACCGTTGTAATCGGGAGAGTTTCTACTTTCAGGTGCAATAGGAATTTTTGGGCTATGTCAGTCCGTTCGCCAGATATGGGAGTTTGAAGCCAAGAAATGGTTGAGGAGGCAAAAAATTTTTCGCAATTCTGCTGCTTCAAACGCTTAACCAGAATGGCCCAGGGAAAAAATACACATACCGTTGTAATCGGGCGAGTTTCTACTTTCAGATGCAATAGGACTTTTTGGGTCAGGTCAGTCCGTTCGCGAGGTATGGGAGTTTGAAGCCAAGAAATGGTTGAGAAGGCAAAAAATTTTTCGCAATTCTGCTGCTTCAAAAGCTTAACCAGAATGGCCTAGGGAAAAAATACACATACCGTTGTAATTGGGCGAGTTTCTACTTTCAGATGCAATAGGAATTTTTGGGTTAGGTCAATCCGTTCGCGACATATGGGAGTTTGAAGCTAAGAAATGGTTGAGAAGAGAACAAATTTTTCGCAATTCTGCTGCTCCAAACGCTTAACCGGAATGGCCTAGGGAAAAAATACACATACCGTTGTAATCGGGCGAGTTTCTACTTTCAGACGCAGCAGGAATTTTTGTGTTAGGTCAATCCGTTCGCGACATATGGGAGTTTGAAGCTAAGAAATGGTTGAGAAGACAACAAATTTTCGCAATTCTGCTGCTCCAAACGCTTAACCAGAATGGCCTACGGAAAAAATACACACACCGTTGTAATCGGGCGAGTTTCTACTTTCAGATGCAATAGGAATTTTTGGGTAAGGTCAATCCGTTCGCGAGATATGGGAGTTTGAAGCCAAGAAATGGTTGAGAAGGCAAAAAATTTTTCGCAATTCTGCTGCTTCAAACGCTTAACCAGAATGGCCCAGGGAAAAAATACACATACCGTTGTAATCGGGCGAGTTTCTACTTTCAGATGCAATAGGAATTTTTGGGTTAGGTCAGTCCGTTCGCGAGATATGGGAGTTTGAAGCCAAGAAATGGTTGAGAAGGCAAAAAATTTTTCGCAATTCTGCTGCTCCAAACGCTTAACCAGAATGGCCTAGGGAAAAAATACACATACCGTTCTAATCGGGCGAGTTTCTACTTTCAGATGCAATAGGAATTTTTGGGTTAGGTCAATCCGTTCGCGAGATATGGTAGTTTGAAGCTAAGAAATGTTTGAGAAGACAACAAATTTTTCGCAATTCTGCTGCTCCAAACACTTAACCAGAGTGGCCTACGGAAAAAATACACACACCGTTGTAATCGGGCGAGTTTCTACTTTCAGATGCAATAGGAATTTTTGGGTAGGGTCAATCCGTTCGCGAGATATGGGAGTTTGAAGCCAAGAAATGGTTGAGAAGGCAAAAAATTTTTCGCAATTCTGCTGCTTCAAACGCTTATCCAGAATGGCCTAGGGAAAAAATACACATACCGTTGTAATCGGGCGAGTTTCTACTTTCAGACGCAGCAGGAATTTTTGTGTTTGGTCAATCCGTTCGCGAGATATGGGAGTTTGAAGCTAAGAAATGGTTGAGAAGACAACAAATTTTTCGCAATTCTGCTGCTCCAAATGCTTAACCAGAATGGCCCAGGGAAACAATACACATACCGTTGTAATCGGGAGAGTTTCTACTTTCAGGTGCAATAGGAATTTTCGGGTTAGGTCATTCCGTTCGCGAGATATGGGAGTTTGAAGCTAAGAAATGGTTGAGAAGACAACAAATTTTTCGCACTTCTGCTGCTTCAAACGCTTAACCAGAATGGCCCAGGGAAAAAATACACATACCGTTGTAATCGGGCGAGTTTCTACTTTCAGATGCAATAGGAATTTTTGGGTTAGGTCAGTCCGTTCGCGAGATATGGGAGTTTGAAACCAAGAAATGGTTGAGAAGGCAAAAAATTTTTCGCAATTCTGCTGCTCCAAACGCTTAACCAGAATGGCCTAGGGAAAAAATACACATACCGTTCTAATCGGGCGAGTTTCTACATTCAGGTGCAATAGGAATTTTTGGGTTAGGTCAATCCGTTCACGAGATATGGGAGTTTGAAGCTAAGAAATGTTTGAGAAGACAACAAATTTTTCGCAATTCTGCTGCTCCAAACGCTTAACCAGAATGGCCTACGGAAAAAATACACACACCGTTGTAATCGGGCGAGTTTCTACTTTCAGACGCAGCAGGAATTTTTGTGTTTGGTCAATCCGTTCGCGAGATATGGGAGTTTGAAGCTAAGAAATGGTTGAGAAGGCAAAAAATTTTTCGCAATTCTGCTGCTTCAAACGCTTAACCAGAATGGCCCAGGGAAAAAATACACATTCCGTTGTAATCGGTCGAGTTTCTACTTTCAGATGCAATAGGAATTTTTGGGTTAGGTCAATCCGTTTGCCAGATATGGGAGCTTGAAACTAAGAATAGGTTGAGAAGACAACAAATTTTTCGCACCTCTGCTGCTCCAAACGCTTAACCAGAATGGCCTACGGAAAAAATACACATACCGTTGTAATCGGGCGAGCTTCTACTTTCAGATGCAATGGGAATTTTTGGGTTAGGTCAAACCGTTCGCGACATACGGGAGTTTGAAACTAAGAAATGGTTGAGAGGACAACAAATTTTTCGCAATTCTGCTGCTCCAAACGCTTAACCAGAATCGCCTGGAGAAATAATACACATACCGTTGTAATCGGGCGAGTTTCTACTTTCAGATGCTATAGGAATTTTTGGGTTAGGTCAATCCGTTCGCGACATATGGGAGTTTGAAGCTAAGAAATGGTTGAGAAGAGAACAAATTTTTCGCAATTCTGCTGCTCCAAACGCTTAACCGGAATGGCCTAGGGAAAAAATACACATACCGTTGTAATCGGGCGAGTTTCTACTTTCAGACGCAGCAGGAATTTTTGTGTTAGGTCAATCCGTTCGCGACATATGGGAGTTTGAAGCTAAGAAATGGTTGAGAAGACAACAAATTTTTCGCAATTCTGCTGCTCCAAACGCTTAACCAGAATGGCCTACGGAAAAAATACACACACCGTAGTAATCGGGCGAGTTTCTACTTTCAGATGCAATAGGAATTTTTGGGTAAGGTCAATCCGTTCGCGAGATATGGGAGTTTGAAGCCAAGAAATGGTTGAGAAGGCAAAAAATTTTTCGCAATTCTGCTGCTTCAAACGCTTAACCAGAATGGCCCAGGGAAAAAATACACATACCGTTGTAATCGGGCGAGTTTCTACTTTCAGATGCAATAGGAATTTTTGGGTTAGGTCAGTCCGTTCGCGAGATATGGGAGTTTGAAGCCAAGAAATGGTTGAGAAGGCAAAAAATTTTTCGCAATTCTGCTGCTCCAAACGCTTAACCAGAATGGCCTAGGGAAAAAATACACATACCGTTCTAATCGGGCGAGTTTCTACTTTCAGATGCAATAGGAATTTTTGGGTTAGGTCAATCCGTTCGCGAGATATGGTAGTTTGAAGCTAAGAAATGTTAGAGAAGACAACAAATTTTTCGCAATTCTGCTGCTCCAAACACTTAACCAGAGTGGCCTACGGAAAAAATACACACACCGTTGTAATCGGGCGAGTTTCTACTTTCAGATGCAATAGGAATTTTTGGGTAGGGTCAATCCGTTTGCGAGATATGGGAGTTTGAAGCCAAGAAATGGTTGAGAAGGCAAAAAATTTTTCGCAATTCTGCTGCTTCAAACGCTTATCCAGAATGGCCTAGGGAAAAAATACACATACCGTTGTAATCGGGCGAGTTTCTACTTTCAGACGCAGCAGGAATTTTTGTGTTTGGTCAATCCGTTCGCGAGATATGGGAGTTTGAAGCTAAGAAATGGTTGAGAAGACAACAAATTTTTCGCAATTCTGCTGCTCCAAATGCTTAACCAGAATGGCCCAGGGAAACAATACACATACCGTTGTAATCGGGAGAGTTTCTACTTTCAGGTGCAATAGGAATTTTCGGGTTAGGTCATTCCGTTCGCGAGATATGGGAGTTTGAAGCTAAGAAATGGTTGAGAAGACAACAAATTTTTCGCACTTCTGCTGCTTCAAACGCTTAACCAGAATGGCCCAGGGAAAAAAAAACATACCGTTGTAATCGGGCGAGTTTCTACTTTCAGATGCAATAGGAATTTTTGGGTTAGGTCAGTCCGTTCGCGAGATATGGGAGTTTGAAACCAAGAAATGGTTGAGAAGGCAAAAAATTTTTCGCAATTCTGCTGCTCCAAACGCTTAACCAGAATGGCCTACGGAAAAAATACACACACCGTTGTAATCGGGCGAGCTTCTACTTTCAGATGCAATGGGAATTTTTGGGTTAGGTCAAACCGTTCGCGACATACGGGAGTTTGAAACTAAGAAATGGTTGAGAAGACAACAAATTTTTCGCAATTCTGCTGCTCCAAACGCTTAACCAGAATCGCCTGGAGAAATAATACACATACCGTTGTAATCGGGCGAGTTTCTACTTTCAGATGCTATAGGAATTTTTGGGTCAGGTCAATCCGTTCGCGAGATATGGGAGTTTGAAGCCAAGAAATGGTTGAGAAGGCAAAAAATTTTTCGCAATTCTGCTGCTTCAAACGCTTAACCAGAATGGCCTAGGGAAAAGATACACATACCGTTGTAATCGGGCGAGCTTCTACTTTCAGATGCAATGGGAATTTTTGGGTTAGGTCAAACCTTTCGCGACATACGGGAGTTTGAAACTAAGAAATGGTTGAGAAGACAACAAATTTTTCGCAATTCTGCTGCTCCAAACGCTTAACCAGAATGGCCTGGAGAAAAAATACACGTACCGTTGTAATCGGGCGTGTTTCTACTTTCAAATGCAATAGGAATTTTTGGGTTAGGTCAATCCGTTCGCGAGATATGGGAGTTTGAAGCTAAGAAATGGTTGAGAAGAGAACAAATTTTTCGCAATTCTGCTGCTTCAAACGCTTAACCAGAATGGCCTAGGGAAAAAATACACATACCGTTGTAATCGGGCGAGTTTCTACTTTCAGATGCAATAGGAATTTTTGGGTTAGGTCAGTCCGTTCGCGAGATATGGGAGTTTGAAGCCAAGAAATGGTTGAGAAGGCAAAAAATTTTTCGCAATTCTGCTGCTCCAAACGCTTAACCAGAATGGCCTACGGAAAAAATACACATACCGTTGTAATCGGGCGAGCTTCTACTTTCAGATGCAATGGGAATTTTTGGGTTAGGTCAAACCGTTCGCGACATACGGGAGTTTGAAACTAAGAAATGGTTGAGAGGACAACAAATTTTTCGCAATTCTGCTGCTCCAAACGCTTAACCAGAATCGCCTGGAGAAATAATACACATACCGTTGTAATCGGGCGAGTTTCTACTTTCAGATGCTATAGGAATTTTTGGGTTAGGTCAATCCGTTCGCGACATATGGGAGTTTGAAGCTAAGAAATGGTTGAGAAGAGAACAAATTTTTCGCAATTCTGCTGCTCCAAACGCTTAACCGGAATGGCCTAGGGAAAAAATACACATACCGTTGTAATCGGGCGAGTTTCTACTTTCAGACGCAGCAGGAATTTTTGTGTTAGGTCAATCCGTTCGCGACATATGGGAGTTTGAAGCTAAGAAATGGTTGAGAAGACAACAAATTTTTCGCAATTCTGCTGCTCCAAACGCTTAACCAGAATGGCCTACGGAAAAAATACACACACCGTAGTAATCGGGCGAGTTTCTACTTTCAGATGCAATAGGAATTTTTGGGTAAGGTCAATCCGTTCGCGAGATATGGGAGTTTGAAGCCAAGAAATGGTTGAGAAGGCAAAAAATTTTTCGCAATTCTGCTGCTTCAAACGCTTAACCAGAATGGCCCAGGGAAAAAATACACATACCGTTGTAATCGGGCGAGTTTCTACTTTCAGATGCAATAGGAATTTTTGGGTTAGGTCAGTCCGTTCGCGAGATATGGGAGTTTGAAGCCAAGAAATGGTTGAGAAGGCAAAAAATTTTTCGCAATTCTGCTGCTCCAAACGCTTAACCAGAATGGCCTAGGGAAAAAATACACATACCGTTCTAATCGGGCGAGTTTCTACTTTCAGATGCAATAGGAATTTTTGGGTTAGGTCAATCCGTTCGCGAGATATGGTAGTTTGAAGCTAAGAAATGTTAGAGAAGACAACAAATTTTTCGCAATTCTGCTGCTCCAAACACTTAACCAGAGTGGCCTACGGAAAAAATACACACACCGTTGTAATCGGGCGAGTTTCTACTTTCAGATGCAATAGGAATTTTTGGGTAGGGTCAATCCGTTCGCGAGATATGGGAGTTTGAAGCCAAGAAATGGTTGAGAAGGCAAAAAATTTTTCGCAATTCTGCTGCTTCAAACGCTTATCCAGAATGGCCTAGGGAAAAAATACACATACCGTTGTAATCGGGCGAGTTTCTACTTTCAGACGCAGCAGGAATTTTTGTGTTTGGTCAATCCGTTCGCGAGATATGGGAGTTTGAAGCTAAGAAATGGTTGAGAAGACAACAAATTTTTCGCAATTCTGCTGCTCCAAATGCTTAACCAGAATGGCCCAGGGAAACAATACACATACCGTTGTAATCGGGAGAGTTTCTACTTTCAGGTGCAATAGGAATTTTCGGGTTAGGTCATTCCGTTCGCGAGATATGGGAGTTTGAAGCTAAGAAATGGTTGAGAAGACAACAAATTTTTCGCACTTCTGCTGCTTCAAACGCTTAACCAGAATGGCCCAGGGAAAAAAAAACATACCGTTGTAATCGGGCGAGTTTCTACTTTCAGATGCAATAGGAATTTTTGGGTTAGGTCAGTCCGTTCGCGAGATATGGGAGTTTGAAACCAAGAAATGGTTGAGAAGGCAAAAAATTTTTCGCAATTCTGCTGCTCCAAACGCTTAACCAGAATGGCCTACGGAAAAAATACACACACCGTTGTAATCGGGCGAGCTTCTACTTTCAGATGCAATGGGAATTTTTGGGTTAGGTCAAACCGTTCGCGACATACGGGAGTTTGAAACTAAGAAATGGTTGAGAAGACAACAAATTTTTCGCAATTCTGCTGCTCCAAACGCTTAACCAGAATCGCCTGGAGAAATAATACACATACCGTTGTAATCGGGCGAGTTTCTACTTTCAGATGCTATAGGAATTTTTGGGTCAGGTCAATCCGTTCGCGAGATATGGGAGTTTGAAGCCAAGAAATGGTTGAGAAGGCAAAAAATTTTTCGCAATTCTGCTGCTTCAAACGCTTAACCAGAATGGCCTAGGGAAAAGATACACATACCGTTGTAATCGGGCGAGCTTCTACTTTCAGATGCAATGGGAATTTTTGGGTTAGGTCAAACCTTTCGCGACATACGGGAGTTTGAAACTAAGAAATGGTTGAGAAGAAAACAAATTTTTCGCAATTCTGCTGCTCCAAACGCTTAACCAGAATGGCCTGGAGAAAAAATACACGTACCGTTGTAATCGGGCGTGTTTCTACTTTCAAATGCAATAGGAATTTTTGGGTTAGGTCAATCCGTTCGCGACATATGGGAGCTTGAAGCTAAGAAACGGTTGAGAAGAGAACAAATTTTTCGCAATTCTGCTGCTCCAAACGCTTAACCGGAATGGCCTAGGGAAAAAATACACATACCGTTGTCATCGGGCGAGTTTCTACATTCGGACGCAACAGAAATTTTTGGGTTAGGTCAATCCGTTCGCGAGATATGGGAGTTTAAAGCCAAGAAATGGTTGAGAAGGCCAAAAATTTTTCGCAATTCTGCTGCTCCAAACGCTTAACCAGAATGGCTTAGGGAAAAAATACACGTACCGTTGTAATCGGGCGAGTTTCTACTTTCAAATGCAATAGGAATTTTTGCGTTAGGTCAATCCGTTCGCGAGATATGGGAGTTTGAAGCTAAGAAATGGTTGAGAAGAGAACAAATTTTTCGCAATTCTGCTGCTTCAAACGCTTAACCAGAATGGCCTAGGGAAAAAATACACATTCCGTTGTAATCGGGCGAGTTTCTACTTTCAGATGCAATTGGAATTTTTGGGTTAGGTCAATCCGTTCGCCAGATATGGGAGTTTGAAAGTAAGAATAGGTTGAGAAGACAACAAATTTTTCGCACTTCCGCTGCTCCAAACGCTTAACCAGAATGGCCTACGGAAAAAATACACATACCGTTGTAATTGGGCGAGTTTCTACTTTCAGATGCAATAAGAAGTTTTGGGTTAGGTCAATCCGTTCGCGACATATGGGAGCTTGAAGCTAAGAAACGGTTGAGAAGAGAACAAATTTTTCGCAATTCTGCTGCTCCAAACGCTTAACCGGAATGGCCTAGGGAAAAAATACACATACCGTTGTAATCGGGCGAGTTTCTACATTCAGACGCAACAGAAATTTTTGGGTTAGGTCAATCCGTTCGCGAGATATGGGAGTTTAAAGCCAAGAAATGGTTGAGAAGGCCAAAAATTTTTCGCAATTCTGCTGCTCCAAACGCTTAACCAGAATGGCTTAGGGAAAAAATACACGTACCGTTGTAATCGGGCGAGTTTCTACTTTCAAATGCAATAGGAATTTTTGCGTTAGGTCAATCCGTTCGCGAGATATGGGAGTTTGAAGCTAAGAAATGGTTGAGAAGAGAACAAATTTTTCGCAATTCTGCTGCTTCAAACGCTTAACCAGAATGGCCTAGGGAAAAAATACACATTCCGTTGTAATCGGGCGAGTTTCTACTTTCAGATGCAATTGGAATTTTTGGGTTAGGTCAATCCGTTCGCGAGATATGGGTGTTTGAATACAAGAAATGGTTGAGAAGGCAAAAAGTTTTTCGCAATTCTGCTGCTCCAAACGCTTAACCAGAATTGCCTAGGGAAAAAATACACATACCGTTGTAATCGGGCGAGTTTCTAATTTCAGATGCAACAGGAATTTTTGGGTTAGGTCAATCCGTTCGCGAGATATGGGAGTTTGAAGCTAAGAAATAGTTGAGAATACAACAAATTTTTCGCACTTCTGCTGCTCCAAACGCTTAACAAGAATGGCCCAGGGAGAAAATACACATTCCGTTGTAATCGGGCGAGTTCCTACTTTCAGATGCAATAGGACTTTTTGGGTCAGGTCAGTCCGTTCGCGAGATATGGGAGTTTGAAGCCAAGAAATGGTTGAGAAGGCAAAAAATTTTTCGCAATTCTGCTGCTTCAAAAGCTTAACCAGAATTGCCTAGGGAAAAAATACACATACCGTTGTAATTGGGCGAGTTTCTACCTTCAGATGCAATAGGAATTTTTGGGTTAGGTCAATCAGTTCGCGACATATGGGAGTTTGAAGCTAAGAAATGGTTGAGAAGAGAACAAATTTTTCGCAATTCTGCTGCTCCAAACGCTTAACCGGAATGGCCTAGGGAAAAAATACACATACCGTTGTAATTGGGCGAGTTTCTACATTCAGACGCAACAGAAATTTTTGGGTTAGGTCAATCCGTTCGCGAGATATGGGAGTTTAAAGCCAAGAAATGGTTGAGAAGGCAAAAAATTTTTCGCAATTCTGCTGCTCCAAACGCTTAACCAGAATGGCTTAGGGAAAAAATACACGTACCGTTGTAATCGGGCGAGTTTCTACTTTCAAATGCAATAGGAATTTTTGGGTTAGGTCAATCCGTTCGCGAGATATGGGAGTTTGAAGCTAAGAAATGGTTGAGAAGAGAGACAAAGTTTTCGCAATTCTGCTGCTCCAAACGCTTAACCAGAATGGCCTAGGGAAAAAATACACATACCGTTGTAATTGGGCGAGTTTCTACTTTCAGATGCAATAGGAATTTTTGGGTTAGGTCAATCAGTTCGCGACATATGGGAGTTTGAAACTAAGAAATGTTTGAGAAGAGAACAAATTTTTCGCAATTCTGCTGCTCCAAACGCTTAACCGGAATGGCCTAGGGAAAAAATACACATACCGTTGTAATCGGGCGAGTTTCTGCTTTCAGATGGAATAGGAATTTTTGTGTTAGGTCAATCCGTTCGCGAGATATGGCAGTTTGAAGCTAAGAAATGGTTGAGAAGGCAAAAAATTTTTCGCAATTCTGCTGCTCCAAACGCTTAACCAGAATGGCCCAGGGAGAAAATACACATTCCGTTGTAATCGGGCGAGTTTCTACTTTCAGATGCAATAGGAATTTTTGGGTTAGGTCAATCCGTTCGCCAGATATGGGAGTTTGAAACTAAGAATAGGTTGAGAAGAGAACAAATTTTTCGCAATTCTGCTGCTCCAAACGCTTAACCGGAATGGCCTAGGGAAAAAATACACATACCGTTGTAATCGGGCGAGTTTCTACATTCAGACGCAACAGAAATTTTTGGGTTAGGTCAATCCGTTCGCGAGATATGGGAGTTTAAAGCCAAGAAATGGTTGAGAAGGCAAAAAATTTTTCGCAATTCTGCTGCTCCAAACGCTTAACCAGAATGGCTTAGGGAAAAAATACACATACCGTTGTAATCGGGCGAGTTTCTGCTTTCAGATGCAATAGGAATTTTTGTGTTAGGTCAATCCGTTCGCGAGATATGGGAGTTTGAAGCTAAGAAATGGTTGAGAAGGCAAAAAATTTTTCGCAATTCTGCTGCTCCAAACGTTTAACCAGAATGGCCTAGGGAAAAAATACACGTACCGTTGTAATCGGGCGAGTTTCTACTTTCAAATGCAATAGGAATTTTTGGGTTAGGTCAATCCGTTCGCGAGATATGGGAGTTTGAAGCTAAGAAATGGTTGAGAAGAGAGACAAATTTTTCGCAATTCTGCTGCTTCAAACGCTTAACCAGAATGTCCTAGGGAAAAAATACACATACCGTTGTAATTGGGCGAGTTTCTACTTTCAGATGCAATAGGAATTTTTGGGTTAGGTCAATCAGTTCGCGACATATGGGAGTTTGAAACTAAGAAATGGTTGAGAAGAGAACAAATTTTTCGCAATTCTGCTGCTCCAAACGCTTAACCGGAATGGCCTAGGGAAAAAATACACATACCGTTGTAATCGGGCGAGTTTCTGCTTTCAGATGCAATAGGAATTTTTGTGTTAGGTCAATCCGTTCGCGAGATATGGCAGTTTGAAGCTAAGAAATGGTTGAGAAGGCAAAAAATTTTTCGCAATTCTGCTGCTCCAAACGCTTAACCGGAATGGCCCAGGGAGAAAATACACATTCTGTTGTAATCGGGCGAGTTTCTACTTTCAGATGCAATAGGAATTTTTGGGTTAGGTCAATCCGTTCGCCAGATATGGGAGTTTGAAACTAAGAATAGGTTAAGAAGAGAACAAATTTTTCGCAATTCTGCTGCTCCAAACGCTTAACCGGAATGGCCTAGGGAAAAAATACACATACCGTTGTAATCGGGCGAGTTTCTACATTCAGACGCAACAGAAATTTTTGGGTTAGGTCAATCCGTTCGCGAGATATGGGAGTTTAAAGCCAAGAAATGGTTGAGAAGGCAAAAAATTTTTCGCAATTCTGCTGCTCCAAACGCTTAACCAGAATGGCTTAGGGAAAAAATACACATACCGTTGTAATCGGGCGAGTTTCTGCTTTCAGATGCAATAGGAATTTTTGTGTTAGGTCAATCCGTTCGCGAGATATGGGAGTTTGAAGCTAAGAAATGGTTGAGAAGCCAAAAAATTTTTCGCAATTCTGCTGCTCCAAACGTTTAACCAGAATGGCCTAGGGAAAAAATATACATACCGTTGTAATCGGGCGAGTTTCTAATTTCAGATGCAACAGGAATTTTTGGGTTAGGTCAATCCGTTCGCGAGATATGGGAGTTTGAAGCTAAGTAATGGTTGAGAATACAACAAATTTTTCGCACTTCTGCTGCTCCAAACGCTTAACAAGAATGGCCCAGGGAGAAAATACACATTCCGTTGTAATCGGGCGAGTTCCTACTTTCAGATGCAATAGGACTTTTTGGGTCAGGTCAGTCCGTTCGCGAGATATGGGAGTTTGAAGCCAAGAAATGGTTGAGAAGGCAAAAAATTTTTCGCAATTCTGCTGCTTCAAAAGCTTAACCAGAATGGCCTAGGGAAAAAATACACATACCGTTGTAATTGGGCGAGTTTCTACTTTCAGATGCAATAGGAATTTTTGGGTTAGGTCAATCAGTTCGCGACATATGGGAGTTGGAAGCTAAGAAATGGTTGAGAAGAGAACAAATTTTTCGCAATTCTGCTGCTCCAAACGCTTAACCGGAATGGCCTAGGGAAAAAATACACATACCGTTGTAATCGGGCGAGTTTCTGCTTTCAGATGCAATAGGAATTTTTGTGTTAGGTCAATCCGTTCGCGAGATATGGGAGTTTGAAGCTAAGAAATGGTTGAGAAGGCAAAAAATTTTTCGCAATTCTGCTGCTCCAAACGCTTAACCAGAATGGCCCAGGGAGAAAATACACATTCCGTTGTAATCGGGCGAGTTTCTACTTTCAGATGCAATAGGAATTTTTGGGTTAGGTCAATCTGTTCGCCAGATATGGGAGTTTGAAACTAAGAATAGGTTGAGAAGACAACAAATTTTTCGCACTTCTGCTGCTCCAAACGCTTAACCAGAATGGCCTACGGAAAAAATACACATACCGTTGTAATTGGGCGAGTTTCTACTTTCAGATGCAATAGGAAGTTTTGGGTTAGGTCAATCCGTTCGCGACATATGGGAGTTTGAAGCTAAGAAATGGTTGAGAAGAGAACAAATTTTTCGCAATTCTGCTGCTCCAAACGCTTAACCGGAATGGCCTAGGGAAAAAATACACATACCGTTGTAATCGGGCGAGTTTCTACATTCAGACGCAACAGAAATTTTTGGGTTAGGTCAATCCGTTCGCGAGATATGGGAGTTTAAAGCCAAGAAATGGTTGAGAAGGCAAAAAATTTTTCGCAATTCTGCTGCTCCAAACGCTTAACCAGAATGGCTTAGGGAAAAAATACACGTACCGTTGTAATCGGGCGAGTTTCTACTTTTAAATGCAATAGGAATTTTTGGGTTAGGTCAATCCGTTCGCGAGATATGGGAGTTTGAAGCTAAGAAATGGTTGAGAAGGCAAAAAATTTTTCGCAATTCTGCTGCTCCAAACGCTTAACCAGAATGGCCCAGGGAGAAAATACACATTCCGTTGTAATCGGGCGAGTTTCTACTTTCAGATGCAATAGGAATTTTTGGGTTAGGTCAATCTGTTCGCCAGATATGGGAGTTTGAAACTAAGAATAGGTTGAGAAGACAACAAATTTTTCGCACTTCTGCTGCTCCAAACGCTTAACCAGAATGGCCTACGGAAAAAATACACATACCGTTGTAATTGGGCGAGTTTCTACTTTCAGATGCAATAGGAAGTTTTGGGTTAGGTCAATCCGTTCGCGACATATGGGAGTTTGAAGCTAAGAAATGGTTGAGAAGAGAACAAATTTTTCGCAATTCTGCTGCTCCAAACGCTTAACCGGAATGGCCTAGGGAAAAAATACACATACCGTTGTAATCGGGCGAGTTTCTACATTCAGACGCAACAGAAATTTTTGGGTTAGGTCAATCCGTTCGAGAGATATGGGAGTTTAAAGCCAAGAAATGGTTGAGAAGGCAAAAAATTTTTCGCAATTCTGCTGCTCCAAACGCTTAACCAGAATGGCTTAGGGAAAAAATACACGTACCGTTGTAATCGGGCGAGTTTCTACTTTCAAATGCAATAGGAATTTTTGGGTTAGGTCAATCCGTTCGCGAGATATGGGAGTTTGAAGCTAAGAAATGGTTGAGAAGAGAGACAAATTTTTCGCAATTCTGCTGCTTCAAACGCTTAACCAGAATGGCCTAGGGAAAAAATACACATACCGTTGTAATTGGGCGAGTTTCTACTTTCAGATGCAATAGGAATTTTTGGGTTAGGTCAATCCGTTCGCGACATATGGGAGTTTGAAGCTAAGAAATGGTTGAGAAGAGAACAAATTTTTCGCAATTCTGCTGCTCCAAACGCTTAACCGGAATGGCCTAGGGAAAAAATACACATACCGTTGTAATCGGGCGAGTTTCTACATTCAGACGCAACAGAAATTTTTGGGTTAGGTCAATCCGTTCGCGAGATATGGGAGTTTAAAGCCAAGAAATGGTTGAGAAGGCAAAAAATTTTTCGCAATTCTGCTGCTCCAAACGCTTAACCGGAATGGCCTAGGGAAAAAATACACATACCGTTGTAATCGGGCGAGTTTCTACATTCAGACGCAACAGAAATTTTTGGGTTAGGTCAATCCGTTCGCGAGATATGGGAGTTTAAAGCCAAGAAATGGTTGAGAAGGCAAAAAATTTTTCGCAATTCTGCTGCTCCAAACGCTTAACCAGAATGGCTTAGGGAAAAAATACACGTACCGTTGTAATCGGGCGAGTTTCTACTTTCAAATGCAATAGGAATTTTTGGGTTAGGTCAATCCGTTCGCGAGATATGGGAGTTTGAAGCTAAGAAATGGTTGAGAAGAGAGACAAATTTTTCGCAATTCTGCTGCTTCAAACGCTTAACCAGAATGGCCTAGGGAAAAAATACACATACCGTTGTAATTGGGCGAGTTTCTACTTTCAGATGCAATAGGAATTTTTGGGTTAGGTCAATCAGTTCGCGACATATGGGAGTTTGAAACTAAGAAATGGTTGAGAAGAGAACAAATTTTTCGCAATTCTGCTGCTCCAAACGCTTAACCGGAATGGCCTAGGGAAAAAATACACATACCGTTGTAATCGGGCGAGTTTCTGCTTTCAGATGCAATAGGAATTTTTGTGTTAGGTCAATCCGTTCGCGAGATATGGCAGTTTGAATCTAAGAAATGGTTGAGAAGGCAAAAAATTTTTCGCAATTCTGCTGCTCCAAACGCTTAACCAGAATGGCCCAGGGAGAAAATACACATTCCGTTGTAATCGGGCGAGTTTCTACTTTCAGATGCAATAGGAATTTTTGGGTTAGGTCAATCCGTTCGCCAGATATGGGAGTTTGAAACTAAGAATAGGTTGAGAAGAGAACAAATTTTTCGCAATTCTGCTGCTCCAAACGCTTAACCGGAATGGCCTAGGGAAAAAATACACATACCGTTGTAATCGGGCGAGTTTCTACATTCAGACGCAACAGAAATTTTTGGGTTAGGTCAATCCGTTCGCGAGATATGGGAGTTTAAAGCCAAGAAATGGTTGAGAAGGCAAAAAATTTTTCGCAATTCTGCTGCTCCAAACGCTTAACCAGAATGGCTTAGGGAAAAAATACACATACCGTTGTAATCGGGCGAGTTTCTGCTTTCAGATGCAATAGGAATTTTTGTGTTAGGTCAATCCGTTCGCGAGATATGGGAGTTTGAAGCTAAGAAATGGTTGAGAAGGCAAAAAATTTTTCGCAATTCTGCTGCTCCAAACGTTTAACCAGAATGGCCTAGGGAAAAAATATACATACCGTTGTAATCGGGCGAGTTTCTACTTTCAGATGCAACAGGAATTTTTGGGTTAGGTCAATCCGTTCGCGAGATATGGGAGTTTGAAGCTAAGAAATGGTTGAGAATACAACAAATTTTTCGCACTTCTGCTGCTCCAAACGCTTAACAAGAATGGCCCAGGTAGAAAATACACATTCCGTTGTAATCGGGCGAGTTTCTACTTTCAGACGCAGCAGGAATTTTTGTGTTTTGTCAATCCGTTCGCGAGATATGGGAGTTTGAAGCTAAGAAATGGTTGAGAAGAGAACAAATTTTTCGCAATTCTGCTGCTCCAAACGCTTAGCCAGAATGGCCTAGGGAAAAAATACACATACCGTTGTAATCGGGCGAGTTTCTACTTTCAGATGCAATAGGAATTTTTGGGTTAGGTCAATCCGTTCGCGAGATATGGGTGTTTGAATACAAGAAATGGTTGAGAAGGCAAAAAGTTTTTCGCAATTCTGCTGCTCCAAACGCTTAACCAGAATTGCCTAGGGAAAAAATACACATACCGTTGTAATCGGGCGAGTTTCTACTTTCAGACGCAGCAGGAATTTTTGTGTTTTGTCAATCCGTTCGCGAGATATGGGAGTTTGAAGCTAAGAAATGGTTGAGAAGAGAACAAATTTTTCGCAATTCTGCTGCTCCAAACGCTTAGCCAGAATGGCCTAGGGAAAAAATACACATACCGTTGTAGTCGGGCGAGTTTCTACTTTCAGATGCAATAGGAGTTTTTGGGTTAGGTCAATCCGTTCGCCAGATATGGGAGTTTGAAACTAAGAATAGGTTGAGAAGACAACAAATTTTTCGCACTTCTGCTGCTCCACACGCTTAACCAGAATGGCCTACGGAAAAAATACACATACCGTTGTAATTGGGCGAGTTTCTACTTTCAGATGCAATAGGAATTTTTGTGTTAGGTCAATCCGTTCGCGAGATATGGGAGTTTGAAGCTAAGAAATGTTTGAGAAGGCAAAAAATTTTTCGCAATTCTACTGCTCCAAACGCTTAACCAGAATGGCCCAGGGAAAAAATACACATTCCGTTGTAATCGGGCGAGTTTCTACTTTCAGATGCAATAGGAATTTTTGGGTTAGGTCAATCCATTCGTCAGATATGGGAGTTTGAAACTAAGAATAGGTTGAGAAGACAACAAATTTTTCGCACTTCCGCTGCTCCAAACGCTTAACCAGAATGGCCTACGGAAAAAATACACATACCGTTGTAATTGGGCGAGTTTCTACTTTCAGATGCAATAGGAAGTTTTGGGTTAGGTCAATCCGTTCGCGACATATGGGAGTTTGAAGCTAAGAAATGGTTGAGAAGAGAACAAATTTTTCGCAATTCTGCTGCTCCAAACGCTTAACCGGAATGGCCTAGGGAAAAAATACACATACCGTTGTAATCGGGCGAGTTTCTACATTCAGATGCAATAGGAATTTTTGGGTTAGGTCAGTCCGTTCGCGAGATATGCGAGTTTGAAGCCAAGAAATGGTTGAGAAGGCAAAAAATTTTTCGCAATTCTGCTGCTTCAAACGCTTATCCAGAATGGCCTAGGGAAAAAATACACATACCGTTGTAATCGGGCGAGTTTCTACTTTCAGATGCAATAAGAATTTTTGGGTTAGGTCAATCCGTTCGCCAGATACGGGAGTTTGGAACTAAGAATAGGTTGAGAAGACAACAAATTTTTCGCAATTCTGCTGCTCCAAACGCTTAACCAGAATGGCCTACGGAAAAAATACACATACCGTTGTAATCGGGCGAGTTTCTACTTTCAGACGCAGCAGGAATTTTTGTGTTTGGTCAATCCGTTCGCGAGATGTGGGAGTTTGAAGCTAAGAAATGGTTGAGAAGAGAACAAATTTTTCGCAACTCTGCTGCTCCAAACGCTTAGCCAGAATGGCCTAGGGAAAAAATACACATACCGTTGTAATCGGGCGAGTTTCTACTTTCAGATGCAATAGGAATTTTTGGGTTAGGTCAATCCGTTCGCGAGATATGGGTGTTTGAATACAAGAAATGGTTGAGAAGGCAAAAAGTTTTTCGCAATTCTGCTGCTCCAAACGCTTAAACAGAATTGCCTAGGGAAAAAATACACATACCGTTGTAATCGGGCGAGTTTCTACTTTCAGATGCAACAGGAATTTTTGGGTTAGGTCAATCCGTTCGCGAGATATGGGAGTTTGAAGCTAAGAAATGGTTGAGAAGAGAACAAATTTTTCGCAATTCTGCTGCTCCAAACGCTTAACCAAAATGGCCTAGGGAAAAAATACACATACCGTTGTAATCGGGCGAGTTTCTACTTTCAGACGCAGCAGGAATTTTTGTGTTTGGTCAATCCGTTCGCGAGATGTGGGAGTTTGAAGCTAAGAAATGGTTGAGAAGAGAACAAATTTTTCGCAACTCTGCTGCTCCAAACGCTTAGCCAGAATGGCCTAGGGAAAAAATACACATACCGTTGTAATCGGGCGAGTTTCTACTTTCAGATGCAATAGGAATTTTTGGGATAGGTCAGTCCGTTCGCGAGATATGGGAGTTTGAAGCCAAGAGATGTTTGAGAAGGCAAAAAATTCTTCGCAATTCTGCTGCTTCAAACGCTTAACCAGAATGGCCTAGGGAAAAAATACACATACCGTTGTAACCGGGCGAGTTTCTACTTTCAGATGCAATAGGAATTTTTGGGTTAGGTGAATCCGTTCGCGAGATATGGGTGTTTGAATACAAGAAATGGTTGAGAAGGCAAAAAGTTTTTCGCAATTCTGCTGCTCCAAACGCTTAACCAGAATTGCCTAGGGAAAAAATACACATACCGTTGTAATCGGGCGAGTTTCTACTTTCTGATGCAATAGGAATTTTTGGGATAGGTCAGTCCGTTCGCGAGATATGGGAGTTTGAAGCCAAGAAATGTTTGAGAAGGCAAAAAATTCTTCGCAATTCTGCTGCTTCAAACGCTTAACCAGAATGGCCTACGGAAAAAATACACATACCGTTGTAATCGGGCGAGTTTCTACTTTCAGTTACAATAGAAATTTTTGGATTAAGTCAATCCGTTCGCGAGATATGGGACTTTGATGCTAAGAAATGGTTGACAAGACAACAAATTTTGCGCACTTCTGCTGCTCCAATCGCTTATCCAGAATGGCCAAGGGGAAAAATACACGTACCGTTGTAATCGGGCGAATTTCTACTTTCAAATGCAATAGGAATTTTTGGGTTAGGTCAATCAGTTCGCGACATATGGGAGTTTGAAGCTAAGATATGGTTGAGAAGAGAACAAATTTTTCGCAATTCTGCTGCTCCAAACGCTTAACCGGATTGGACTAGGGAAAAAATACACATACCGTTGTAATTGGGCGAGTTTCTACTTTCAGATGCAATAGGAAGTTTTGGGTTAGGTCAATCCGTTCGGGACATATGGGAGTTTGAAGCTAAGAAATGGTTGAGAAGAGAACAAATTTTTCGCAATTCTGCTGCTCCAAACGCTTAACCGGAATGGCCTAGGGATAAAATACACATACCGTTGTAATCGGGCGAGTTCCTACATTCAGACGCAACAGAAATTTTTGGGTTAGGTCAATCCGTTCGCGAGATATGGGAGTTTAAAGCCAAGAAATGGTTGAGAAGGCAAAAAATTTTTCGCAATTCTGCTGCTCCAAACGCTTAACCAGAATGGCTTAGGGAAAAAATACACGTACCGTTGTAATCGGGCGAGTTTCTACTTTCAAGTGCAATAGGAATTTTTGGGTTAGGTCAATCCGTTCGCGAGATATGGGTGTTTGAAGCTAAGAAATGGTTGAGAAGAGAACAAATTTTTCGCAATTCTGCTGCTTTAAACGCTTAACCAGAATGGCCTAGGGAAAAAATACACATACCGTTGTAACCGGGCGAGTTTCTACTTTCAGATGCAATAGGAATTTTTGGGTTAGGTGAATCCGTTCGCGAGATATGGGTGTTTGAATACAAGAAATGGTTGAGAAGGCAAAAAGTTTTTCGCAATTCTGCTGCTCCAAACGCTTAACCAGAATTGCCTAGGGAAAAAATACACATACCGTTGTAATCGGGCGAGTTTCTACTTTCTGATGCAATAGGAATTTTTGGGATAGGTCAGTCCGTTCGCGAGATATGGGAGTTTGAAGCCAAGAAATGTTTGAGAAGGCAAAAAATTCTTCGCAATTCTGCTGCTTCAAACGCTTAACCAGAATGGCCTACGGAAAAAATACACATACCGTTGTAATCGGGCGAGTTTCTACTTTCAGTTACAATAGAAATTTTTGGATTAAGTCAATCCGTTCGCGAGATATGGGACTTTGATGCTAAGAAATGGTTGACAAGACAACAAATTTTGCGCACTTCTGCTGCTCCAATCGCTTATCCAGAATGGCCAAGGGGAAAAATACACGTACCGTTGTAATCGGGCGAATTTCTACTTTCAAATGCAATAGGAATTTTTGGGTTAGGTCAATCAGTTCGCGACATATGGGAGTTTGAAGCTAAGATATGGTTGAGAAGAGAACAAATTTTTCGCAATTCTGCTGCTCCAAACGCTTAACCGGAATGGACTAGGGAAAAAATACACATACCGTTGTAATTGGGCGAGTTTCTACTTTCAGATGCAATAGGAAGTTTTGGGTTAGGTCAATCCGTTCGGGACATATGGGAGTTTGAAGCTAAGAAATGGTTGAGAAGAGAACAAATTTTTCGCAATTCTGCTGCTCCAAACGCTTAACCGGAATGGCCTAGGGATAAAATACACATACCGTTGTAATCGGGCGAGTTCCTACATTCAGACGCAACAGAAATTTTTGGGTTAGGTCAATCCGTTCGCGAGATATGGGAGTTTAAAGCCAAGAAATGGTTGAGAAGGCAAAAAATTTTTCGCAATTCTGCTGCTCCAAACGCTTAACCAGAATGGCTTAGGGAAAAAATACACGTACCGTTGTAATCGGGCGAGTTTCTACTTTCAAGTGCAATAGGAATTTTTGGGTTAGGTCAATCCGTTCGCGAGATATGGGAGTTTGAAGCTAAGAAATGGTTGAGAAGAGAACAAATTTTTCGCAATTCTGCTGCTTTAAACGCTTAACCAGAATGGCCTAGGGAAAAAATACACATACCGTTGTAATCGGGCGAGTTTCTGCTTTCAGATGCAATAGGAATTTTTGTGTTAGGTCAATCCGTTCGCGAGATATGGGAGTTTGAAGCTAAGAAATGGTTGAGAAGACAACAAATTTTTCGCAATTCTGCTGCTCCAAACGCTTAACCAGAATGGCCCAGGGAAAAAATACACATACCGTTGTAATCGGGCGAGTTTCTACTTTCAGATGCAATAGGAATTTTTGGGTTAGGTCAATCCGTTCGCCAGATACGGGAGTTTGGAACTAAGAATATGTTGAGAAGACAACAAATTTTTCGCAATTCTGCTGCTCCAAACGCTTTACCAGAATGGCCTACGGAAAAAATACACATACCGTTGTAATCGGGCGAGTTTCTACTTTCAGATGCAATAGGAATTTTTGGTTTAGGTCAATCCGTTCGCGAGAAATGGGAGTTTGAAGCCAAGAAATGGTTGAGCAGGCAAAAAATTTTTCGCAATTCTGCTGCTTCAAACGCTTATCCAGAATGGCCTAGGGAAAAAATACACATACCGTTGTAATCGGGCGAGTTTCTGCTTTCAGATGCAATAGGAATTTTTGGGTTAGGTCAATCCGTTCGCCAGATACGGGAGTTTGGAACTAAGAATAGGTTGAGAAGACAACAAATTTTTCGCAATTCTGCTGCTCCAAACGCTTAACCAGAATGGCCTACGGAAAAAATACACATACCGTTGTAATCGGGCGAGTTTCTACTTTCAGACGCAGCAGGAATTTTTGTGTTTGGTCAATCCGTTCGCGAGATATGGGAGTTTGAAGCTAAGAAATGGTTGAGAAGAGAACAAATTTTTCGCAATTCTGCTGCTCCAAACGCTTAGCCAGAATGGCCTAGGGAAAAATACACATACCGTTGTAATCGGGCGAGTTTCTACTTTCAGATGCAACAGGAATTTTTGGGTTAGGTCAATCCGTTCGCGAGATATGGGAGTTTGAAGCTAAGAAATGGTTGAGAAGAGAACAAATTTTTCGCAATTCTGCTGCTCCAAACGCTTAACCAAAATGGCCTAGGGAAAAAATACACATACCGTTGTAATCGGGCGAGTTTCTACTTTCAGATGCAACAGGAATTTTTGGGTTAGGTCAATCCGTTCGCGAGATATGGGAGTTTGAAGCTAAGAAATGGTTGAGAAGAGAACAAATTTTTCGCAGTTCTGCTGCTCCAAACGCTTAACCAAAATGGCCTAGGGAAAAAATACACATACCGTTGTAATCGGCCGAGTTTCTACTTTCTAATGCAATAGGAATTTTTGGGTTAGGTCAATCCGTTCGCGAGATATGGTAGTTTGAAGCTAAGAAATGGTTGAGAAGAGAACAAATTTTTCGCAATTCTGCTGCTCCAAACGCTTAACCAGAATGGCCTAGGGAAAAAATACACATACCGTTGTAATCGGGCGAGTTTCTACTTTCAGATGCAATAGGAATTTTTGGGTTAGATCAGTCCGATCGCGAGATATGGGAGTTTGAAGCCAAGAAATGGTTGAGAAGGCAAAAAATTTTTCGCAATTCTGCTGCTTCAAACGCTTAACCAGAATGGCCTAGGGAAAAAATACACATACCGTTGTTATCGGGCGAGTTTCTACTTTCAGATGCAATAGGAATTTTTGGGTTAGGTCAGTCCGTTCGCGAGATATGGGAGTTTGAAGCCAAGAAATGGTTGAGAAGGCAAAAAATTTTTCGCAATTCTGCTGCTTCAAACGCTTAACCAGAATGGCCCAGGGAAAAAATACACATTCCGTTGTAATCGGGCGAGTTTCTACTTTCAGATGCAATAGGAGTTTTTGGGTTAGGTCAATCCGTTCGCCAGATATGGGAGTTTGAAACTAAGAATAGGTTGAGAAGACAACAAATTTTTCGCACTTCTGCTGCTCCAAACGCTTAACCAGTATGGCCTACGGAAAAAATACACATACCGTTGTAATCGGGCGAGTTTCTACTTTCAGACGCAGCAGGAATTTTTGTGTTTGGTCAATCCGTTCGCGAGATATGGGAGTTTGAAGCTAAGAAATGGTTGAGAAGAGAACAAATTTTTCGCAATTCTGCTGCTCCAAACGCTTAGCCAGAATGGCCTAGGGAAAAATACACATACCGTTGTAATCGGGCGAGTTTCTACTTTCAGATGCAACAGGAATTTTTGGGTTAGGTCAATCCGTTCGCGAGATATGGGAGTTTGAAGCTAAGAAATGGTTGAGAAGAGAACAAATTTTTCGCAGTTCTGCTGCTCCAAACGCTTAACCAAAATGGCCTAGGGAAAAAATACACATACCGTTGTAATCGGCCGAGTTTCTACTTTCTAATGCAATAGGAATTTTTGGGTTAGGTCAATCCGTTCGCGAGATATGGTAGTTTGAAGCTAAGAAATGGTTGAGAAGAGAACAAATTTTTCGCAATTCTGCTGCTCCAAACGCTTAACCAGAATGGCCTAGGGAAAAAATACACATACCGTTGTAAACGGGCGAGTTTCTACTTTCAGATGCAATAGGAATTTTTGGGTTAGATCAGTCCGTTCGCGAGATATGGGAGTTTGAAGCCAAGAAATGGTTGAGAAGGCAAAAAATTTTTCGCAATTCTGCTGCTTCAAACGCTTAACCAGAATGGCCCAGGGAAAAAATACACATTCCGTTGTAATCGGGCGAGTTTCTACTTTCAGATGCAATAGGAGTTTTTGGGTTAGGTCAATCCGTTCGCCAGATATGGGAGTTTGAAACTAAGAATAGGTTGAGAAGACAACAAATTTTTCGCACTTCTGCTGCTCCAAACGCTTAACCAGAATGGCCTACCGAAAAAATACACATACCGTTGTAATCGGCCGAGTTTCTACTTTCTAATGCAATAGGAATTTTTGGGTTAGGTCAATCCGTTCGCGAGATATGGTAGTTTGAAGCTAAGAAATGGTTGAGAAGAGAACAAATTTTTCGCAATTCTGCTGCTCCAAACGCTTAACCAGAATGGCCTAGGGAAAAAATACACATACCGTTGTAATCGGGCGAGTTTCTACTTTCAGATGCAATAGGAATTTTTGGGTTAGGTCAGTCCGTTCGCGAGATATGGGAGTTTGAAGCCAAGAAATGGTTGAGAAGGCAAAAAATTTTTCGCAATTCTGCTGCTTCAAACGCTTAACCAGAATGGCCTAGGGAAAAAATACACATACCGTTGTAATCGGGCGAGTTTCTACTTTCAGATGCAATAGGAATTTTTGGGTTAGGTCAGTCCGTTCGCGAGATATGGGAGTTTGAAGCCAAGAAATGGTTGAGAAGGCAAAAAATTTTTCGCAATTCTGCTGCTTCAAACGCTTAACCAGAATGGCCCAGGGAAAAAATACACATTCCGTTGTAATCGGGCGAGTTTCTACTTTCAGATGCAATAGGAGTTTTTTGGTTAGGTCAATCCGTTCGCCAGATATGGGAGTTTGAAACTAAGAATAGGTTGAGAAGACAACAAATTTTTCGAACTTCTGCTGCTCCAAACGCTTAACCAGAATGGCCTACGGAAAAAATACACATACCGTTGTAATCGGGCGAGTTTCTACTTTCAGATGCAACAGGAATTTTTGGGTTAGGTCAATCCGTTCGCGAGATATGGGAGTTTGAAGCTAAGAAATGGTTGAGAAGAGAACAAATTTTTCGCAGTTCTGCTGCTCCAAACGCTTAACCAAAATGGCCTAGGGAAAAAATACACATACCGTTGTAATCGGCCGAGTTTCTACTTTCTAATGCAATAGGAATTTTTGGGTTAGGTCAATCCGTTCGCGAGATATGGTAGTTTGAAGCTAAGAAATGGTTGAGAAGAGAACAAATTTTTCGCAATTCTGCTGCTCCAAACGCTTAACCAGAATGGCCTAGGGAAAAAATACACATACCGTTGTAAACGGGCGAGTTTCTACTTTCAGATGCAATAGGAATTTTTGGGTTAGATCAGTCCGTTCGCGAGATATGGGAGTTTGAAGCCAAGAAATGGTTGAGAAGGCAAAAAATTTTTCGCAATTCTGCTGCTTCAAACGCTTAACCAGAATGGCCCAGGGAAAAAATACACATTCCGTTGTAATCGGGCGAGTTTCTACTTTCAGATGCAATAGGAGTTTTTGGGTTAGGTCAATCCGTTCGCGAGATATGGGAGTTTGAAGCTAAGAAATGGTTGAGAAGAGAACAAATTTTTCGCAATTCTGCTGCTCCAAACGCTTAACCAGAATGGCCTAGGGAAAAAATACACATACCGTTGTAATCGGGCGAGTTTCTACTTTCAGATGCAATAGGAATTTTTGGGTTAGGTCAGTCCGTTCGCGAGATATGGGAGTTTGAAGCCAAGAAATGGTTGAGAAGGCAAAAAATTTTTCGCAATTCTGCTGCTTCAAACGCTTAACCAGAATGGCCTAGGGAAAAAATACACATACCGTTGTAATCGGGCGAGTTTCTACTTTCAGATGCAATAGGAATTTTTGGGTTAGGTCAGTCCGTTCGCGAGATATGGGAGTTTGAAGCCAAGAAATGGTTGAGAAGGCAAAAAATTTTTCGCAATTCTGCTGCTTCAAACGCTTAACCAGAATGGCCCAGGGAAAAAATACACATTCCGTTGTAATCGGGCGAGTTTCTACTTTCAGATGCAATAGGAGTTTTTTGGTTAGGTCAATCCGTTCGCCAGATATGGGAGTTTGAAACTAAGAATAGGTTGAGAAGACAACAAATTTTTCGAACTTCTGCTGCTCCAAACGCTTAACCAGAATGGCCTACGGAAAAAATACACATACCGTTGTAATCGGGCGAGTTTCTACTTTCAGATGCAATAGGAATTTTTGGGTTAGGTCAATCCGTTCGCGACATATAGGAGTTTGAAGCTAAGAAATGGTTGAGAAGAGAACAAATTTTTCGCAATTCTGCTGCTCCAAACGTTTAACCGGAATGGCCTAGGGAAAAAATACACATACCGTTGTAATCGGGCGAGTTTCTACTCTCAGACGCAACAGAAATTTTTGTGTTAGGTCAATCCGTTCGCGAGATATGGGAGTTTGAAGCTAAGAAATGGTTGAGAAGGCAAAAAATTTTTCGCAATTCTGCTGCTTCAAACGCTTAACCAGAATGGCCCAGGGAAAAAATACACATACCGTTGTAACCGGGCGAGTTTCTACTTTCAGATGCAATAGGAATTTTTGGGCTATGTCAGTCCGTTCGCGAGATATGGGAGTTTGAAGCCAAGAAATGGTTGAGAAGGCAAAAAATTTTTCGCAATTCTGCTGCTTCAAACGCTTAACCAGAATGGCCCAGGGAAAAAATACACATACCGTTGTAATCGGGCGAGTTTCTACTTTCAGATGCAATAGGAATTTTTGGGATAGGTCAGTCCGTTCGCGAGATATGGGAGTTTGAAGCCAAAAAATGTTTGAGAAGGCAAAAAATTCTTCGCAATTCTGCTGCTTCAAACGCTTAACCAGAATGGCCTAGGGAAAAAATACACATACCGTTGTAACCGGGCGAGTTTCTACTTTCAGATGCAATAGGAATTTTTGGTCTATGTCAGTCCGTTCGCGAGATATGGGAGTTTGAAGCCAAGAAATGGTTGAGAAGGCAAAAAATTTTTCGCAATTCTGCTGCTTCAAACGCTTAACCAGAATGGCCCAGGGAAAAAATACACATACCGTTGTAATCGGGCGAGTTTCTACTTTCAGATGCAATAGGAATTTTTGGGTTAGGTCAGTCCGTTCGCGAGATATGGGAGTTTGAAGCCAAGAAATGGTTGAGAATGCAAAAAATTTTTCGCAATTCTGCTGCTCCAAACGCTTAACCAGAATGGCCTAGGGAAAAAATACACATACCGTTCTAATCGGGCGAGCTTCTACTTTCAGATGCAATAGGAATTTTTGGGTTAGGTCAATCCGTTCGCGAGATATGATAGTTTGAAGCTAAGAAATGTTTGAGAAGACAACAAATTTTTCGCAATTCTGCTGCTCCAAACACTTAACCAGAGTGGCCTACGGAAAAAATACACACACCGTTGTAATCGGGCGAGTTTCTACTTTCAGATGCAGTAGGAATTTTTGGGTAGGGTCAATCCGTTCGCGAGATATGGGAGTTTGAAGCCAAGAAATGGTTGAGAAGGCAAAAAATTTTTCGCAATTCTGCTGCTCCAAACGCTTAACCAGAATGGCCTACGGAAAAAATACACACACCGTTGTAATCGGGCGAGTTTCTACTTTCAGATGCAATAGGAATTTTTGGGTAAGGTCAATCCGTTCGCGAGATATGGGAGTTTGAAGCCAAGAAATGGTTGAGAAGGCAAAAAATTTTTCGCAATTCTGCTGCTTCAAACGCTTAACCAGAATGGCCCAGGGAAAAAATACACATACCGTTGTAATCGGGCGAGTTTCTACTTTCAGATGCAATAGGAATTTTTGGGTTAGGTCAGTCCGTTCGCGAGATATGGGAGTTTGAAGCCAAGAAATGGTTGAGAAGGCAAAAAATTTTTCGCAATTCTGCTGCTCCAAACGCTTAACCAGAATGGCCTAGGGAAAAAATACACATACCGTTGTAATCGGGCGAGTTTCTACTTTCAGACGCTGCAGGAATTTTTGTGTTTGGTCAATCCGTTCGCGAGATATGGGAGATTGAAGCTAAGAAATGGTTGAGAAGACAACAAATTTTTCGCAATTCTGCTGCTCCAAATGCTTAACCAGAATGGCCCAGGGAAAAAATACACATACCGTTGTAATAGGGAGAGTTTCTACTTTCAGATGCAATAGGAATTTTCGGGTTAGGTCATTCCGTTCGCGAGATATGGGAGTTTGAAGCTAAGAAATGGTTGAGAAGGCAACAAATTTTTCGCATTTCTGCTGCTTCAAACGCTTAACCAGAATGGCCCAGGGAAAAAATACACATACCGTTGTAATCGGGCGAGCTTCTACTTTCAGATGCAATAGGAATTTTTGGGTTAGGTCAGTCCGTTCGCGAGATATGGGAGTTTGAAGCCAAGAAATGGTTGAGAAGGCAAAAAATTTTTCGCAATTCTGCTGCTCCAAACGCTTAACCAGAATGGCCTAGGGAAAAAATACACATACCGTTCTAATCGGGCGAGTTTCTACATTCAGATGCAATAGGAATTTTTGGGTTAGGTCAATCCGTTCGCGAGATATGGGAGTTTGAAGCTAAGAAATGTTTGAGAAGACAACAAATTTTTCGCAATTCTGCTGCTCCAAACGCTTAACCAGAATGGCCTACGGAAAAAATACACACACCGTTGTAATCGGGCGAGTTTCTACTTTCAGACGCAGCAGGAATTTTTGTGTTTGGTCAATCCGTTCGCGAGATATGGGAGTTTGAAGCTAAGAAATGGTTGAGAAGGCAAAAAATTTTTCGCAATTCTGCTGCTTCAAACGCTTAACCAGAATGGCCCAGGGAAAAAATACACATTCCGTTGTAATCGGTCGAGTTTCTACTTTCAGATGCAATAGGAATTTTTGGGTTAGGTCAATCCGTTTGCCAGATATGGGAGCTTGAAACGAAGAATAGGTTGAGAAGACAACAAATTTTTCGCACCTCTGCGGCTCCAAACGCTTAACCAGAATGGCCTACGGAAAAAATACACATACCGTTGTAATCGGGCGAGTTTCTACTTTCAGATGCTATAGGAATTTTTGGGTCAGGTCAATCCGTTCGCGAGATATGGGAGTTTGAAGCCAAGAAATGGTTGAGGAGGCAAAAAATTTTTCGCAATTCTGCTGCTTCAAACGCTTAACCAGAATGGCCTAGGGAAAAAATACACATACCGTTGTAATCGGGCGAGCTTCTACTTTCAGATGCAATGGGAATTTTTGGGTTAGGTCAAACCGTTCGCGACATACGGGAGTTTGAAACTAAGAAATGGTTGAGAAGACAACAAATTTTTCGCAATTCTGCTGCTCCAAACGCTTAACCAGAATCGCCTGGAGAAAAAATACACATACCGTTGTAATCGGGCGAGTTTCTACTTTCAGATGCTATAGGAATTTTTGGGTCAGGTCAATCCGTTCGCGAGATATGGGAGTTTGAAGCCAAGAAATGGTTGAGAAGGCAAAAAATTTTTCGCAATTCTGCTGCTTCAAACGCTTAACCAGAATGGCCTAGGGAAAAAATACACATACCGTTGTAATCGGGCGAGCTTCTACTTTCAGATGCAATGGGAATTTTTGGGTTAGGTCAAACCTTTCGCGACATACGGGAGTTTGAAACTAAGAAATGGTTGAGAAGAGAACAAATTTTTCGCAATTCTGCTGCTTCAAACGCTTAACCAGAATGGCCTAGGGAAAAAATACACACACCGTTGTAATCGGGCGAGTTTCTACTTTCAGACGCAGCAGGAATTTTTGTGTTTGGTCAATCCGTTCGCGAGATATGGGAGTTTGAAGCTAAGAAATGGTTGAGAAGGCAAAAAATTTTTCGCAATTCTGCTGCTTCAAACGCTTAACCAGAATGGCCCAGGGAAAAAATACACATTCCGTTGTAATCGGTCGAGTTTCTACTTTCAGATGCAATAGGAATTTTTGGGTTAGGTCAATCCGTTTGCCAGATATGGGAGCTTGAAACTAAGAATAGGTTGAGAAGACAACAAATTTTTCGCACCTCTGCTGCTCCAAACGCTTAACCAGAATGGCCTACGGAAAAAATACACATACCGTTGTAATCGGGCGAGTTTCTACTTTCAGATGCTATAGGAATTTTTGGGTCAGGTCAATCCGTTCGCGAGATATGGGAGTTTGAAGCCAAGAAATGGTTGAGAAGGCAAAAAATTTTTCGCAATTCTGCTGCTTCAAACGCTTAACCAGAATGGCCTAGGGAAAAAATACACATACCGTTGTAATCGGGCGAGCTTCTACTTTCAGATGCAATGGGAATTTTTGGGTTAGGTCAAACCTTTCGCGACATACGGGAGTTTGAAACTAAGAAATGGTTGAGAAGACAACAAATTTTTCGCAATTCTGCTGCTCCAAACGCTTAACCAGAATGGCCTGGAGAAAAAATACACGTACCGTTGTAATCGGGCGTGTTTCTACTTTCAAATGCAATAGGAATTTTTGGGTTAGGTCAATCCGTTCGCGAGATATGGGAGTTTGAAGCTAAGAAATGGTTGAGAAGAGAACAAATTTTTCGCAATTCTGCTGCTTCAAACGCTTAACCAGAATGGCCTAGGGAAAAAATACACATACCGTTGTAATCGGGAGAGTTTCTACTTTCAGATGCAATAGGAATTTTTGGGTTAGGTCAGTCCGTTCGCGAGATATGGGAGTTTGAAGCCAAGAAATGGTTGAGAAGGCAACAAATTTTTCGCAATTCTGCTGCTTCAAACGCTTAACCAGAATGGCCTAGGGAAAAAATACACATACCGTTGTAATCGGGCGAGTTTCTACTTTCAGACGCAGCAGGAATTTTTGTGTTAGGTCAGTCCGTTCGCGACATATGGGAGTTTGAAGCTAAGAAATGGTTGAGAAGACAACAAATTTTTCGCAATTCTGCTGCTTCAAACGCTTAACCAGAATGGCCTAGGGAAAAAATACACACACCGTTGTAATCGGGCGAGTTTCTACTTTCAGACGCAGCAGGAATTTTTGTGTTTGGTCAATCCGTTCGCGAGATATGGGAGTTTGAAGCTAAGAAATGGTTGAGAAGGCAAAAAATTTTTCGCAATTCTGCTGCTTCAAACGCTTAACCAGAATGGCCCAGGGAAAAAATACACATTCCGTTGTAATCGGTCGAGTTTCTACTTTCAGATGCAATAGGAATTTTTGGGTTAGGTCAATCCGTTTGCCAGATATGGGAGCTTGAAACTAAGAATAGGTTGAGAAGACAACAAATTTTTCGCACCTCTGCTGCTCCAAACGCTTAACCAGAATGGCCTACGGAAAAAATACACATACCGTTGTAATCGGGCGAGTTTCTACTTTTAGATGCTATAGGAATTTTTGGGTCAGGTCAATCCGTTCGCGAGATATGGGAGTTTGAAGCCAAGAAATGGTTGAGAAGGCAAAAAATTTTTCGCAATTCTGCTGCTTCAAACGCTTAACCAGAATGGCCTAGGGAAAAAATACACATACCGTTGTAATCGGGCGAGCTTCTACTTTCAGATGCAATGGGAATTTTTGGGTTAGGTCAAACCTTTCGCGACATACGGGAGTTTGAAACTAAGAAATGGTTGAGAAGACAACAAATTTTTCGCAATTCTGCTGCTCCAAACGCTTAACCAGAATGGCCTGGAGAAAAAATACACGTACCGTTGTAATCGGGCGTGTTTCTACTTTCAAATGCAATAGGAATTTTTGGGTTAGGTCAATCCGTTCGCGAGATATGGGAGTTTGAAGCTAAGAAATGGTTGAGAAGAGAACAAATTTTTCGCAATTCTGCTGCTTCAAACGCTTAACCAGAATGGCCTAGGGAAAAAATACACATACCGTTGTAATCGGGAGAGTTTCTACTTTCAGATGCAATAGGAATTTTTGGGTTAGGTCAGTCCGTTCGCGAGATATGGGAGTTTGAAGCCAAGAAATGGTTGAGAAGGCAACAAATTTTTCGCAATTCTGCTGCTTCAAACGCTTAACCAGAATGGCCTAGGGAAAAAATACACATACCGTTGTAATCGGGCGAGTTTCTACTTTCAGACGCAGCAGGAATTTTTGTGTTAGGTCAGTCCGTTCGCGACATATGGGAGTTTGAAGCTAAGAAATGGTTGAGAAGACAACAAATTTTTCGCAATTCTGCTGCTCCAAACGCTTAACCAGAATGGCCTACGGAAAAAATACACACACCGTTGTAATCGGGCGAGTTTCTACTTTCAGATGCAATAGGAATTTTTGGGTAAGGTCAATCCGTTCGCGAGATATGGGAGTTTGAAGCCAAGAAATGGTTGAGAAGGCAAAAAATTTTTCGCAATTCTGCTGCTTCAAACGCTTATCCAGAATGGCCTAGGGAAAAAATACACATACCGTTGTAATCGGGCGAGTTTCTACTTTCAGATGCAATAGGAATTTTCGGGTTAGGTCATGCCGTTCGCGAGATATGGGAGTTTGAAGCTAAGAAATGGTTGAGAAGACAACAAATTTTTCGCACTTCTGCTGCTCCAAACGCTTAACCAGAATGGCCCTGGGAAAAAATACACATACCGTTGTAATCGGGCGAGTTTCTACTTTCAGATGCAATAGGAATTTTTGGGTTAGGTCAGTCCGTTCGCGAGATATGGGAGTTTGAAGCTAAGAAATGGTTGAGAAGGCAAACAATTTTTCGCAATTCTGCTGCTTCAAACGCTTAACCAGAATGGCCCAGGGAAAAAATACACATTCCGTTGTAATCGGGCGAGTTTCTACTTTCAGATGCAATAGCAATTTTTGGGTTAGGTCAATCCGTTTGCCAGATATGGGAGTTTGAATCTAAGAAATGGTTGAGAGGACAACAAATTTTTCGCAATTCTGCTGCTCCAAACGCTTAACCAGAATGGCCCAGGGAAAAAATACACATACCGTTGTAACCGGGCGAGTTTCTACTTTCAGATGCAATAAGAATTTTTGGGCTATGCCAGTCCGTTCGCGAGATATGGGAGTTTGAAACCAAGAAATGCTTGAGAAGGCAAAAAATTTTTCGCAATTCTGCTGCTTCAAACGCTTAACCAGAATGGCCCAGGGAAAAAATACACATTCCGTTGTAATCGGGCGAGTTTCTACTTTCAGATGCAATAGCAATTTTTGGGTTAGGTCAATCCGTTTGCCAGATATGGGAGTTTGAATCTAAGAAATGGTTGAGAGGACAACAAATTTTTCGCAATTCTGCTGCTCCAAACGCTTAACCAGAATGGCCCAGGGAAAAAATACACATACCGTTGTAATCGGGCGAGTTTCTACTTTAAGATGCAATAGGACTTTTTGGGTCAGGTCAGTCCGTTCGCGAGATATAGGAGTTTGAAGCCAAGAAATGGTTGAGAAGGCAAAAAATTTTTCGCAATTCTGCTGCTCCAAACGCTTAACCAGAATGGCCTAGGGAAAAAATACACATACCGTTGTAATTGGGCGAGTTTCTACTTTCAGATGCAATAGGAATTTTTGTGTTAGGTCAATCCGTTCGCGAGATATGGGAGTTTGAAGCTAAGAAATGGTTGAGAAGGCAAAAAATTTTTCGCAATTCTGCTGCTCCAAACGCTTAACCAGAATGGCCCAGGGAAAAAATACACATACCGTTGTAATCGGGCGAGTTTCTACTTTCAGACGCAACAGAAATTTTTGGGTTCGGTCAATCCGTTCGCGAGATATGGGGGTTTAAAGCCAAGAAATGGTTGAGAAGGCAAAAAATTTTTCGCAATTCTGCTGCTCCAAACGCTTAACCAGAATGGCCTAGGGAAAAAATACACATACCGTTGTAATCGGGCGAGTTTCTACTTTCAGATGCAATAGGACTTTTTGGGTCAGGTCAGTCCGTTCGCGAGGTATGGGAGTTTGAAGCCAAGAAATGGTTGAGAAGGCAAAAAATTTTTCGCAATTCTGCTACTTCAAAAGCTTAACCAGAATGGCCTAGGGAAAAAATACACATACCGTTGTAATTGGGCGAGTTTCTACTTTCAGATGCAATAGGAATTTTTGGGTTAGGTCAATCTGTTCGCGACATATGGGAGTTTGAAGCTAAGAAATGGTTGAGAAGAGAACAAATTTTTCGCAATTCTGCTGCTCCAAACGCTTAACCGGAATGGCCTAGGGAAAAAATACACATACCGTTGTAATCGGGCGAGTTTCTACTTTCAGACGCAGCAGGAATTTTTGTGTTAGATCGATCCGTTCGCGACATATGGGAGTTTGAAGCTAAGAAATGGTTGAGAAGACAACAAATTTTTCGCAATTCTGCTGCTCCAAACGCTTAACCAGAATGGCCTACGGAAAAAATACACACACCGTTGTAATCGGGCGAGTTTCTACTTTCAGATGCAATGGGAATTTTCGGGTTAGGTCATTCCGTTCGCGAGATATGGGAGTTTGAAGCTAAGAAATGGTTGAGAAGACAACAAATTTTTCGCAATTCTGCTGCTCCAAACGCTTAACCAGAATGGCCCAGGGGAAAAATACACATACCGTTGTAATCGGGCGAGATTCTACTTTCAGATGCAATAGGAATTTTTGGGTTAGGTCAGTCCGTTCGCGAGATATGGGAGTTTGAAGCCAAGAAATGGTTGAGAAGGCAAAAAATTTTTCGCAATTCTGCTGCTCCAAACGCTTAACCAGAATGGCCTAGGGAAAAAATACACATACCGTTCTGATCGGGCGAGTTTCTACTTTCAGATGCAATAGGAATTTTTGGGTTAGGTCAATCCGTTCGCGAGATATGGGAGTTTGAAGCTAAGAAATGTTTGAGAAGACAACAAATTTTTCGCAATTCTGCTGCTCCAAACGCTTAACCAGAATGGCCTACGGAAAAAATACACACACCGTTGTAATCGGGCGAGTTTCTACTTTCAGATGCAATAGGAATTTTTGGGTAAGGTCAATCCGTTCGCGAGATATGGGAGTTTGAAGCCAAGAAATGGTTGAGAAGGCAAAAAATTTTTCGCAATTCTGCTGCTCCAAACGCTTAACCAGAATGGCCTAGGGAAAAAATACACATACCGCTCTAATCGGGCGAGTTTCTACTTTCAGATGCAATAGGAATTTTTGGGTTAGGTCAATCCGTTCGCGAGATATGGGAGTTTGAAGCTAAGAAATGTTTGAGAAGACAACAAATTTTTCGCAATTCTGCTGCTCCAAACGCTTAACCAGAATGGCCTACGGAAAAAATACACACACCGTTGTAATCGGGCGAGTTTCTACTTTCAGATGCAATAGGAATTTTTGGGTAAGGTCAATCCGTCCGCGAGATATGGGAGTTTGAAGCCAAGAAATGGTTGAGAAGGCAAAAAATTTTTCGCAACTCTGCTGCTTCAAACGCTTATCCAGAGTGGCCTAGGGAAAAAATACACATACCGTTGTAATCGGGCGAGTTTCTACTTTCAGACGCAGCAGGAATTTTTGTGTTTGGTCAATCCGTTCGCGAGATATGGGAGTTTGAAGCTAAGAAATGGTTGAGAAGACAACAAATTTTTCGCAATTCTGCTGCTCCAAACGCTTAACCAGAATGGCCCAGGGAAAAAATACACATACCGTTGTAATCGGGCGAGATTCTACTTTCAGATGCAATAGGAATTTTTGGGTGAGGTCAGTCCGTTCGCGAGATATGGGAGTTTGAAGCCAAGAAATGGTTGAGAAGGCAAAAAATTTTTCGCAATTCTGCTGCTCCAAACGCTTAACCAGAATGGCCTAGGGAAAAAATACACATACCGTTGTAATCGGGCGAGTTTCTACTTTCAGATGCAATAGGAATTTTTGGGTTGGGTCAATCCGTTCGCGACATATAGGAGTTTGAAGCTAAGAAATGGTTGAGAAGGCAAAAAATTTTTCGCAATTCTGCTGCTTCAAACGCTTAACCAGAATGGCCTAGGGAAAAAATACACATACCGTTGTAATCGGGCGAGTTTCTACTTTCTGATGCAATAGGAATTTTTGGGATAGGTCAGTCCGTTCGCGAGATATGGGAGTTTGAAGCCAAGAAATGTTTGAGAAGGCAAAAAATTCTTCGCAATTCTGCTGCTTCAAACGCTTAACCAGAATGGCCAAGGGAAAAAATACACATACCGTTGTAACCGGGCGAGTTTCTACTTTCAGATGCAATAGGAATTTTTGGGCTATGTCAGTCCGTTCGCGAGATATGGGAGTTTGAAGCCAAGAAATGGTTGAGGAGGCAAAAAATTTTTCGCAATTCTGCTGCTTCAAACGCTTAACCAGAATGGCCCAGGGAAAAAATACACATACCGTTGTAATCGGGCGAGTTTCTACTTTCAGATGCAATAGGACTTTTTGGGTCAGGTCAGTCCGTTCGCGAGGTATGGGAGTTTGAAGCCAAGAAATGGTTGAGAAGGCAAAAAATTTTTCGCAATTCTGCTGCTTCAAAAGCTTAACCAGAATGGCCTAGGGAAAAAATACACATACCGTTGTAATTGGGCGAGTTTCTACTTTCAGATGCAATAGGAATTTTTGGGTTAGGTCAATCCGTTCGCGACATATGGGAGTTTGAAGCTAAGAAATGGTTGAGAAGAGAACAAATTTTTCGCAATTCTGCTGCTCCAAACGCTTAACCGGAATGGCCTAGGGAAAAAATACACATACCGTTGTAATCGGGCGAGTTTCTACTTTCAGACGCAGCAGGAATTTTTGTGTTAGGTCAATCCGTTCGCGACATATGGGAGTTTGAAGCTAAGAAATGGTTGAGAAGACAACAAATTTTTCGCAATTCTGCTGCTCCAAACGCTTAACCAGAATGGCCTACGGAAAAAATACACACACCGTTGTAATCGGGCGAGTTTCTACTTTCAGATGCAATAGGAATTTTTGGGTAAGGTCAATCCGTTCGCGAGATATGGGAGTTTGAAGCCAAGAAATGGTTGAGAAGGCAAAAAATTTTTCGCAATTCTGCTGCTTCAAACGCTTAACCAGAATGGCCCAGGGAAAAAATACACATACCGTTGTAATCGGGCGAGTTTCTACTTTCAGATGCAATAGGAATTTTTGGGTTAGGTCAGTCCGTTCGCGAGATATGGGAGTTTGAAGCCAAGAAATGGTTGAGAAGGCAAAAAATTTTTCGCAATTCTGCTGCTCCAAACGCTTAACCAGAATGGCCTAGGGAAAAAATACACATACCGTTCTAATCGGGCGAGTTTCTACTTTCAGATGCAATAGGAATTTTTGGGTTAGGTCAATCCGTTCGCGAGATATGGTAGTTTGAAGCTAAGAAATGTTTGAGAAGACAACAAATTTTTCGCAATTCTGCTGCTCCAAACACTTAACCAGAGTGGCCTACGGAAAAAATACACACACCGTTGTAATCGGGCGAGTTTCTACTTTCAGATGCAATAGGAATTTTTGGGTAGGGTCAATCCGTTCGCGAGATATGGGAGTTTGAAGCCAAGAAATGGTTGAGAAGGCAAAAAATTTTTCGCAATTCTGCTGCTTCAAACGCTTATCCAGAATGGCCTAGGGAAAAAATACACATACCGTTGTAATCGGGCGAGTTTCTACTTTCAGACGCAGCAGGAATTTTTGTGTTTGGTCAATCCGTTCGCGAGATATGGGAGTTTGAAGCTAAGAAATGGTTGAGAAGACAACAAATTTTTCGCAATTCTGCTGCTCCAAATGCTTAACCAGAATGGCCCAGGGAAACAATACACATACCGTTGTAATCGGGAGAGTTTCTACTTTCAGGTGCAATAGGAATTTTTGGGCTATGTCAGTCCGTTCGCCAGATATGGGAGTTTGAAGCCAAGAAATGGTTGAGGAGGCAAAAAATTTTTCGCAATTCTGCTGCTTCAAACGCTTAACCAGAATGGCCCAGGGAAAAAATACACATACCGTTGTAATCGGGCGAGTTTCTACTTTCAGATGCAATAGGACTTTTTGGGTCAGGTCAGTCCGTTCGCGAGGTATGGGAGTTTGAAGCCAAGAAATGGTTGAGAAGGCAAAAAATTTTTCGCAATTCTGCTGCTTCAAAAGCTTAACCAGAATGGCCTAGGGAAAAAATACACATACCGTTGTAATTGGGCGAGTTTCTACTTTCAGATGCAATAGGAATTTTTGGGTTAGGTCAATCCGTTCGCGACATATGGGAGTTTGAAGCTAAGAAATGGTTGAGAAGAGAACAAATTTTTCGCAATTCTGCTGCTCCAAACGCTTAACCGGAATGGCCTAGGGAAAAAATACACATACCGTTGTAATCGGGCGAGTTTCTACTTTCAGACGCAGCAGGAATTTTTGTGTTAGGTCAATCCGTTCGCGACATATGGGAGTTTGAAGCTAAGAAATGGTTGAGAAGACAACAAATTTTTCGCAATTCTGCTGCTCCAAACGCTTAACCAGAATGGCCTACGGAAAAAATACACACACCGTTGTAATCGGGCGAGTTTCTACTTTCAGATGCAATAGGAATTTTTGGGTAAGGTCAATCCGTTCGCGAGATATGGGAGTTTGAAGCCAAGAAATGGTTGAGAAGGCAAAAAATTTTTCGCAATTCTGCTGCTTCAAACGCTTAACCAGAATGGCCCAGGGAAAAAATACACATACCGTTGTAATCGGGCGAGTTTCTACTTTCAGATGCAATAGGAATTTTTGGGTTAGGTCAGTCCGTTCGCGAGATATGGGAGTTTGAAGCCAAGAAATGGTTGAGAAGGCAAAAAATTTTTCGCAATTCTGCTGCTCCAAACGCTTAACCAGAATGGCCTAGGGAAAAAATACACATACCGTTCTAATCGGGCGAGTTTCTACTTTCAGATGCAATAGGAATTTTTGGGTTAGGTCAATCCGTTCGCGAGATATGGTAGTTTGAAGCTAAGAAATGTTTGAGAAGACAACAAATTTTTCGCAATTCTGCTGCTCCAAACACTTAACCAGAGTGGCCTACGGAAAAAATACACACACCGTTGTAATCGGGCGAGTTTCTACTTTCAGATGCAATAGGAATTTTTGGGTAGGGTCAATCCGTTCGCGAGATATGGGAGTTTGAAGCCAAGAAATGGTTGAGAAGGCAAAAAATTTTTCGCAATTCTGCTGCTTCAAACGCTTATCCAGAATGGCCTAGGGAAAAAATACACATACCGTTGTAATCGGGCGAGTTTCTACTTTCAGACGCAGCAGGAATTTTTGTGTTTGGTCAATCCGTTCGCGAGATATGGGAGTTTGAAGCTAAGAAATGGTTGAGAAGACAACAAATTTTTCGCAATTCTGCTGCTCCAAATGCTTAACCAGAATGGCCCAGGGAAACAATACACATACCGTTGTAATCGGGAGAGTTTCTACTTTCAGGTGCAATAGGAATTTTCGGGTTAGGTCATTCCGTTCGCGAGATATGGGAGTTTGAAGCTAAGAAATGGTTGAGAAGACAACAAATTTTTCGCACTTCTGCTGCTTCAAACGCTTAACCAGAATGGCCCAGGGAAAAAATACACATACCGTTGTAATCGGGCGAGTTTCTACTTTCAGATGCAATAGGAATTTTTGGGTTAGGTCAGTCCGTTCGCGAGATATGGGAGTTTGAAACCAAGAAATGGTTGAGAAGGCAAAAAATTTTTCGCAATTCTGCTGCTCCAAACGCTTAACCAGAATGGCCTAGGGAAAAAATACACATACCGTTCTAATCGGGCGAGTTTCTACATTCAGGTGCAATAGGAATTTTTGGGTTAGGTCAATCCGTTCACGAGATATGGGAGTTTGAAGCTAAGAAATGTTTGAGAAGACAACAAATTTTTCGCAATTCTGCTGCTCCAAACGCTTAACCAGAATGGCCTACGGAAAAAATACACACACCGTTGTAATCGGGCGAGTTTCTACTTTCAGACGCAGCAGGAATTTTTGTGTTTGGTCAATCCGTTCGCGAGATATGGGAGTTTGAAGCTAAGAAATGGTTGAGAAGGCAAAAAATTTTTCGCAATTCTGCTGCTTCAAACGCTTAACCAGAATGGCCCAGGGAAAAAATACACATTCCGTTGTAATCGGTCGAGTTTCTACTTTCAGATGCAATAGGAATTTTTGGGTTAGGTCAATCCGTTTGCCAGATATGGGAGCTTGAAACTAAGAATAGGTTGAGAAGACAACAAATTTTTCGCACCTCTGCTGCTCCAAACGCTTAACCAGAATGGCCTACGGAAAAAATACACATACCGTTGTAATCGGGCGAGCTTCTACTTTCAGATGCAATGGGAATTTTTGGGTTAGGTCAAACCGTTCGCGACATACGGGAGTTTGAAACTAAGAAATGGTTGAGAGGACAACAAATTTTTCGCAATTCTGCTGCTCCAAACGCTTAACCAGAATCGCCTGGAGAAATAATACACATACCGTTGTAATCGGGCGAGTTTCTACTTTCAGATGCTATAGGAATTTTTGGGTTAGGTCAATCCGTTCGCGACATATGGGAGTTTGAAGCTAAGAAATGGTTGAGAAGAGAACAAATTTTTCGCAATTCTGCTGCTCCAAACGCTTAACCGGAATGGCCTAGGGAAAAAATACACATACCGTTGTAATCGGGCGAGTTTCTACTTTCAGACGCAGCAGGAATTTTTGTGTTAGGTCAATCCGTTCGCGACATATGGGAGTTTGAAGCTAAGAAATGGTTGAGAAGACAACAAATTTTTCGCAATTCTGCTGCTCCAAACGCTTAACCAGAATGGCCTACGGAAAAAATACACACACCGTAGTAATCGGGCGAGTTTCTACTTTCAGATGCAATAGGAATTTTTGGGTAAGGTCAATCCGTTCGCGAGATATGGGAGTTTGAAGCCAAGAAATGGTTGAGAAGGCAAAAAATTTTTCGCAATTCTGCTGCTTCAAACGCTTAACCAGAATGGCCCAGGGAAAAAATACACATACCGTTGTAATCGGGCGAGTTTCTACTTTCAGATGCAATAGGAATTTTTGGGTTAGGTCAGTCCGTTCGCGAGATATGGGAGTTTGAAGCCAAGAAATGGTTGAGAAGGCAAAAAATTTTTCGCAATTCTGCTGCTCCAAACGCTTAACCAGAATGGCCTAGGGAAAAAATACACATACCGTTCTAATCGGGCGAGTTTCTACTTTCAGATGCAATAGGAATTTTTGGGTTAGGTCAATCCGTTCGCGAGATATGGTAGTTTGAAGCTAAGAAATGTTAGAGAAGACAACAAATTTTTCGCAATTCTGCTGCTCCAAACACTTAACCAGAGTGGCCTACGGAAAAAATACACACACCGTTGTAATCGGGCGAGTTTCTACTTTCAGATGCAATAGGAATTTTTGGGTAGGGTCAATCCGTTTGCGAGATATGGGAGTTTGAAGCCAAGAAATGGTTGAGAAGGCAAAAAATTTTTCGCAATTCTGCTGCTTCAAACGCTTATCCAGAATGGCCTAGGGAAAAAATACACATACCGTTGTAATCGGGCGAGTTTCTACTTTCAGACGCAGCAGGAATTTTTGTGTTTGGTCAATCCGTTCGCGAGATATGGGAGTTTGAAGCTAAGAAATGGTTGAGAAGACAACAAATTTTTCGCAATTCTGCTGCTCCAAATGCTTAACCAGAATGGCCCAGGGAAACAATACACATACCGTTGTAATCGGGAGAGTTTCTACTTTCAGGTGCAATAGGAATTTTCGGGTTAGGTCATTCCGTTCGCGAGATATGGGAGTTTGAAGCTAAGAAATGGTTGAGAAGACAACAAATTTTTCGCACTTCTGCTGCTTCAAACGCTTAACCAGAATGGCCCAGGGAAAAAAAAACATACCGTTGTAATCGGGCGAGTTTCTACTTTCAGATGCAATAGGAATTTTTGGGTTAGGTCAGTCCGTTCGCGAGATATGGGAGTTTGAAACCAAGAAATGGTTGAGAAGGCAAAAAATTTTTCGCAATTCTGCTGCTCCAAACGCTTAACCAGAATGGCCTACGGAAAAAATACACACACCGTTGTAATCGGGCGAGCTTCTACTTTCAGATGCAATGGGAATTTTTGGGTTAGGTCAAACCGTTCGCGACATACGGGAGTTTGAAACTAAGAAATGGTTGAGAAGACAACAAATTTTTCGCAATTCTGCTGCTCCAAACGCTTAACCAGAATCGCCTGGAGAAATAATACACATACCGTTGTAATCGGGCGAGTTTCTACTTTCAGATGCTATAGGAATTTTTGGGTCAGGTCAATCCGTTCGCGAGATATGGGAGTTTGAAGCCAAGAAATGGTTGAGAAGGCAAAAAATTTTTCGCAATTCTGCTGCTTCAAACGCTTAACCAGAATGGCCTAGGGAAAAGATACACATACCGTTGTAATCGGGCGAGCTTCTACTTTCAGATGCAATGGGAATTTTTGGGTTAGGTCAAACCTTTCGCGACATACGGGAGTTTGAAACTAAGAAATGGTTGAGAAGACAACAAATTTTTCGCAATTCTGCTGCTCCAAACGCTTAACCAGAATGGCCTGGAGAAAAAATACACGTACCGTTGTAATCGGGCGTGTTTCTACTTTCAAATGCAATAGGAATTTTTGGGTTAGGTCAATCCGTTCGCGAGATATGGGAGTTTGAAGCTAAGAAATGGTTGAGAAGAGAACAAATTTTTCGCAATTCTGCTGCTTCAAACGCTTAACCAGAATGGCCTAGGGAAAAAATACACATACCGTTGTAATCGGGCGAGTTTCTACTTTCAGATGCAATAGGAATTTTTGGGTTAGGTCAGTCCGTTCGCGAGATATGGGAGTTTGAAGCCAAGAAATGGTTGAGAAGGCAAAAAATTTTTCGCAATTCTGCTGCTCCAAACGCTTAACCAGAATGGCCTACGGAAAAAATACACATACCGTTGTAATCGGGCGAGCTTCTACTTTCAGATGCAATGGGAATTTTTGGGTTAGGTCAAACCGTTCGCGACATACGGGAGTTTGAAACTAAGAAATGGTTGAGAGGACAACAAATTTTTCGCAATTCTGCTGCTCCAAACGCTTAACCAGAATCGCCTGGAGAAATAATACACATACCGTTGTAATCGGGCGAGTTTCTACTTTCAGATGCTATAGGAATTTTTGGGTTAGGTCAATCCGTTCGCGACATATGGGAGTTTGAAGCTAAGAAATGGTTGAGAAGAGAACAAATTTTTCGCAATTCTGCTGCTCCAAACGCTTAACCGGAATGGCCTAGGGAAAAAATACACATACCGTTGTAATCGGGCGAGTTTCTACTTTCAGACGCAGCAGGAATTTTTGTGTTAGGTCAATCCGTTCGCGACATATGGGAGTTTGAAGCTAAGAAATGGTTGAGAAGACAACAAATTTTTCGCAATTCTGCTGCTCCAAACGCTTAACCAGAATGGCCTACGGAAAAAATACACACACCGTAGTAATCGGGCGAGTTTCTACTTTCAGATGCAATAGGAATTTTTGGGTAAGGTCAATCCGTTCGCGAGATATGGGAGTTTGAAGCCAAGAAATGGTTGAGAAGGCAAAAAATTTTTCGCAATTCTGCTGCTTCAAACGCTTAACCAGAATGGCCCAGGGAAAAAATACACATACCGTTGTAATCGGGCGAGTTTCTACTTTCAGATGCAATAGGAATTTTTGGGTTAGGTCAGTCCGTTCGCGAGATATGGGAGTTTGAAGCCAAGAAATGGTTGAGAAGGCAAAAAATTTTTCGCAATTCTGCTGCTCCAAACGCTTAACCAGAATGGCCTAGGGAAAAAATACACATACCGTTCTAATCGGGCGAGTTTCTACTTTCAGATGCAATAGGAATTTTTGGGTTAGGTCAATCCGTTCGCGAGATATGGTAGTTTGAAGCTAAGAAATGTTAGAGAAGACAACAAATTTTTCGCAATTCTGCTGCTCCAAACACTTAACCAGAGTGGCCTACGGAAAAAATACACACACCGTTGTAATCGGGCGAGTTTCTACTTTCAGATGCAATAGGAATTTTTGGGTAGGGTCAATCCGTTCGCGAGATATGGGAGTTTGAAGCCAAGAAATGGTTGAGAAGGCAAAAAATTTTTCGCAATTCTGCTGCTTCAAACGCTTATCCAGAATGGCCTAGGGAAAAAATACACATACCGTTGTAATCGGGCGAGTTTCTACTTTCAGACGCAGCAGGAATTTTTGTGTTTGGTCAATCCGTTCGCGAGATATGGGAGTTTGAAGCTAAGAAATGGTTGAGAAGACAACAAATTTTTCGCAATTCTGCTGCTCCAAATGCTTAACCAGAATGGCCCAGGGAAACAATACACATACCGTTGTAATCGGGAGAGTTTCTACTTTCAGGTGCAATAGGAATTTTCGGGTTAGGTCATTCCGTTCGCGAGATATGGGAGTTTGAAGCTAAGAAATGGTTGAGAAGACAACAAATTTTTCGCACTTCTGCTGCTTCAAACGCTTAACCAGAATGGCCCAGGGAAAAAAAAACATACCGTTGTAATCGGGCGAGTTTCTACTTTCAGATGCAATAGGAATTTTTGGGTTAGGTCAGTCCGTTCGCGAGATATGGGAGTTTGAAACCAAGAAATGGTTGAGAAGGCAAAAAATTTTTCGCAATTCTGCTGCTCCAAACGCTTAACCAGAATGGCCTACGGAAAAAATACACACACCGTTGTAATCGGGCGAGCTTCTACTTTCAGATGCAATGGGAATTTTTGGGTTAGGTCAAACCGTTCGCGACATACGGGAGTTTGAAACTAAGAAATGGTTGAGAAGACAACAAATTTTTCGCAATTCTGCTGCTCCAAACGCTTAACCAGAATCGCCTGGAGAAATAATACACATACCGTTGTAATCGGGCGAGTTTCTACTTTCAGATGCTATAGGAATTTTTGGGTCAGGTCAATCCGTTCGCGAGATATGGGAGTTTGAAGCCAAGAAATGGTTGAGAAGGCAAAAAATTTTTCGCAATTCTGCTGCTTCAAACGCTTAACCAGAATGGCCTAGGGAAAAGATACACATACCGTTGTAATCGGGCGAGCTTCTACTTTCAGATGCAATGGGAATTTTTGGGTTAGGTCAAACCTTTCGCGACATACGGGAGTTTGAAACTAAGAAATGGTTGAGAAGACAACAAATTTTTCGCAATTCTGCTGCTCCAAACGCTTAACCAGAATGGCCTGGAGAAAAAATACACGTACCGTTGTAATCGGGCGTGTTTCTACTTTCAAATGCAATAGGAATTTTTGGGTTAGGTCAATCCGTTCGCGAGATATGGGAGTTTGAAGCTAAGAAATGGTTGAGAAGAGAACAAATTTTTCGCAATTCTGCTGCTTCAAACGCTTAACCAGAATGGCCTAGGGAAAAAATACACATACCGTTGTAATCGGGCGAGTTTCTACTTTCAGATGCAATAGGAATTTTTGGGTTAGGTCAGTCCGTTCGCGAGATATGGGAGTTTGAAGCCAAGAAATGGTTGAGAAGGCAAAAAATTTTTCGCAATTCTGCTGCTTCAAACGCTTAACCAGAATGGCCTAGGGAAAAAATACACATACCGTTGTAATCGGGCGAGTTTCTACTTTCAGACGCAGCAGGAATTTTTGTGTTAGGTCAATCCGTTCGCGACATATGGGAGTTTGAAGCTAAGAAATGGTTGAGAAGACAACAAATTTTGCGCAATTCTGCTGCTCCAAACGCTTAACCAGAATGGCCTACGGAAAAAATACACACACCGTTGTAATCGGGCGAGTTTCTACTTTCGGATGCAATAGGAATTTTTGGGTAAGGTCAATCCGTTCGCGAGATATGGGAGTTTGAAGCCAAGAAATGGTTGAGAAGGCAAAAAATTCTTCGCAATTCTGCTGCTTCAAACGCTTAACCAGAATGGCCTAGGGAAAAAATACACATACCGTTGTAACCGGGCGAGTTTCTACTTTCAGATGCAATAAGAATTTTTGGGCTATGTCAGTCCGTTCGCGAGATATGGGAGTTTGAAGCCAAGAAATGGTTGAGAAGGCAAAAAATTTTTCGCAATTCTGCTGCTTCAAACGCTTAACCAGAATGGCCCAGGGAAAAAATACATATTCCGTTGTAATCGGGCGAGTTTCTACTTTCAGATGCAATAGCAATTTTTGGGTTAGGTCAATCCGTTTGCCCGATATGGGAGTTTGAAGCTAAGAAATGGTTGAGAAGACAACAAATTTTTCGCAATTCTGCTGCTCCAAACGCTTAACCAGAATGGCCCAGGGAAAAAATACACATACCGTTGTAATCGGGCGAGTTTCTACTTTAAGATGCAATAGGACTTTTTGGGTCAGGTCAGTCCGTTCGCGAGATATAGGAGTTTGAAGCCAAGAAATGGTTGAGAAGGCAAAAATTTTTTCGCAATTCTGCTGCTTCAAAAGCTTAACCAGAATGGCATAGGGAAAAAATACACATACCGTTGTAATTGGGCGAGTTTCTACTTTCAGATGCAATAGGAATTTTTGTGTTGGGTCAATCCGTTCGCGAGATATGGGAGTTTGAAGCTAAGAAATGTTTGAGAAGACAACAAATTTTTCGCAATTCTGCTGCTCCAAACACTTAACCAGAGTGGCCTACGGAAAAAATACACACACCGTTGTAATCGGGCGAGTTTCTACTTTCAGATGCAATAGGAATTTTTGGGTAGGGTCAATCCGTTCGCGAGATATGGGAGTTTGAAGCCAAGAAATGGTTGAGAAGGCAAAAAATTTTTCGCAATTCTGCTGCTTCAAACGCTTATCCAGAATGGCCTAGGGAAAAAATACACATACCGTTGTAATCGGGCGAGTTTCTACTTTCAGACGCAGCAGGAATTTTTGTGTTTGGTCAATCCGTTCGCGAGATATGGGAGTTTGAAGCTAAGAAATGGTTGAGAAGACAACAAATTTTTCGCAATTCTGCTGCTCCAAATGCTTAACCAGAATGGCCCAGGGAAACAATACACATACCGTTGTAATCGGGAGAGTTTCTACTTTCAGGTGCAATAGGAATTTTCGGGTTAGGTCATTCCGTTCGCGAGATATGGGAGTTTGAAGCTAAGAAATGGTTGAGAAGACAACAAATTTTTCGCACTTCTGCTGCTTCAAACGCTTAACCAGAATGGCCCAGGGAAAAAATACACATACCGTTGTAATCGGGCGAGTTTCTACTTTCAGATGCAATAGGAATTTTTGGGTTAGGTCAGTCCGTTCGCGAGATATGGGAGTTTGAAACCAAGAAATGGTTGAGAAGGCAAAAAATTTTTCGCAATTCTGCTGCTCCAAACGCTTAACCAGAATGGCCTAGGGAAAAAATACACATACCGTTCTAATCGGGCGAGTTTCTACATTCAGGTGCAACAGGAATTTTTGGGTTAGGTCAATCCGTTCACGAGATATGGGAGTTTGAAGCTAAGAAATGTTTGAGAAGACAACAAATTTTTCGCAATTCTGCTGCTCCAAACGCTTAACCAGAATGGCCTACGGAAAAAATACACACACCGTTGTAATCGGGCGAGTTTCTACTTTCAGACGCAGCAGGAATTTTTGTGTTTGGTCAATCCGTTCGCGAGATATGGGAGTTTGAAGCTAAGAAATGGTTGAGAAGGCAAAAAATTTTTCGCAATTCTGCTGCTTCAAACGCTTAACCAGAATGGCCCAGGGAAAAAATACACATTCCGTTGTAATCGGTCGAGTTTCTACTTTCAGATGCAATAGGAATTTTTGGGTTAGGTCAATCCGTTTGCCAGATATGGGAGCTTGAAACTAAGAATAGGTTGAGAAGACAACAAATTTTTCGCACCTCTGCTGCTCCAAACGCTTAACCAGAATGGCCTACGGAAAAAATACACATACCGTTGTAATCGGGCGAGCTTCTACTTTCAGATGCAATGGGAATTTTTGGGTTAGGTCAAACCGTTCGCGACATACGGGAGTTTGAAACTAAGAAATGGTTGAGAAGACAACAAATTTTTCGCAATTCTGCTGCTCCAAACGCTTAACCAGAATCGCCTGGAGAAATAATACACATACCGTTGTAATCGGGCGAGTTTCTACTTTCAGATGCTATAGGAATTTTTGGGTTAGGTCAATCCGTTCGCGACATATGGGAGTTTGAAGCTAAGAAATGGTTGAGAAGAGAACAAATTTTTCGCAATTCTGCTGCTCCAAACGCTTAACCGGAATGGCCTAGGGAAAAAATACACATACCGTTGTAATCGGGCGAGTTTCTACTTTCAGACGCAGCAGGAATTTTTGTGTTAGGTCAATCCGTTCGCGACATATGGGAGTTTGAAGCTAAGAAATGGTTGAGAAGACAACAAATTTTTCGCAATTCTGCTGCTCCAAACGCTTAACCAGAATGGCCTACGGAAAAAATACACACACCGTTGTAATCGGGCGAGTTTCTACTTTCAGATGCAATAGGAATTTTTGGGTAAGGTCAATCCGTTCGCGAGATATGGGAGTTTGAAGCCAAGAAATGGTTGAGAAGGCAAAAAATTTTTCGCAATTCTGCTGCTTCAAACGCTTAACCAGAATGGCCCAGGGAAAAAATACACATACCGTTGTAATCGGGCGAGTTTCTACTTTCAGATGCAATAGGAATTTTTGGGTTAGGTCAGTCCGTTCGCGAGATATGGGAGTTTGAAGCCAAGAAATGGTTGAGAAGGCAAAAAATTTTTCGCAATTCTGCTGCTCCAAACGCTTAACCAGAATGGCCTAGGGAAAAAATACACATACCGTTCTAATCGGGCGAGTTTCTACTTTCAGATGCAATAGGAATTTTTGGGTTAGGTCAATCCGTTCGCGAGATATGGTAGTTTGAAGCTAAGAAATGTTTGAGAAGACAACAAATTTTTCGCAATTCTGCTGCTCCAAACACTTAACCAGAGTGGCCTACGGAAAAAATACACACACCGTTGTAATCGGGCGAGTTTCTACTTTCAGATGCAATAGGAATTTTTGGGTAGGGTCAATCCGTTCGCGAGATATGGGAGTTTGAACCCAAGAAATGGTTGAGAAGGCAAAAAATTTTTCGCAATTCTGCTGCTTCAAACGCTTATCCAGAATGGCCTAGGGAAAAAATACACATACCGTTGTAATCGGGCGAGTTTCTACTTTCAGACGCAGCAGGAATTTTTGTGTTTGGTCAATCCGTTCGCGAGATATGGGAGTTTGAAGCTAAGAAATGGTTGAGAAGACAACAAATTTTTCGCAATTCTGCTGCTCCAAATGCTTAACCAGAATGGCCCAGGGAAACAATACACATACCGTTGTAATCGGGAGAGTTTCTACTTTCAGGTGCAATAGGAATTTTCGGGTTAGGTCATTCCGTTCGCGAGATATGGGAGTTTGAAGCTTAGAAATGGTTGAGAAGACAACAAATTTTTCGCACTTCTGCTGCTTCAAACGCTTAACCAGAATGGCCCAGGGAAAAAATACACATACCGTTGTAATCGGGCGAGTTTCTACTTTCAGATGCAATAGGAATTTTTGGGTTAGGTCAGTCCGTTCGCGAGATATGGGAGTTTGAAACCAAGAAATGGTTGAGAAGGCAAAAAATTTTTCGCAATTCTGCTGCTCCAAACGCTTAACCAGAATGGCCTAGGGAAAAAATACACATACCGTTCTAATCGGGCGAGTTTCTACATTCAGATGCAATAGGAATTTTTGGGTTAGGTCAATCCGTTCGCGAGATATTGGAGTTTGAAGCTAAGAAATGTTTGAGAAGACAACAAATTTTTCGCAATTCTGCTGCTCCAAACGCTTAACCAGAATGGCCTACGGAAAAAATACACACACCGTTGTAATCGGGCGAGTTTCTACTTTCAGACGCAGCAGGAATTTTTGTGTTTGGTCAATCCGTTCGCGAGATATGGGAGTTTGAAGCTAAGAAATGGTTGAGAAGGCAAAAAATTTTTCGCAATTCTGCTGCTTCAAACGCTTAACCAGAATGGCCCAGGGAAAAAATACACATTCCGTTGTAATCGGTCGAGTTTCTACTTTCAGATGCAATAGGAATTTTTGGGTTAGGTCAATCCGTTTGCCAGATATGGGAGCTTGAAACTAAGAATAGGTTGAGAAGACAACAAATTTTTCGCACCTCTGCTGCTCCAAACGCTTAACCAGAATGGCCTACGGAAAAAATACACATACCGTTGTAATCGGGCGAGCTTCTACTTTCAGATGCAATGGGAATTTTTGGGTTAGGTCAAACCGTTCGCGACATACGGGAGTTTGAAACTAAGAAATGGTTGAGAAGACAACAAATTTTTCGCAATTCTGCTGCTCCAAACGCTTAACCAGAATCGCCTGGAGAAATAATACACATACCGTTGTAATCGGGCGAGTTTCTACTTTCAGATGCTATAGGAATTTTTGGGTCAGGTCAATCCGTTCGCGAGATATGGGAGTTTGAAGCCAAGAAATGGTTGAGAAGGCAAAAAATTTTTCGCAATTCTGCTGCTTCAAACGCTTAACCAGAATGGCCTAGGGAAAAGATACACATACCGTTGTAATCGGGCGAGCTTCTACTTTCAGATGCAATGGGAATTTTTGGGTTAGGTCAAACCTTTCGCGACATACGGGAGTTTGAAACTAAGAAATGGTTGAGAAGACAACAAATTTTTCGCAATTCTGCTGCTCCAAACGCTTAACCAGAATGGCCTGGAGAAAAAATACACGTACCGTTGTAATCGGGCGTGTTTCTACTTTCAAATGCAATAGGAATTTTTGGGTTAGGTCAATCCGTTCGCGAGATATGGGAGTTTGAAGCTAAGAAATGGTTGAGAAGAGAACAAATTTTTCGCAATTCTGCTGCTTCAAACGCTTAACCAGAATGGCCTAGGGAAAAAATACACATACCGTTGTAATCGGGCGAGTTTCTACTTTCAGATGCAATAGGAATTTTTGGGTTAGGTCAGTCCGTTCGCGAGATATGGGAGTTTGAAGCCAAGAAATGGTTGAGAAGGCAAAAAATTTTTCGCAATTCTGCTGCTTCAAACGCTTAACCAGAATGGCCTAGGGAAAAAATACACATACCGTTGTAATCGGGCGAGTTTCTACTTTCAGACGCAGCAGGAATTTTTGTGTTAGGTCAATCCGTTCGCGACATATGGGAGTTTGAAGCTAAGAAATGGTTGAGAAGACAACAAATTTTGCGCAATTCTGCTGCTCCAAACGCTTAACCAGAATGGCCTACGGAAAAAATACACATACCGTTCTAATCGGGCGAGTTTCTACTTTCAGATGCAATAGGAATTTTTGGGTTAGGTCAATCCGTTCGCGAGATATGGTAGTTTGAAGCTAAGAAATGTTTGAGAAGACAACAAATTTTTCGCAATTCTGCTGCTCCAAACACTTAACCAGAGTGGCCTACGGAAAAAATACACACACCGTTGTAATCGGGCGAGTTTCTACTTTCAGATGCAATAGGAATTTTTGGGTAGGGTCAATCCGTTCGCGAGATATGGGAGTTTGAACCCAAGAAATGGTTGAGAAGGCAAAAAATTTTTCGCAATTCTGCTGCTTCAAACGCTTATCCAGAATGGCCTAGGGAAAAAATACACATACCGTTGTAATCGGGCGAGTTTCTACTTTCAGACGCAGCAGGAATTTTTGTGTTTGGTCAATCCGTTCGCGAGATATGGGAGTTTGAAGCTAAGAAATGGTTGAGAAGACAACAAATTTTTCGCAATTCTGCTGCTCCAAATGCTTAACCAGAATGGCCCAGGGAAACAATACACATACCGTTGTAATCGGGAGAGTTTCTACTTTCAGGTGCAATAGGAATTTTCGGGTTAGGTCATTCCGTTCGCGAGATATGGGAGTTTGAAGCTTAGAAATGGTTGAGAAGACAACAAATTTTTCGCACTTCTGCTGCTTCAAACGCTTAACCAGAATGGCCCAGGGAAAAAATACACATACCGTTGTAATCGGGCGAGTTTCTACTTTCAGATGCAATAGGAATTTTTGGGTTAGGTCAGTCCGTTCGCGAGATATGGGAGTTTGAAACCAAGAAATGGTTGAGAAGGCAAAAAATTTTTCGCAATTCTGCTGCTCCAAACGCTTAACCAGAATGGCCTAGGGAAAAAATACACATACCGTTCTAATCGGGCGAGTTTCTACATTCAGATGCAATAGGAATTTTTGGGTTAGGTCAATCCGTTCGCGAGATATGGGAGTTTGAAGCTAAGAAATGTTTGAGAAGACAACAAATTTTTCGCAATTCTGCTGCTCCAAACGCTTAACCAGAATGGCCTACGGAAAAAATACACACACCGTTGTAATCGGGCGAGTTTCTACTTTCAGACGCAGCAGGAATTTTTGTGTTTGGTCAATCCGTTCGCGAGATATGGGAGTTTGAAGCTAAGAAATGGTTGAGAAGGCAAAAAATTTTTCGCAATTCTGCTGCTTCAAACGCTTAACCAGAATGGCCCAGGGAAAAAATACACATTCCGTTGTAATCGGTCGAGTTTCTACTTTCAGATGCAATAGGAATTTTTGGGTTAGGTCAATCCGTTTGCCAGATATGGGAGCTTGAAACTAAGAATAGGTTGAGAAGACAACAAATTTTTCGCACCTCTGCTGCTCCAAACGCTTAACCAGAATGGCCTACGGAAAAAATACACATACCGTTGTAATCGGGCGAGCTTCTACTTTCAGATGCAATGGGAATTTTTGGGTTAGGTCAAACCGTTCGCGACATACGGGAGTTTGAAACTAAGAAATGGTTGAGAAGACAACAAATTTTTCGCAATTCTGCTGCTCCAAACGCTTAACCAGAATCGCCTGGAGAAATAATACACATACCGTTGTAATCGGGCGAGTTTCTACTTTCAGATGCTATAGGAATTTTTGGGTCAGGTCAATCCGTTCGCGAGATATGGGAGTTTGAAGCCAAGAAATGGTTGAGAAGGCAAAAAATTTTTCGCAATTCTGCTGCTTCAAACGCTTAACCAGAATGGCCTAGGGAAAAGATACACATACCGTTGTAATCGGGCGAGCTTCTACTTTCAGATGCAATGGGAATTTTTGGGTTAGGTCAAACCTTTCGCGACATACGGGAGTTTGAAACTAAGAAATGGTTGAGAAGACAACAAATTTTTCGCAATTCTGCTGCTCCAAACGCTTAACCAGAATGGCCTGGAGAAAAAATACACGTACCGTTGTAATCGGGCGTGTTTCTACTTTCAAATGCAATAGGAATTTTTGGGTTAGGTCAATCCGTTCGCGAGATATGGGAGTTTGAAGCTAAGAAATGGTTGAGAAGAGAACAAATTTTTCGCAATTCTGCTGCTTCAAACGCTTAACCAGAATGGCCTAGGGAAAAAATACACATACCGTTGTAATCGGGCGAGTTTCTACTTTCAGATGCAATAGGAATTTTTGGGTTAGGTCAGTCCGTTCGCGAGATATGGGAGTTTGAAGCCAAGAAATGGTTGAGAAGGCAAAAAATTTTTCGCAATTCTGCTGCTTCAAACGCTTAACCAGAATGGCCTAGGGAAAAAATACACATACCGTTGTAATCGGGCGAGTTTCTACTTTCAGACGCAGCAGGAATTTTTGTGTTAGGTCAATCCGTTCGCGACATATGGGAGTTTGAAGCTAAGAAATGGTTGAGAAGACAACAAATTTTGCGCAATTCTGCTGCTCCAAACGCTTAACCAGAATGGCCTACGGAAAAAATACACACACCGTTGTAATCGGGCGAGTTTCTACTTTCGGATGCAATAGGAATTTTTGGGTAAGGTCAATCCGTTCGCGAGATATGGGAGTTTGAAGCCAAGAAATGGTTGAGAAGGCAAAAAATTCTTCGCAATTCTGCTGCTTCAAACGCTTAACCAGAATGGCCTAGGGAAAAAATACACATACCGTTGTAGCCGTGCGAGTTTCTACTTTCAGATGCAATAAGAATTTTTGGGCTATGTCAGTCCGTTCGCGAGATATGGGAGTTTGAAGCCAAGAAATGGTTGAGAAGGCAAAAAATTTTTCGCAATTCTGCTGCTTCAAACGCTTAACCAGAATGGCCCAGGGAAAAAATACATATTCCGTTGTAATCGGGCGAGTTTCTACTTTCAGATGCAATAGCAATTTTTGGGTTAGGTCAATCCGTTTGCCAGATATGGGAGTTTGAAGCTAAGAAATGGTTGAGAAGACAACAAATTTTTCGCAATTCTGCTGCTCCAAACGCTTAACCAGAATGGCCCAGGGAAAAAATACACATACCGTTGTAATCGGGCGAGTTTCTACTTTAAGATGCAATAGGACTTTTTGGGTCAGGTCAGTCCGTTCGCGAGATATAGGAGTTTGAAGCCAAGAAATGGTTGAGAAGGCAAAAATTTTTTCGCAATTCTGCTGCTTCAAAAGCTTAACCAGAATGGCATAGGGAAAAAATACACATACCGTTGTAATTGGGCGAGTTTCTACTTTCAGATGCAATAGGAATTTTTGTGTTGGGTCAATCCGTTCGCGAGATATGGGAGTTTGAAGCTAAGAACTGGTTGAGAAGGCAAAAAATTTTTCGCAATTCTGCTGCTCCAAACGCTTAACCAGAATGGCCCAGGGAAAAAATACACATACCGTTGTAATCGGGCGAGTTTCTACTTTCAGACGCAACAGAAATTTTTGGGTTCGGTCAATCCGTTCGCGAGATATGGGGGTTTAAAGCCAAGAAATGGTTGAGAAGGCAAAAAATTTTTCGCAATTCTGCTGCTCCAAACGCTTAACCAGAATGGCCTAGGGAAAAAATACACATACCGTTGTAATCGGGCGAGTTTCTACTTTCAGATGCAATAGGACTTTTTGGGTCAGGTCAGTCCGTTCGCGAGGTATGGGAGTTTGAAGCCAAGAAATGGTTGAGAAGGCAAAAAATTTTTCGCAATTCTGCTACTTCAAAAGCTTAACCAGAATGGCCTAGGGAAAAAATACACATACCGTTGTAATTGGGCGAGTTTCTACTTTCAGATGCAATAGGAATTTTTGGGTTAGGTCAATCCGTTCGCGACATATGGGAGTTTGAAGCTAAGAAATGGTTGAGAAGAGAACAAATTTTTCGCAATTCTGCTGCTCCAAACGCTTAACCGGAATGGCCTAGGGAAAAAATACACATACCGTTGTAATCGGGCGAGTTTCTACTTTCAGACGCAGCAGGATTTTTGTGTTAGGTCGATCCGTTCGCGACATATGGGAGTTTGAAGCTAAGAAATGGTTGAGAAGACAACAAATTTTTCGCAATTCTGCTGCTTCAAACGCTTAACCAGAATGGCCTAGGGAAAAAAAAAATACACATACCGTTGTAATCGGGCGAGTTTCTACTTTCAGACGCAGCAGGAATTTTTGTGTTAGGTCAATCCGTTCGCGACATATGGGAGTTTGAAGCTAAGAAATGGTTGAAAAGACAACAAATTTTTCGCAATTCTGCTGCTCCAAACGCTTAACCAGAATGGCCTACGGAAAAAATACACACACCGTTGTAATCGGGCGAGTTTCTACTTTCAGATGCAATAGGAATTTTTGGGTAAGGTCAATCCGTTCGCGAGATATGGGAGTTTGAAGCCAAGAAATGGTTGAGAAGGCAAAAAATTCTTCGCAATTCTGCTGCTTCAAACGCTTAACCAGAATGGCCTAGGGAAAAAATACACATACCGTTGTAACCGGGCGAGTTTCTACTTTCAGATGCAATAAGAATTTTTGGGCTATGTCAGTCCGTTCGCGAGATATGGGAGTTTGAAGCCAAGAAATGGTTGAGAAGGCAAAAAATTTTTCGCAATTCTGCTGCTTCAAACGCTTAACCAGAATGGCCCAGGGAAAAAATACACATTCCGTTGTAATCGGGCGAGTTTTTACTTTCAGATGCAATAGCAATTTTTGGGTTAGGTCAATCCGTTTGCCAGATATGGGAGTTTGTAGCTAAGAAATGGTTGAGAAGACAACAAATTTTTCGCAATTCTGATGCTCCAAACGCTTAACCAGAATGGCCCAGGGAAAAAATACACATACCGTTGTAATCGGGCGAGTTTCTACTTTCAGATGCAATAGGACTTTTTGGGTCAGGTCAGTCCGTTCGCGAGGTATGGGAGTTTGAAGCCAAGAAATGGTTGAGAAGGCAAAAAATTTTTCGCAATTCTGCTACTTCAAAAGCGTAACCAGAATGGCCTAGGGAAAAAATACACATACCGTTGTAATTGGGCGAGTTTCTACTTTCAGATGCAATAGGAATTTTTGGGTTAGGTCAATCCGTTCGCGACATATGGGAGTTTGAAGCTAAGAAATGGTTGAGAGGAGAACAAATTTTTCGCAATTCTGCTGCTCCAAACGCTTAACCGGAATGGCCTAGGGAAAAAATACACATACCGTTGTAATCGGGCGAGTTTCTACTTTCAGACGCAGCAGGAATTTTTGTGTTAGGTCGATCCGTTCGCGACATATGGGAGTTTGAAGCTAAGAAATGGTTGAGAAGACAACAAATTTTTCGCAATTCTGCTGCTCCAAACGCTTAACCAGAATGGCCTACGGAAAAAATTCACACACCGTTGTAATCGGGCGAGTTTCTACTTTCAGATGCAATAGGAATTTTTGGGTAAGGTCAATCCGTTCGCGAGATATGGGAGTTTGAAGCCAAGAAATGGTTGAGAAGGCAAAAAATTTTTCGCAATTCTGCTGCTCCAAACGCTTAACCAGAATGGCATAGGGAAAAAATACACATACCGCTCTAATCGGGCGAGTTTCTACTTTTAGATGCAATAGGAATTTTTGGGTTAGGTCAATCCGTTCGCGAGATATGGGAGTTTGAAGCTAAGAAATGGTTGAGAAGACAACAAATTTTTTGCACTTCTGCTGCTCCAAACGCTTAACCAGAATGGCCCAGGGGAAAAATACACATACCGTTGTAATCGGGCGAGTTTCTACTTTCAGATGCAATAGGAATTTTTGGGTTAGGTCAGTCGGTTCGCGAGATATGGGAGTTTGAAGCCAAGAAATGGTTGAGAAGGCAAAAAATTTTTCGCAATTCTGCTGCTCCAAACGCTTAACCAGAATGGCCTAGGGAAAAAATACACATACCGTTCTAATCGGTTCGAGTTTCTACTTTCAGATGCAATAGGAATTTTTGGGTTATGTCAATCCGTTCGCGAGATATGGGAGTTTGAAGCTAAGAAATGTTTGAGAAGACAACAAATTTTTCGCAATTCTGCTGCTCCAAACGCTTAACCAGAATGGCAAAAATACACACACCGTTGTAATCGGGCGAGTTTCTACTTTCAGTTGCAATAGGAATTTTTGGGTAAGGTCAATCCGTTCGCGAGATATGGAGTTTGAAGCCAAGAAATGGTTGAGAAGGCAAAAAAATTTATCGCAATTCTGCTGCTTCAAACGCTTATCCAGAATGGCCTAGGGAAAAATATACACATACCGTTGTAATCGGGGCGAGTTTCTACTTTCAGACGCAGCAGGAATTTTTGCGTTTGGTCAATCCGTTCGCGAGATATGGGAGTTTGAAGCTAAGAAATGGTTGAGAAGACAACAAATTTTTCGCAATTCTGCTGCTCCAAACGCTTAACCAGATGGCCCCAGGGAAAAAATACACATACCGTTGTAATCGGGAGAGTTTCTACATTCAGATGCAATAGGAATTTTTGGGTTAGGTCAATCCGTTCTCCAGATACGGGAGTTTGAAGCCAAGAAATGGTTGAGAAGGCAAAAAAGTTTTCGCAATTCTGCTGCTTCGAACGCTTAACCATAATGGCCTAGGGAAAAAATACACATGACCGTTGTAATCGGGCGAGTTTCGTACTTTCAGATGCAACAGGAATTTTTGGGTTAGGTCAATCCGTTCGCGAGATATGGGAGTTTGAAGCCCAAGAAGTGGTTGAGAAGGCAAAAAATTTTTCCGCAATTCTGCTGCTCCAAACGCTTAACCAGAATGGCCTAGGGAAAAAAATACACATACCGTTGTAATCGGGCCGAGTTTCTACTTTCAGATGCAATAGGACTTTTTGGGTCAGGTCAGTCCGTTCGCGAGGTATGGGAGTTTGAAGCCAAGAAATGGTTGAGAAGGCAAAAAATTTTTTCGCAATTCTGCTGCTCCAAACGCTTAACCAGAATGGCCCAGGGAAAAAATACACATACCGTTGTAATCGGCGAGTTTCTACTTTCAGACGCAACAGAAATTTTTGGGTTCGGTCAATCCGTTCGCGAGATATGGGGGTTTAAAGCCAAGAAATGGTTGAGAAGGCAAAAAATTTTTCGCAATTCTGCTGCTCCAAACGCTTAACCAGAATGGCCTAGGGAAAAAATACACATACCGTTGTAATCGGGCGAGTTTCTACTTTCAGATGCAATAGGACTTTTTGGGTCAGGTCAGTCCCGTTCGCGAGGTATGGGAGTTTGAAGCCAAGAAATGGTTGAGGAAGGCAAAAAATTTTTCGCAATTCTGCTACTTCAAAAGCGTAACCAGAATGGCCTAGGGAAAAAATACACATACCGTTGTAATTGGGCGAGTTTCTACTTTCAGATGCAATAGGAATTTTTGGGTTAGGTCAATCCGTTCGCGACATATGGGAGTTTGAAGCTAAGAAATGGTTGAGAGGAGAACAAATTTTTCGCAATTCTGCTGCTCCAAACGCTTAACCGGAATGGCCTAGGGAAAAAATACACATACCGTTGTAATCGGGCGAGTTTCTACTTTCAGACGCAGCAGGAATTTTTGTGTTAGGTCGATCCGTTCGCGACATATGGGAGTTTGAAGCTAAGAAATGGTTGAGAAGACAACAAATTTTTCGCAATTCTGCTGCTCCAAACGCTTAACCAGAATGGCCTACGGAAAAAATTCACACACCGTTGTAATCGGGCGAGTTTCTACTTTCAGATGCAATAGGAATTTTTGGGTAAGGTCAATCCGTTCGCGAGATATGGGAGTTTGAAGCCAAGAAATGGTTGAGAAGGCAAAAAATTTTTCGCAATTCTGCTGCTCCAAACGCTTAACCAGAATGGCCTAGGGAAAAAATACACATACCGCTCTAATCGGGCGAGTTTCTACTTTTAGATGCAATAGGAATTTTTGGGTTAGGTCAATCCGTTCGCGAGATATGGGAGTTTGAAGCTAAGAAATGGTTGAGAAGACAACAAATTTTTTGCACTTCTGCTGCTCCAAACGCTTAACCAGAATGGCCCAGGGGAAAAATACACATACCGTTGTAATCGGGCGAGTTTCTACTTTCAGATGCAATAGGAATTTTTGGGTTAGGTCAGTCGGTTCGCGAGATATGGGAGTTTGAAGCCAAGAAATGGTTGAGAAGGCAAAAAATTTTTCGCAATTCTGCTGCTCCAAACGCTTAACCAGAATGGCCTAGGGAAAAAATACACATACCGTTCTAATCGGTTCGAGTTTCTACTTTCAGATGCAATAGGAATTTTTGGGTTAGGTCAATCCGTTCGCGAGATATGGGAGTTTGAAGCTAAGAAATGTTTGAGAAGACAACAAATTTTTCGCAATTCTGCTGCTCCAAACGCTTAACCAGAATGGCCTACGGAAAAAATACACACACCGTTGTAATCGGGCGAGTTTCTACTTTCAGTTGCAATAGGAATTTTTGGGTAAGGTCAATCCGTTCGCGAGATATGGGAGTTTGAAGCCAAGAAATGGTTGAGAAGGCAAAAAATTTATCGCAATTCTGCTGCTTCAAACGCTTATCCAGAATGGCCTAGGGAAAAAATACACATACCGTTGTAATCGGGCGAGTTTCTACTTTCAGACGCAGCAGGAATTTTTGCGTTTGGTCAATCCGTTCGCGAGATATGGGAGTTTGAAGCTAAGAAATGGTTGAGAAGACAACAAATTTTTCGCAATTCTGCTGCTCCAAACGCTTAACCAGAATGGCCCAGGGAAAAAATACACATACCGTTGTAATCGGGAGAGTTTCTACATTCAGATGCAATAGGAATTTTTGGGTTAGGTCAATCCGTTCTCCAGATACGGGAGTTTGAAGCCAAGAAATGGTTGAGAAGGCAAAAAATTTTTCGCAATTCTGCTGCTTCGAACGCTTAACCATAATGGCCTAGGGAAAAAATACACATACCGTTGTAATCGGGCGAGTTTCTACTTTCAGATGCAACAGGAATTTTTGGGTTAGGTCAATCCGTTCGCGAGATATGGGAGTTTGAAGCCAAGAAGTGGTTGAGAAGGCAAAAAATTTTTCGCAATTCTGCTGCTCCAAACGCTTAACCAGAATGGCCTGGAGAAAAAATACACATACCGTTGTAATCGGGCGAGTTTCTACTTTCAGATGCTATAGGAATTTTTGGGTCAGGTCAATCCGTTCGCGAGATATGGGAGTTTGAAGCCAAGAAATGGTTGAGAAGGCAAAAAATTTTTCGCAATTCTGCTGCTTCAAACGCTTAACCAGAATGGCCTAGGGAAAAGATACACATACCGTTGTAATCGGGCGAGCTTCTACTTTCAGATGCAATGGGAATTTTTGGGTTAGGTCAAACCTTTCGCGACATACGTGAGTTTGAAACTAAGAAATGGTTGAGAAGACAACAAATTTTTCGCAATTCTGCTGCTCCAAACGCTTAACCAGAATGGCCTGGAGAAAAAATACACGTACCGTTGTAATCGGGCGTGTTTCTACTTTCAAATGCAATGGGAATTTTTGGGTTAGGTCAAACCGTTCGCGACATATGGGAGTTTGAAGCTAAGAAATGGTTAAGAAGACAACAAATTTTTCGCAATTCTGCTGCTCCAAACGCTTAACCAGAATGGCCCAGGGAAAAAATAGACATACCGTTGTAATCGGGCGAGTTTCTACTTTCAGATGCAATAGGAATTTTTGGGTTAGGTCAGTCCGTTCGCGAGATATGGGAGTTTGAAGCCAAGAAATGGTTGAGAAGGCAACAAATTTTTCGCAATTCTGCTGCTTCAAACGCTTAACCAGAATGGCCTAGGGAAAAAATACACATACCGTTGTAATCGGGCGAGTTTCTACTTTCAGACGCAGCAGGAATTTTTGTGTTAGGTCAGTCCGTTCGCGACATATGGGAGTTTGAAGCTAAGAAATGGTTGAGAAGACAACAAATTTTTCGCAATTCTGCTGCTCCAAACGCTTAACCAGAATGGCCTGGGGAAAAGATACGCACACAGTTATAATCGGGCGAGTTTCTACTTTCAGAAGCAGCAGGAATTTTTGTGTTAGGTCAATCCGTTCGCGAGATATGGGAGTTTGAAGCTAAGAAATGGTTAAGAAGACAACAAATTTTTCGCAATTCTGCTGCTCCAAACGCTTAACCAGAATGGCCCAGGGAAAAAATAGACATACCGTTGTAATCGGGCGAGTTTCTACTTTCAGATGCAATAGGAATTTTTGGGTTAGGTCAGTCCGTTCGCGAGATATGGGAGTTTGAAGCCAAGAAATGGTTGAGAAGGCAAAAAATTTTTCGCAATTCTGCTGCTCCAAACGCTTAACCAGAATGGCATAGGGAAAAAATACACATACCGTTGTAATCGGGCGAGTTTCTACTTTCAGATGCAATCGGAATTTTTGGGTTAGGTCAATCCGTTCGCGAGATATGGGAGTTTGAAGCTAAGAAATGGTTGAGAAGAGAACAAATTTTTCGCAATTCTGCTGCTTCAAACGCTTAACCAGAATGGCCTACGGAAAAAATGCACATACCGTTGTAATCGGGCGAGTTTCTACTTTAAGATGCAATAGGACTTTTTGGGTCAGTTCAGTCCGTTCGCGAGATATAGGAGTTTGAAGCCAAGAAATGGTTGAGAAGGCAAAAAATTTTTCGCAATTCTGCTGCTTCAAAAGCTTAACCAGAATGGCCCAGGGGAAAAATACACATACCGTTGTAATTGGGCGAGTTTCTACTTTCAGATGCAATAGGAATTTTTGGGTTAGGTCAATCCGTTCGCGACATATGGGAGTTTGAAGCTAAGAAATGGTTGAGAAGAGAACAAATTTTTCGCAATTCTGCTGCTCCAAACGCTTAACCGGAATGGCCTAGGGAAAAAATACACGTACCGTTGTAATCGGGCGAGTTTCTACTTTCAAATGCAATAGGAATTTTTGGGTTAGGTCAATCCGTTCGCTAGATATGGGAGTTTGAAGCCAAGAAATGGTTGAGAAGGCAACAAATTTTTCGCAATTCTGCTGCTCCAAACGCTTAACCAGAATGGCCCAGGGAAAAAATACACATTCCGTTGTAATCGGGCGAGTTTCTACTTTCAGATGCAATAGGAATTTTTGGGTTAGGTCAATCCGTTCGCCAGATATGGGAGTTTGAAACTAACAATAGGTTGAGAAGACAAATTTTTCGCACTTCTGCTGCTCCAAACGCTTAACCAGAATGGCCTACGGAAAAAACTACACATACCGTTGTAATCGGGCGAGTTTCTACTTTAAGATGCAATAGGACTTTTTGGGTCAGGTCAGTCCGTTCGCGAGATATAGGAGTTTGAAGCCAAGAAATGGTTGAGAAGGCAAAAAATTTTTCGCAATTCTGCTGCTCCAAAAGCTTAACCAGAATGGCCTAGGGAAAAAGTACACATACCTTTGTAATCGGGCGAGTTTCTACTTTCAGATGCAATAGGAATTTTTGGGATAGGTCAGTCCGTTCGCGAGATATGGGAGTTTGAAGCCAAGAAATGGTTGAGAAGAGAAAAAATTTTTCGCAATTCTGCTGCTTCAAACGCATAACCAGAATGGCCTAGGGAAAAAATACACATACCGTTGTAATTGGTCGAGTTTCTACATTCAGATGCAATAGGAATTTTTGGGTTAGGTCAATCCGTTCGCGACATATGGGAGTTTGAAGCTAAGAAATGGTTGAGAAGAGAACAAATTTTTCGCAATTCTGCTGTTCCAAACGCTTAACCGGAATGGCCTAGGGAAAAAATACACGTACCGTTGTAATCGGGCGAGTTTCTACTTTCAAATGCAATAGGAATTTTTGGGTTAGGTCAATCCGTTCGCGAGATATGGGAGTTTGAAGCTAAGAAATGGTTGAGAAGAGAACAAATTTTTCGCAATTCTGCTTCTTCAAACGCTTAACCAGAATGGCCTAGGGAAAAAATACACATACCTTTGTAATCGGGCGAGTTTCTACTTTCAGATGCAATAGGAATTTTTGGGTTAGGTCAGTCCGTTCGCGAGATATGGGAGTTTGAAGCCAAGAAATGGTTGAGAAGGCAAAAAATTTTTTGCAATTCTGCTGCTCCAAACGCTTAACCAGAATGGCCTAGGGAAAAAATACACATACCGTTGTAATCGGGCGAGTTTCTACTTTCAGATGCAATAGGAATTTTTGGGTTAGGTCATTCCGTTCGCGAGATATGGGAGTTTCAAGCTAATAAATGGTTGAGAAGACAACAAATTTTTCGCAATTCTGCTTCTCCAAACGCTTAACCAGAATGGCCCAGGGAAAAAATACACATTCCGTTGTAATCGGGCGAGTTTCTACTTTCAGATGCAATAGGAATTTTTGGGTTAGGTCAATCCGTTCGCCAGATATGGGAGTTTGAAACTAACAATAGGTTGAGAAGACAACAAATTTTTCGCACTTCTGCTGCTTCAAACGCTTAACCAGAATGGCCTGGGGAAAAAATGCACGTACCGTTGTAATCGGGCGAGTTTCTACTTTCAAATGCAATAGGAATTTTTGGGTTGGGTCAATCCGTTCGCGAGATATGGGAGTTTGAAGCTAAGAAATGGTTGAGAAGACAACAAATTTTTCGCAATTCTGCTGCTTCAAACGCTTAACCAGAATGGCCTAGGGAAAAAATACACATACCGTTGTAATCGGGCGAGTTTCTACTTTCAGACGCAGCAGGAATTTTTGTGTTAGGTCAATCCGTTCGCGACATATGGGAGTTTGAAGCTAAGAAATGGTTGAAAAGACAACAAATTTTTCGCAATTCTGCTGCTCCAAACGCTTAACCAGAATGGCCTACGGAAGAAATACACACACCGTTGTAATCGGGCGAGTTTCTACTTTCAGATGCAATAGGAATTTTTGGGTAAGGTCAATCCGTTCGCGAGATATGGGAGTTTGAAGCCAAGAAATGGTTGAGAAGGCAAAAAATTCTTCGCAATTCTGCTGCTTCAAACGCTTAACCAGAATGGCCTAGGGAAAAAATACACATACCGTTGTAACCGGGCGAGTTTCTACTTTCAGATGCAATAGCAATTTTTGGGTTAGGTCAATCCGTTTGCCAGATATGGGAGTTTGTAGCTAAGAAATGGTTGAGAAGACAACAAATTTTTCGCAATTCTGCTGCTCCAAACGCTTAACCAGAATGGCCCAGGGAAAAAATACACATACCGTTGTAATCGGGCGAGTTTCTACTTTAAGATGCAATAGGACTTTTTGGGTCAGGTCAGTCCGTTCGCGAGATATAGGAGTTTGAAGCCAAGAAATGGTTGAGAAGGCAAAAAATTTTTCGCAATTCTGCTGCTTCAAAAGCTTAACCAGAATGGCCTAGGGAAAAAATACACATACCGTTGTAATTGGGCGAGTTTCTACTTTCAGATGCAATAGGAATTTTTGGGTTAGGTCAATCCGTTCGCGACATATGGGAGTTTGAAGCTAAGAAATGGTTGAGAAGAGAACAAATTTTTCGCAATTCTGCTGCTCCAAACGCTTAACCGGAATGGCCTAGGGAAAAAATACACATACCGTTGTAATCGGGCGAGTTTCTACTTTCAGACGCAGCAGGATTTTTGTGTTAGGTCGATCCGTTCGCGACATATGGGAGTTTGAAGCTAAGAAATGGTTGAGAAGACAACAAATTTTTCGCAATTCTGCTGCTTCAAACGCTTAACCAGAATGGCCTAGGGAAAAAAAAAATACACATACCGTTGTAATCGGGCGAGTTTCTACTTTCAGACGCAGCAGGAATTTTTGTGTTAGGTCAATCCGTTCGCGACATATGGGAGTTTGAAGCTAAGAAATGGTTGAAAAGACAACAAATTTTTCGCAATTCTGCTGCTCCAAACGCTTAACCAGAATGGCCTACGGAAAAAATACACACACCGTTGTAATCGGGCGAGTTTCTACTTTCAGATGCAATAGGAATTTTTGGGTAAGGTCAATCCGTTCGCGAGATATGGGAGTTTGAAGCCAAGAAATGGTTGAGAAGGCAAAAAATTCTTCGCAATTCTGCTGCTTCAAACGCTTAACCAGAATGGCCTAGGGAAAAAATACACATACCGTTGTAACCGGGCGAGTTTCTACTTTCAGATGCAATAAGAATTTTTGGGCTATGTCAGTCCGTTCGCGAGATATGGGAGTTTGAAGCCAAGAAATGGTTGAGAAGGCAAAAAATTTTTCGCAATTCTGCTGCTTCAAACGCTTAACCAGAATGGCCCAGGGAAAAAATACACATTCCGTTGTAATCGGGCGAGTTTTTACTTTCAGATGCAATAGCAATTTTTGGGTTAGGTCAATCCGTTTGCCAGATATGGGAGTTTGTAGCTAAGAAATGGTTGAGAAGACAACAAATTTTTCGCAATTCTGATGCTCCAAACGCTTAACCAGAATGGCCCAGGGAAAAAATACACATACCGTTGTAATCGGGCGAGTTTCTACTTTCAGATGCAATAGGACTTTTTGGGTCAGGTCAGTCCGTTCGCGAGGTATGGGAGTTTGAAGCCAAGAAATGGTTGAGAAGGCAAAAAATTTTTCGCAATTCTGCTACTTCAAAAGCGTAACCAGAATGGCCTAGGGAAAAAATACACATACCGTTGTAATTGGGCGAGTTTCTACTTTCAGATGCAATAGGAATTTTTGGGTTAGGTCAATCCGTTCGCGACATATGGGAGTTTGAAGCTAAGAAATGGTTGAGAGGAGAACAAATTTTTCGCAATTCTGCTGCTCCAAACGCTTAACCGGAATGGCCTAGGGAAAAAATACACATACCGTTGTAATCGGGCGAGTTTCTACTTTCAGACGCAGCAGGAATTTTTGTGTTAGGTCGATCCGTTCGCGACATATGGGAGTTTGAAGCTAAGAAATGGTTGAGAAGACAACAAATTTTTCGCAATTCTGCTGCTCCAAACGCTTAACCAGAATGGCCTACGGAAAAAATTCACACACCGTTGTAATCGGGCGAGTTTCTACTTTCAGATGCAATAGGAATTTTTGGGTAAGGTCAATCCGTTCGCGAGATATGGGAGTTTGAAGCCAAGAAATGGTTGAGAAGGCAAAAAATTTTTCGCAATTCTGCTGCTCCAAACGCTTAACCAGAATGGCATAGGGAAAAAATACACATACCGCTCTAATCGGGCGAGTTTCTACTTTTAGATGCAATAGGAATTTTTGGGTTAGGTCAATCCGTTCGCGAGATATGGGAGTTTGAAGCTAAGAAATGGTTGAGAAGACAACAAATTTTTTGCACTTCTGCTGCTCCAAACGCTTAACCAGAATGGCCCAGGGGAAAAATACACATACCGTTGTAATCGGGCGAGTTTCTACTTTCAGATGCAATAGGAATTTTTGGGTTAGGTCAGTCGGTTCGCGAGATATGGGAGTTTGAAGCCAAGAAATGGTTGAGAAGGCAAAAAATTTTTCGCAATTCTGCTGCTCCAAACGCTTAACCAGAATGGCCTAGGGAAAAAATACACATACCGTTCTAATCGGTTCGAGTTTCTACTTTCAGATGCAATAGGAATTTTTGGGTTATGTCAATCCGTTCGCGAGATATGGGAGTTTGAAGCTAAGAAATGTTTGAGAAGACAACAAATTTTTCGCAATTCTGCTGCTCCAAACGCTTAACCAGAATGGCCTACGGAAAAAATACACACACCGTTGTAATCGGGCGAGTTTCTACTTTCAGTTGCAATAGGAATTTTTGGGTAAGGTCAATCCGTTCGCGAGATATGGGAGTTTGAAGCCAAGAAATGGTTGAGAAGGCAAAAAATTTATCGCAATTCTGCTGCTTCAAACGCTTATCCAGAATGGCCTAGGGAAAAAATACACATACCGTTGTAATCGGGCGAGTTTCTACTTTCAGACGCAGCAGGAATTTTTGCGTTTGGTCAATCCGTTCGCGAGATATGGGAGTTTGAAGCTAAGAAATGGTTGAGAAGACAACAAATTTTTCGCAATTCTGCTGCTCCAAACGCTTAACCAGAATGGCCCAGGGAAAAAATACACATACCGTTGTAATCGGGAGAGTTTCTACATTCAGATGCAATAGGAATTTTTGGGTTAGGTCAATCCGTTCTCCAGATACGGGAGTTTGAAGCCAAGAAATGGTTGAGAAGGCAAAAAATTTTTCGCAATTCTGCTGCTTCGAACGCTTAACCATAATGGCCTAGGGAAAAAATACACATACCGTTGTAATCGGGCGAGTTTCTACTTTCAGATGCAACAGGAATTTTTGGGTTAGGTCAATCCGTTCGCGAGATATGGGAGTTTGAAGCCAAGAAGTGGTTGAGAAGGCAAAAAATTTTTCGCAATTCTGCTGCTCCAAACGCTTAACCAGAATGGCCTAGGGAAAAAATACACATACCGTTGTAATCGGGCGAGTTTCTACTTTCAGATGCAATAGGACTTTTTGGGTCAGGTCAGTCCGTTCGCGAGGTATGGGAGTTTGAAGCCAAGAAATGGTTGAGAAGGCAAAAAATTTTTCGCAATTCTGCTGCTCCAAACGCTTAACCAGAATGGCCCAGGGAAAAAATACACATACCGTTGTAATCGGGCGAGTTTCTACTTTCAGACGCAACAGAAATTTTTGGGTTCGGTCAATCCGTTCGCGAGATATGGGGGTTTAAAGCCAAGAAATGGTTGAGAAGGCAAAAAATTTTTCGCAATTCTGCTGCTCCAAACGCTTAACCAGAATGGCCTAGGGAAAAAATACACATACCGTTGTAATCGGGCGAGTTTCTACTTTCAGATGCAATAGGACTTTTTGGGTCAGGTCAGTCCGTTCGCGAGGTATGGGAGTTTGAAGCCAAGAAATGGTTGAGAAGGCAAAAAATTTTTCGCAATTCTGCTACTTCAAAAGCGTAACCAGAATGGCCTAGGGAAAAAATACACATACCGTTGTAATTGGGCGAGTTTCTACTTTCAGATGCAATAGGAATTTTTGGGTTAGGTCAATCCGTTCGCGACATATGGGAGTTTGAAGCTAAGAAATGGTTGAGAGGAGAACAAATTTTTCGCAATTCTGCTGCTCCAAACGCTTAACCGGAATGGCCTAGGGAAAAAATACACATACCGTTGTAATCGGGCGAGTTTCTACTTTCAGACGCAGCAGGAATTTTTGTGTTAGGTCGATCCGTTCGCGACATATGGGAGTTTGAAGCTAAGAAATGGTTGAGAAGACAACAAATTTTTCGCAATTCTGCTGCTCCAAACGCTTAACCAGAATGGCCTACGGAAAAAATTCACACACCGTTGTAATCGGGCGAGTTTCTACTTTCAGATGCAATAGGAATTTTTGGGTAAGGTCAATCCGTTCGCGAGATATGGGAGTTTGAAGCCAAGAAATGGTTGAGAAGGCAAAAAATTTTTCGCAATTCTGCTGCTCCAAACGCTTAACCAGAATGGCCTAGGGAAAAAATACACATACCGCTCTAATCGGGCGAGTTTCTACTTTTAGATGCAATAGGAATTTTTGGGTTAGGTCAATCCGTTCGCGAGATATGGGAGTTTGAAGCTAAGAAATGGTTGAGAAGACAACAAATTTTTTGCACTTCTGCTGCTCCAAACGCTTAACCAGAATGGCCCAGGGGAAAAATACACATACCGTTGTAATCGGGCGAGTTTCTACTTTCAGATGCAATAGGAATTTTTGGGTTAGGTCAGTCGGTTCGCGAGATATGGGAGTTTGAAGCCAAGAAATGGTTGAGAAGGCAAAAAATTTTTCGCAATTCTGCTGCTCCAAACGCTTAACCAGAATGGCCTAGGGAAAAAATACACATACCGTTCTAATCGGTTCGAGTTTCTACTTTCAGATGCAATAGGAATTTTTGGGTTAGGTCAATCCGTTCGCGAGATATGGGAGTTTGAAGCTAAGAAATGTTTGAGAAGACAACAAATTTTTCGCAATTCTGCTGCTCCAAACGCTTAACCAGAATGGCCTACGGAAAAAATACACACACCGTTGTAATCGGGCGAGTTTCTACTTTCAGTTGCAATAGGAATTTTTGGGTAAGGTCAATCCGTTCGCGAGATATGGGAGTTTGAAGCCAAGAAATGGTTGAGAAGGCAAAAAATTTATCGCAATTCTGCTGCTTCAAACGCTTATCCAGAATGGCCTAGGGAAAAAATACACATACCGTTGTAATCGGGCGAGTTTCTACTTTCAGACGCAGCAGGAATTTTTGCGTTTGGTCAATCCGTTCGCGAGATATGGGAGTTTGAAGCTAAGAAATGGTTGAGAAGACAACAAATTTTTCGCAATTCTGCTGCTCCAAACGCTTAACCAGAATGGCCCAGGGAAAAAATACACATACCGTTGTAATCGGGAGAGTTTCTACATTCAGATGCAATAGGAATTTTTGGGTTAGGTCAATCCGTTCTCCAGATACGGGAGTTTGAAGCCAAGAAATGGTTGAGAAGGCAAAAAATTTTTCGCAATTCTGCTGCTTCGAACGCTTAACCATAATGGCCTAGGGAAAAAATACACATACCGTTGTAATCGGGCGAGTTTCTACTTTCAGATGCAACAGGAATTTTTGGGTTAGGTCAATCCGTTCGCGAGATATGGGAGTTTGAAGCCAAGAAGTGGTTGAGAAGGCAAAAAATTTTTCGCAATTCTGCTGCTCCAAACGCTTAACCAGAATGGCCTGGAGAAAAAATACACATACCGTTGTAATCGGGCGAGTTTCTACTTTCAGATGCTATAGGAATTTTTGGGTCAGGTCAATCCGTTCGCGAGATATGGGAGTTTGAAGCCAAGAAATGGTTGAGAAGGCAAAAAATTTTTCGCAATTCTGCTGCTTCAAACGCTTAACCAGAATGGCCTAGGGAAAAGATACACATACCGTTGTAATCGGGCGAGCTTCTACTTTCAGATGCAATGGGAATTTTTGGGTTAGGTCAAACCTTTCGCGACATACGTGAGTTTGAAACTAAGAAATGGTTGAGAAGACAACAAATTTTTCGCAATTCTGCTGCTCCAAACGCTTAACCAGAATGGCCTGGAGAAAAAATACACGTACCGTTGTAATCGGGCGTGTTTCTACTTTCAAATGCAATGGGAATTTTTGGGTTAGGTCAAACCGTTCGCGACATATGGGAGTTTGAAGCTAAGAAATGGTTAAGAAGACAACAAATTTTTCGCAATTCTGCTGCTCCAAACGCTTAACCAGAATGGCCCAGGGAAAAAATAGACATACCGTTGTAATCGGGCGAGTTTCTACTTTCAGATGCAATAGGAATTTTTGGGTTAGGTCAGTCCGTTCGCGAGATATGGGAGTTTGAAGCCAAGAAATGGTTGAGAAGGCAACAAATTTTTCGCAATTCTGCTGCTTCAAACGCTTAACCAGAATGGCCTAGGGAAAAAATACACATACCGTTGTAATCGGGCGAGTTTCTACTTTCAGACGCAGCAGGAATTTTTGTGTTAGGTCAGTCCGTTCGCGACATATGGGAGTTTGAAGCTAAGAAATGGTTGAGAAGACAACAAATTTTTCGCAATTCTGCTGCTCCAAACGCTTAACCAGAATGGCCTGGGGAAAAGATACGCACACAGTTATAATCGGGCGAGTTTCTACTTTCAGAAGCAGCAGGAATTTTTGTGTTAGGTCAATCCGTTCGCGAGATATGGGAGTTTGAAGCTAAGAAATGGTTAAGAAGACAACAAATTTTTCGCAATTCTGCTGCTCCAAACGCTTAACCAGAATGGCCCAGGGAAAAAATAGACATACCGTTGTAATCGGGCGAGTTTCTACTTTCAGATGCAATAGGAATTTTTGGGTTAGGTCAGTCCGTTCGCGAGATATGGGAGTTTGAAGCCAAGAAATGGTTGAGAAGGCAAAAAATTTTTCGCAATTCTGCTGCTCCAAACGCTTAACCAGAATGGCATAGGGAAAAAATACACATACCGTTGTAATCGGGCGAGTTTCTACTTTCAGATGCAATCGGAATTTTTGGGTTAGGTCAATCCGTTCGCGAGATATGGGAGTTTGAAGCTAAGAAATGGTTGAGAAGAGAACAAATTTTTCGCAATTCTGCTGCTTCAAACGCTTAACCAGAATGGCCTACGGAAAAAATGCACATACCGTTGTAATCGGGCGAGTTTCTACTTTAAGATGCAATAGGACTTTTTGGGTCAGTTCAGTCCGTTCGCGAGATATAGGAGTTTGAAGCCAAGAAATGGTTGAGAAGGCAAAAAATTTTTCGCAATTCTGCTGCTTCAAAAGCTTAACCAGAATGGCCCAGGGGAAAAATACACATACCGTTGTAATTGGGCGAGTTTCTACTTTCAGATGCAATAGGAATTTTTGGGTTAGGTCAATCCGTTCGCGACATATGGGAGTTTGAAGCTAAGAAATGGTTGAGAAGAGAACAAATTTTTCGCAATTCTGCTGCTCCAAACGCTTAACCGGAATGGCCTAGGGAAAAAATACACGTACCGTTGTAATCGGGCGAGTTTCTACTTTCAAATGCAATAGGAATTTTTGGGTTAGGTCAATCCGTTCGCTAGATATGGGAGTTTGAAGCCAAGAAATGGTTGAGAAGGCAACAAATTTTTCGCAATTCTGCTGCTCCAAACGCTTAACCAGAATGGCCCAGGGAAAAAATACACATTCCGTTGTAATCGGGCGAGTTTCTACTTTCAGATGCAATAGGAATTTTTGGGTTAGGTCAATCCGTTCGCCAGATATGGGAGTTTGAAACTAACAATAGGTTGAGAAGACAAATTTTTCGCACTTCTGCTGCTCCAAACGCTTAACCAGAATGGCCTACGGAAAAAACTACACATACCGTTGTAATCGGGCGAGTTTCTACTTTAAGATGCAATAGGACTTTTTGGGTCAGGTCAGTCCGTTCGCGAGATATAGGAGTTTGAAGCCAAGAAATGGTTGAGAAGGCAAAAAATTTTTCGCAATTCTGCTGCTCCAAAAGCTTAACCAGAATGGCCTAGGGAAAAAGTACACATACCTTTGTAATCGGGCGAGTTTCTACTTTCAGATGCAATAGGAATTTTTGGGATAGGTCAGTCCGTTCGCGAGATATGGGAGTTTGAAGCCAAGAAATGGTTGAGAAGAGAAAAAATTTTTCGCAATTCTGCTGCTTCAAACGCATAACCAGAATGGCCTAGGGAAAAAATACACATACCGTTGTAATTGGTCGAGTTTCTACATTCAGATGCAATAGGAATTTTTGGGTTAGGTCAATCCGTTCGCGACATATGGGAGTTTGAAGCTAAGAAATGGTTGAGAAGAGAACAAATTTTTCGCAATTCTGCTGTTCCAAACGCTTAACCGGAATGGCCTAGGGAAAAAATACACGTACCGTTGTAATCGGGCGAGTTTCTACTTTCAAATGCAATAGGAATTTTTGGGTTAGGTCAATCCGTTCGCGAGATATGGGAGTTTGAAGCTAAGAAATGGTTGAGAAGAGAACAAATTTTTCGCAATTCTGCTTCTTCAAACGCTTAACCAGAATGGCCTAGGGAAAAAATACACATACCTTTGTAATCGGGCGAGTTTCTACTTTCAGATGCAATAGGAATTTTTGGGTTAGGTCAGTCCGTTCGCGAGATATGGGAGTTTGAAGCCAAGAAATGGTTGAGAAGGCAAAAAATTTTTTGCAATTCTGCTGCTCCAAACGCTTAACCAGAATGGCCTAGGGAAAAAATACACATACCGTTGTAATCGGGCGAGTTTCTACTTTCAGATGCAATAGGAATTTTTGGGTTAGGTCATTCCGTTCGCGAGATATGGGAGTTTCAAGCTAATAAATGGTTGAGAAGACAACAAATTTTTCGCAATTCTGCTTCTCCAAACGCTTAACCAGAATGGCCCAGGGAAAAAATACACATTCCGTTGTAATCGGGCGAGTTTCTACTTTCAGATGCAATAGGAATTTTTGGGTTAGGTCAATCCGTTCGCCAGATATGGGAGTTTGAAACTAACAATAGGTTGAGAAGACAACAAATTTTTCGCACTTCTGCTGCTTCAAACGCTTAACCAGAATGGCCTGGGGAAAAAATGCACGTACCGTTGTAATCGGGCGAGTTTCTACTTTCAAATGCAATAGGAATTTTTGGGTTGGGTCAATCCGTTCGCGAGATATGGGAGTTTGAAGCTAAGAAATGGTTGAGAAGACAACAAATTTTTCGCAATTCTGCTGCTTCAAACGCTTAACCAGAATGGCCTAGGGAAAAAATACACATACCGTTGTAATCGGGCGAGTTTCTACTTTCAGACGCAGCAGGAATTTTTGTGTTAGGTCAATCCGTTCGCGACATATGGGAGTTTGAAGCTAAGAAATGGTTGAAAAGACAACAAATTTTTCGCAATTCTGCTGCTCCAAACGCTTAACCAGAATGGCCTACGGAAGAAATACACACACCGTTGTAATCGGGCGAGTTTCTACTTTCAGATGCAATAGGAATTTTTGGGTAAGGTCAATCCGTTCGCGAGATATGGGAGTTTGAAGCCAAGAAATGGTTGAGAAGGCAAAAAATTCTTCGCAATTCTGCTGCTTCAAACGCTTAACCAGAATGGCCTAGGGAAAAAATACACATACCGTTGTAACCGGGCGAGTTTCTACTTTCAGATGCAATAGCAATTTTTGGGTTAGGTCAATCCGTTTGCCAGATATGGGAGTTTGTAGCTAAGAAATGGTTGAGAAGACAACAAATTTTTCGCAATTCTGCTGCTCCAAACGCTTAACCAGAATGGCCCAGGGAAAAAATACACATACCGTTGTAATCGGGCGAGTTTCTACTTTAAGATGCAATAGGACTTTTTGGGTCAGGTCAGTCCGTTCGCGAGATATAGGAGTTTGAAGCCAAGAAATGGTTGAGAAGGCAAAAAATTTTTCGCAATTCTGCTGCTTCAAAAGCTTAACCAGAATGGCATAGGGAAAAAATACACATACCGTTGTAATTGGGCGAGCTTCTACTTTCAGATGCAATAGGAATTTTTGTGTTAGGTCAATCCGTTCGCGAGATATGGGAGTTTGAAGCTAAGAAATGGTTGAGAAGGCAAAAAATTTTTCGCAATTCTGCTGCTCCAAACGCTTAACCAGAATGGCCCAGGGAAAAAATACACATACCGTTGTAATCGGGCGAGTTTCTACTTTCAGACGCAACAGAAATTTTTGGGTTCGGTCAATCCGTTCGCCAGATATGGGGGTTTAAAGCCAAGAAATGGTTGAGAAGGCAAAAAATTTTTCGCAATTCTGCTGCTCCAAACGCTTAACCAGAATGGCCCAGGGGAAAAATACACATACCGTTGTAATCGGGCGAGTTTCTACTTTCAGATGCAATAGGAATTTTTGGGTTAGGTCAGTCGGTTCGCGAGATATGGGAGTTTGAAGCCAAGAAATGGTTGAGAAGGCAAAAAATTTTTCGCAATTCTGCTGCTCCAAACGCTTAACCAGAATGGCCTAGGGAAAAAATACACATACCGTTCTAATCGGTTCGAGTTTCTACTTTCAGATGCAATAGGAATTTTTGGGTTAGGTCAATCCGTTCGCGAGATATGGGAGTTTGAAGCTAAGAAATGTTTGAGAAGACAACAAATTTTTCGCAATTCTGCTGCTCCAAACGCTTAACCAGAATGGCCTACGGAAAAAATACACACACCGTTGTAATCGGGCGAGTTTCTACTTTCAGTTGCAATAGGAATTTTTGGGTAAGGTCAATCCGTTCGCGAGATATGGGAGTTTGAAGCCAAGAAATGGTTGAGAAGGCAAAAAATTTATCGCAATTCTGCTGCTTCAAACGCTTATCCAGAATGGCCTAGGGAAAAAATACACATACCGTTGTAATCGGGCGAGTTTCTACTTTCAGACCCAGCAGGAATTTTTGCGTTTGGTCAATCCGTTCGCGAGATATGGGAGTTTGAAGCTAAGAAATGGTTGAGAAGACAACAAATTTTTCGCAATTCTGCTGCTCCAAACGCTTAACCAGAATGGCCCAGGGAAAAAATACACATACCGTTGTAATCGGGAGAGTTTCTACATTCAGATGCAATAGGAATTTTTGGGTTAGGTCAATCCGTTCTCCAGATACGGGAGTTTGAAGCCAAGAAATGGTTGAGAAGGCAAAAAATTTTTCGCAATTCTGCTGCTTCGAACGCTTAACCATAATGGCCTAGGGAAAAAATACACATACCGTTGTAATCGGGCGAGTTTCTACTTTCAGATGCAACAGGAATTTTTGGGTTAGGTCAATCCGTTCGCGAGATATGGGAGTTTGAAGCCAAGAAATGGTTGAGAAGGCAAAAAATTTTTCGCAATTCTGCTGCTTCAAACGCTTAACCAGAATGGCCCAGGGAAAAAATACACATTCCGTTGTAATCGGTCGAGTTTCTACTTTCAGATGCAATAGGAATTTTTGGGTTAGGTCAATCCGTTTGCCAGATATGGGAGCTTGAAACTAAGAATAGGTTGAGAAGACAACAAATTTTTCGCACCTCTGCTGCTCCAAAAGCTTAACCAGAATGGCCTACGGAAAAAATACACATACCGTTGTAATCGGGCGAGTTTCTACTTTCAGATGCAATAGGAATTTTTGGGTTAGGTCAATCCGTTCGCGAGATATGGGAGTTTGAAGCCAAGAAATGGTTGAGAAGGCAAAAAATTTTTCGCAATTCTGCTGCTTCAAACGCTTAACCAGAATGGCCTAGGGAAAAAATACACATACCGTTGTAATCGGGCGAGTTTCTACTTTCAGATGCAATGGGAATTTTTGGGTTAGGTCAAACCGTTCGCGACATACGGGAGTTTGAAACTAAGAAATGGTTGAGAAGACAACAAATTTTTCGCAATTCTGCTGCTCCAAACGCTTAACCAGAATGGCCTGGAGAAAAAATACACATACCGTTGTAATCGGGCGAGTTTCTACTTTCAGATGCTATGGAATTTTTGGGTCAGGTCAATCCGTTCGCGAGATATGGGAGTTTGAAGCCAAGAAATGGTTGAGAAGGCAAAAAATTTTTCGCAATTCTGCTGCTTCAAACGCTTAACCAGAATGGCCTAGGGAAAAGATACACATACCGTTGTAATCGGGCGAGCTTCTACTTTCAGATGCAATGGGAATTTTTGGGTTAGGTCAAACCTTTCGCGACATACGTGAGTTTGAAACTAAGAAATGGTTGAGAAGACAACAAATTTTTCGCAATTCTGCTGCTCCAAACGCTTAACCAGAATGGCCTGGAGAAAAAATACACGTACCGTTGTAATCGGGCGTGTTTCTACTTTCAAATGCAATGGGAATTTTTGGGTTAGGTCAAACCGTTCGCGACATATGGGAGTTTGAAGCTAAGAAATGGTTAAGAAGACAACAAATTTTTCGCAATTCTGCTGCTCCAAACGCTTAACCAGAATGGCCCAGGGAAAAAATAGACATACCGTTGTAATCGGGCGAGTTTCTACTTTCAGATGCAATAGGAATTTTTGGGTTAGGTCAATCCGTTCGCGAGATATGGGAGTTTGAAGCCAAGAAATGGTTGAGAAGGCAACAAATTTTTCGCAATTCTGCTGCTTCAAACGCTTAACCAGAATGGCCTAGGGAAAAAATACACATACCGTTGTAATCGGGCGAGTTTCTACTTTCAGACGCAGCAGGAATTTTGTGTTAGGTCAGTCCGTTCGCGACATATGGGAGTTTGAAGCTAAGAAATGGTTGAGAAGACAACAAATTTTTCGCAATTCTGCTGCTCCAAACGCTTAACCAGAATGGCCTGGGGAAAAGATACGCACACAGTTGTAATCGGGCGAGTTTCTACTTTCAGACGCAGCAGGAATTTTTGTGTTAGGTCAATCCGTTCGCGAGATATGGGAGTTTGAAGCTAAGAAATGGTTAAGAAGACAACAAATTTTTCGCAATTCTGCTGCTCCAAACGCTTAACCAGAATGGCCCAGGGAAAAAATAGACATACCGTTGTAATCGGGCGAGTTTCTACTTTCAGATGCAATAGGAATTTTTGGGTTAGGTCAGTCCGTTCGCGAGATATGGGAGTTTGAAGCCAAGAAATGGTTGAGAAGGCAAAAATTTTTCGCAATTCTGCTGCTCCAAACGCTTAACCAGAATGGCATAGGGAAAAAATACACATACCGTTGTAATCGGGCGAGTTTCTACTTTCAGATGCAATCGGAATTTTTGGGTTAGGTCAATCCGTTCGCGAGATATGGGAGTTTGAAGCTAAGAAATGGTTGAGAAGAGAACAAATTTTTCGCAATTCTGCTGCTTCAAACGCTTAACCAGAATGGCCTACGGAAAAAATGCACATACCGTTGTAATCGGGCGAGTTTCTACTTTAAGATGCAATAGGACTTTTTGGGTCAGTTCAGTCCGTTCGCGAGATATAGGAGTTTGAAGCCAAGAAATGGTTGAGAAGGCAAAAAATTTTTCGCAATTCTGCTGCTTCAAAAGCTTAACCAGAATGGCCCAGGGGAAAAATACACATACCGTTGTAATTGGGCGAGTTTCTACTTTCAGATGCAATAGGAATTTTTGGGTTAGGTCAATCCGTTCGCGACATATGGGAGTTTGAAGCTAAGAAATGGTTGAGAAGAGAACAAATTTTTCGCAATTCTGCTGCTCCAAACGCTTAACCGGAATGGCCTAGGGAAAAAATACACGTACCGTTGTAATCGGGCGAGTTTCTACTTTCAAATGCAATAGGAATTTTTGGGTTAGGTCAATCCGTTCGCTAGATATGGGAGTTTGAAGCCAAGAAATGGTTGAGAAGGCAACAAATTTTTCGCAATTCTGCTGCTCCAAACGCTTAACCAGAATGGCCCAGGGAAAAAATACACATTCCGTTGTAATCGGGCGAGTTTCTACTTTCAGATGCAATAGGAATTTTTGGGTTAGGTCAATCCGTTCGCCAGATATGGGAGTTTGAAACTAACAATAGGTTGAGAAGACAAATTTTTCGCACTTCTGCTGCTCCAAACGCTTAACCAGAATGGCCTACGGAAAAAATACACATACCGTTGTAATCGGGCGAGTTTCTACTTTCAGATGCAATAGGAATTTTTGGGCTAGGTCAATCCGTTCGCGAGATATGGCAGTTTGAAGCCAAGAAATGGTTGAGAAGGCAAAAAATTTTTCGCAATTCTGCTGCTTCAAACGCTTAACCAGAATGGCCTAGGGAAAAAATACACATACCGTTGTAATCGGGCGAGTTTCTACTTTCAGATGCAATGGGAATTTTTGGGTTAGGTCAAACCGTTCGCGACATATGGGAGTTTGAAACTAAGAAATGGTTGAGAAGACAACAAAGTTTTCGCAATTCTGCTGCTCCAAACGCTTAACCAGAATGGCCTGGGGAAAAAATACACGTACCGTTGTAATCGGGCGAGTTTCTACTTTCAAATGCAATAGGAATTTTTGGGTTAGGTCAATCCGTTCGCGAGATATGGGAGTTTGAAGCTAAGAAATGGTTGAGAAGAGAACAAATTTTTCGCAATTCTGTTGCTTCAAACGCTTAACCAGAATGGCCTAGGGAAAAACTACACATACCGTTGTAATCGGGCGAGTTTCTACTTTAAGATGCAATAGGACTTTTTGGGTCAGGTCAGTCCGTTCGCGAGATATAGGAGTTTGAAGCCAAGAAATGGTTGAGAAGGCAAAAAATTTTTCGCAATTCTGCTGCTTCAAAAGCTTAACCAGAATGGCCTAGGGAAAAAGTACACATACCTTTGTAATCGGGCGAGTTTCTACTTTCAGATGCAATAGGAATTTTTGGGATAGGTCAGTCCGTTCGCGAGATATGGGAGTTTGAAGCCAAGAAATGGTTGAGAAGAGAAAAAATTTTTCGCAATTCTGCTGCTTCAAACGCATAACCAGAATGGCCTAGGGAAAAAATACACATACCGTTGTAATTGGTCGAGTTTCTACATTCAGATGCAATAGGAATTTTTGGGTTAGGTCAATCCGTTCGCGACATATGGGAGTTTGAAGCTAAGAAATGGTTGAGAAGAGAACAAATTTTTCGCAATTCTGCTGTTCCAAACGCTTAACCGGAATGGCCTAGGGAAAAAATACACGTACCGTTGTAATCGGGCGAGTTTCTACTTTCAAATGCAATAGGAATTTTTGGGTTAGGTCAATCCGTTCGCGAGATATGGGAGTTTGAAGCTAAGAAATGGTTGAGAAGAGAACAAATTTTTCGCAATTCTGCTTCTTCAAACGCTTAACCAGAATGGCCTAGGGAAAAAATACACATACCTTTGTAATCGGGCGAGTTTCTACTTTCAGATGCAATAGGAATTTTTGGGTTAGGTCAGTCCGTTCGCGAGATATGGGAGTTTGAAGCCAAGAAATGGTTGAGACGGCAAAAAATTTTTTGCAATTCTGCTGCTCCAAACGCTTAACCAGAATGGCCTAGGGAAAAAATACACATACCGTTGTAATCGGGCGAGTTTCTACTTTCAGATGCAATAGGAATTTTTGGGTTAGGTCATTCCGTTCGCGAGATATGGGAGTTTCAAGCTAATAAATGGTTGAGAAGACAACAAATTTTTCGCAATTCTGCTGCTCCAAACGCTTAACCAGAATGGCCCAGGGAAAAAATACACATTCCGTTGTAATCGGGCGAGTTTCTACTTTCAGATGCAATAGGAATTTTTGGGTTAGGTCAATCCGTTCGCCAGATATGGGAGTTTGAAACTAACAATAGGTTGAGAAGACAACAAATTTTTCGCACTTCTGCTGCTTCAAACGCTTAACCAGAATGGCCTGGGGAAAAAATGCACATACCGTTGTAATCGGGCGAGTTTCTACTTTCAAATGCAATAGGAATTTTTGGGTTAGGTCAATCCGTTCGCGAGATATGGGAGTTTGAAGCTAAGAAATGGTTGAGAAGAGAACAAATTTTTCGCAATTCTGCAGCTTCAAACGCTTAACCAGAATGGCCTAGGGAAAAAATACACATACCGTTGTAATCGGGCGAGTTTCTACTTTAAGATGCAATAGGACTTTTTGGGTCACGTCAGTCCGTTCGCGAGATATAGGAGTTTGAAGCCAAGAAATGGTTGAGAAGGCAAAAAATTTTTCGCAATTCTGCTGCTTCAAACGCTTAACCAGAATGGCCTAGGGAAAAAATACATATACCGTTGTAATCGGGCGAGTTTCTACTTTAAGGTGCAATAGGACTTTTTGGGTCAGGTCAGTCCGTTCGCGAGATATAGGAGTTTGAAGCCAAGAAATGGTTGAGAAGGCAAAAAATTTTTCGCAATTCTGCTGCTCCAAACGTTTAACCAGAATGGCCTAGGGAGAAAATACACATACCGTTGTAATCGGGCGAGTTTCTACTTTCAGACGCAACAGTAATTTTTGGGTTCGGTCAATCCGTTCGCGAGATATGGGAGTTTAAAGCCAAGAAATGGTTGAGAAGGCAAAAAATTTTTCGCAATTCTGCTGCTCCAAACGCTTAACCAGAATGGCCTAGGGAAAAAATACACATACCGTTGTAATCGGGCGAGTTTCTACTTTCACATGCAAAAGGAATTTTTGGGATAGGTCAGTCCGTTCGCGAGATATGGGAGTTTGAAGCCAAGAAATGGTTGAGAAGAGAACAAATTTTTCGCAATTCTGCTGCTTCAAACGCTTAACCAGAATGGCCTAGGGAAAAAATACACATACCGTTGTAATCGGGCGAGTTTCTACTTTAAGATGCAGTAGGACTTTTTGGGTCAGGTCAGTCCGTTCGCGAGATATAGGAGTTTGAAGCCAAGAAATGGTTGAGAAGGCAAAAAATTTTTCGCAATTCTGCTGCTTCAAAAGCTTAACCAGAATGGCCTAGGGAAAAAGTACACATACCGTTGTAATTGGGCGAGTTTCTACTTTCAGATGCAATAGGAATTTTTGGGTTAGGTCAATCCGTTCGCGACATATGGGAGTTTGAAGCTAAGAAATGGTTGAGAAGAGAACAAATTTTTCGCAATTCTGCTGCTCCAAACGCTTAACCGGAATGGCCTAGGGAAAAAATACACGTACCGTTGTAATCGGGCGAGTTTCTACTTTAAAATGCAATAGGAATTTTTGGGTTAGGACAATCCGTTCGCTAGATATGGGAGTTTGAAGCCAAGAAATGGTTGAGAAGGCAACAAATTTTTCGCAATTCTGCTGCTCCAAACGCTTAACCAGAATGGCCCATGGAAAAAATACACATTCCGTTGTAATCGGGCGAGTTTCTACTTTCAAATGCAATAGGAATTTTTGGGTTAGGTCATTCCGTTCGCGAGATATGGGAGTTTGAAGCTAATAAATGGTTGAGAAGACAACAAATTTTTCGCAATTCTGCTGCTCCAAACGCTTAACCAGAATGGCCCAGGGAAAAAATACACATTCCGTTGTAATCGGGCGAGTTTCTACTTTCAGATGCAATAGGAATTTTTGGGTTAGGTCAATCCGTTCGCCAGATATGGGAGTTTGAAACTAACAATAGGTTGAGAAGACAACAAATTTTTCGCACTTCTGCTACTCCAAACGCTTAACCAGAATGGCCTACGGAAAAAATACACATACCGTTCTAATCGGGCGAGTTTCTACTTTCAGATGCAATAGGAATTTGTGGGTTAGGTCAATCCGTTCGCGAGATATGGGAGTTTGAAGCCAAGAAATGGTTGAGAAGGCAAATAATTTTTCGCAATTCTGCTGCTTCGAACGCTTAACCATAATGGCCTAGGGAAAAAATACACATACCGTTGTAATCGGGCGAGTTTCTACTTTCAGATGCAACAGGAATTTTTGGGTTAGGTCAATCCGTTCGCGAGATATGGGAGTTTGAAGCCAAGAAATGGTTGAGAAGAGAACAAATTTTTCGCAATTCTGCTGCTTCAAACGCTTAACCAGAATGGCCCAGGGAAAAAATACACATTCCGTTGTAATCGGTCGAGTTTCTACTTTCAGATGCAATAGGAATTTTTGGGTAAGGTCAATCCGTTTGCCAGATATGGGAGCTTGAAACTAAGAATAGGTTGAGAAGACAACAAATTTTTCGCACCTCTGCTGCTCCAAACGCTTAACCAGAATGGCCTGGGGAAAAGATACGCACACAGTTGTAATCGGGCGAGTTTCTACTTTCAGACGCAGCAGGAATTTTTGTGTTAGGTCAATCCATTCGCGAGATATGGGAGTTTGTAGCTAAGAAATGGTTAAGAAGACAACAAATTTTTCGCAATTCTGCTGCTCCAAACGCTTAACCAGAATGGCCCAGGGAAAAAATAGACATACCGTTGTAATCGGGCGAGCTTCTACTTTCAGATGCAATAGGAATTTTTGGGTTAGGTCAGTCCGTTCGCGAGATATGGGAGTTTGAAGCCAAGAAATGGTTGAGAAGGCAAAAAATTTTTCGCAATTCTGCTGCTCCAAACGCTTAACCAGAATGGCATAGGGAAAAAATACACATACCGTTGTAATCGGGCGAGTTTCTACTTTCAGATGCAATCGGAATTTTTGGGTTAGGTCAATCCGTTCGCGAGATATGGGAGTTTGAAGCTAAGAAATGGTTGAGAAGAGAACAAATTTTTCGCAATTCTGCTGCTTCAAACGCTTAACCAGAATGGCCTAGGGAAAAAATACACATACCGTTGTAATCGGGCGAGTTTCTACTTTAAGATGCAATAGGACTTTTTGGGTCAGGTCAGTCCGTTCGCGAGATATAGGAGTTTGAAGCCAAGAAATGGTTGAGAAGGCAAAAAATTTTTCGCAATTCTGCTGCTTCAAAAGCTTAACCTGAATGGCCTAGGGAAGAAGTACACATACCGTTGTAATTGGGCGAGTTTCTACTTTCAGATGCAATAGGAATTTTTGGGTTAGGTCAATCCGTTCGCGACATATGGGAGTTTGAAGCTAAGAAATGGTTGAGAAGAGAACAAATTTTTCGCAATTCTGCTGCTCCAAACGCTTAACCGGAATGGCCTAGGGAAAAAATACACGTACCGTTGTAATCGGGCGAGTTTCTACTTTCAAATGCAATAGGAATTTTTGGGTTAGGACAATCCGTTCGCTAGATATGGGAGTTTGAAGCCAAGAAATGGTTGAGAAGGCAACAAATTTTTCGCAATTCTGCTGCTCCAAACGCTTAACCAGAATGGCCCAGGGAAAAAATACACATTCCGTTGTAATCGGGCGAGTTTCTACTTTCAAATGCAATAGGAATTTTTGGGTTAGGTCAATCCGTTCGCGAGATATGGGAGTTTGAAACTAACAATAGGTTGAGAAGACAACAAATTTTTCGCACTACTGCTTGCTCCAAACGCTTAACCAGAATGGCTTACGGAAAAAATACACATACCGTTGTAATCGGGCGAGTTTCTACTTTCAGATGCAATAGGAATTTTTGGGCTAGGTCAATCCGTTCGCGAGATATGGCAGTTTGAAGCCAAGAAATGGTTGAGAAGGCAAAAAATTTTTCGCAATTCTGCTGCTTCAAACGCTTAACCAGAATGGCCTGGGGAAAAAATACACGTACCGTTGTAATCGGGCGAGTTTCTACTTTCAAATGCAATCGGAATTTTTGGGTTAGGTCAATCCGTTCGCGAGATATGGGAGTTTGAAGCTAAGAAATGGTTGAGAAGAGAACAAATTTTTCGCAATTCTGCTGCTTCAAACGCTTAACCAGAATGGCCTAGGGAAAAAATACACATACCGTTGTAATCGGGCGAGTTTCTACTTTAAGATGCAATAGGACTTTTTGGGTCAGGTCAGTCCGTTCGCGAGATATAGGAGTTTGAAGCCAAGAAATGGTTGAGAAGGCAAAAAATTTTTCGCAATTCTGCTGCTTCAAAAGCTTAACCTGAATGGCCTAGGGAAAAAGTACACATACCGTTGTAATTGGGCGAGTTTCTACTTTCAGATGCAATAGGAATTTTTGGGTTAGGTCAATCCGTTCGCGACATATGGGAGTTTGAAGCTAAGAAATGGTTGAGAAGAGAACAAATTTTTCGCAATTCTGCTGCTCCAAACGCTTAACCGGAATGCCCTAGGGAAAAAAATACACGTACCGTTGTAATCGGGCGAGTTTCTACTTTCAAATGCAATAGGAATTTTTGGGTTAGGACAATCCGTTCGCTAGATATGGGAGTTTGAAGCCAAGAAATGGTTGAGAAGGCAACAAATTTTTCGCAATTCTGCTGCTCCAAACGCTTAACCAGAATGGCCCAGGGAAAAAATACACATTCCGTTGTAATCGGGCGAGTTTCTACTTTCAAATGCAATAGGAATTTTTGGGTTAGGTCAATCCGTTCGCGAGATATGGGAGTTTGAAACTAACAATAGGTTGAGAAGACAACAAATTTTTCGCAATACTGCTGCTCCAAACGCTTAACCAGAATGGCTTACGGAAAAAATACACATACCGTTGTAATCGGGCGAGTTTCTACTTTCAGATGCAATAGGAATTTTTGGGCTAGGTCAATCCGTTCGCCAGATATGGCAGTTTGAAGCCAAGAAATGGTTGAGAAGGCAAAAAATTTTTCGCAATTCTGCTGCTTCAAACGCTTAACCAGAATGGCCTGGGGAAAAAATACACGTACCGTTGTAATCGGGCGAGTTTCTACTTTCAAATGCAATCGGAATTTTTGGGTTAGGTCAATCCGTTCGCGAGATATGGGAGTTTGAAGCTAAGAAATGGTTGAGAAGAGAACAAATTTTTCGCAATTCTGCTGCTTCAAACGCTTAACCAGAATGGCCTAGGGAAAAAATACACATACCGTTGTAATCGGGCGAGTTTCTACTTTAAGATGCAATAGGACTTTTTGGGTCAGGTCAGTCCGTTCGCGAGATATAGGAGTTTGAAGCCAAGAAATGGTTGAGAAGGCAAAAAATTTTTCGCAATTCTGCTGCTCCAAACGCTTAACCAGAATGGCCTAGGGAAAAAATACACATACCGTTCTAATCGGGCGAGTTTCTACTTTCAGATGCAATAGGAATTTTTGGGTTAGGTCAATCCGTTCGCGACATATGGGAGTTTGAAGGCAAGAAATGGTTGAGAAGGCAAAAAATTTTTCGCAATTCTGCTGCTCCAAACGCTTAACCAGAATGGCATAGGGAAAAAATACACATACCGTTGTAATCGGGCGAGTTTCTACTTTCAGATGCAATCGGAATTTTTGGGTTAGGTCAATCCGTTCGCGAGATATGGGAGTTTGAAGCTAAGAAATGGTTGAGAAGAGAACAAATTTTTCGCAATTCTGCTGCTTCAAACGCTTAACCAGAATGGCCTAGGGAAAAAATACACATACCGTTGTAATCGGGCGAGTTACTACTTTAAGATGCAATAGGACTTTTTGGGTCAGGTCAGTCCGTTCGCGAGATATAGGAGTTTGAAGCCAAGAAATGGTTGAGCAGGCAAAAAATTTTTCGCAATTCTGCTGCTTCAAAAGCTTAACCTGAATGGCCTAGGGAAAAAGTACACATACCGTTGTAATTGGGCGAGTTTCTACTTTCAGATGCAATAGGAATTTTTGGGTTAGGTCAGTCCGTTCGCGACATATGGGAGTTTGAAGCTAAGAAATGGTTGAGAAGAGAACAAATTTTTCGCAATTCTGCTGCTCCAAACGCTTAACCGGAATGGCCTAGGGAAAAAATACACGTACCGTTGTAATCGGGCGAGTTTCTACTTTCAAATGCAATAGGAATTTTTGGGTTAGGACAATCCGTTCGCTAGATATGGGAGTTTGAAGCCAAGAAATGGTTGAGAAGGCAACAAATTTTTCGCAATTCTGCTGCTCCAAACGCTTAACCAGAATGGCCCATGGAAAAAATACACATTCCGTTGTAATCGGGCGAGTTTCTACTTTCAAATGCAATAGGAATTTTTGGGTTAGGTCATTCCGTTCGCGAGATATGGGAGTTTGAAGCTAATAAATGGTTGAGAAGACAACAAATTTTTCGCAATTCTGCTGCTCCAAACGCTTAACCAGAATGGCCCAGGGAAAAAATACACATTCCGTTGTAATCGGGCGAGTTTCTACTTTCAGATGCAATAGGAATTTTTGGGTTAGGTCAATCCGTTCGCCAGATATGGGAGTTTGAAACTAACAATAGGTTGAGAAGACAACAAATTTTTCGCACTTCTGCTACTCCAAACGCTTAACCAGAATGGCCTACGGAAAAAATACACATACCGTTCTAATCGGGCGAGTTTCTACTTTCAGATGCAATAGGAATTTGTAGGTTAGGTCAATCCGTTCGCGAGATATGGGTGTTTGAAGCCAAGAAATGGTTGAGAAGGCAAATAATTTTTCGCAATTCTGCTGCTTCGAACGCTTAACCATAATGGCCTAGGGAAAAAATACACATACCGTTGTAATCGGGCGAGTTTCTACTTTCAGATGCAACAGGAATTTTTGGGTTAGGTCAATCCGTTCGCGAGATATGGGGGTTTGAAGCCAAGAAATGGTTGAGAAGGCAAAAAATTTTTCGCAATTCTGCTGCTTCAAACGCTTATCCAGAATGGCCCAGGGAAAAAATACACATTCCGTTGTAATCGGTCGAGTTTCTACTTTCAGATGCAATAGGAATTTTTGGGTTAGGTCAATCCGTTTGCCAGATATGGGAGCTTGAAACTAAGAATAGGTTGAGAAGACAACAAATTTTTCGCACCTCTGCTGCTCCAAACGCTTAACCAGAATGGCCTGGGGAAAAGATACGCACACAGTTGTAATCGGGCGAGTTTCTACTTTCAGACGCAGCAGGAATTTTTGTGTTAGGTCAATCCGTTCGCGAGATATGGGAGTTTGAAGCTAAGAAATGGTTAAGAAGACAACAAATTTTTCGCAATTCTGCTGCTCCAAACGCTTAACCAGAATGGCCCAGGGAAAAAATAGACATACCGTTGTAATCGGGCGAGTTTCTACTTTCAGATGCAATAGGAATTTTTGGGTTAGGTCAGTCCGTTCGCGAGATATGGGAGTTTGAAGCCAAGAAATGGTTGAGAAGGCAAAAAATTTTTCGCAATTCTGCTGCTCCAAACGCTTAACCAGAATGGCATAGAGAAAAAATACACATACCGTTGTAATCGGGCGAGTTTGTACTTTCAGATGCAATCGGAATTTTTGGGTTAGGTCAATCCGTTCGCGAGATATGGGAGTTTGAAGCTAAGAAATGGTTGAGAAGAGAACAAATTTTTCGCAATTCTGCTGCTTCAAACGCTTAACCAGAATGGCCTAGGGAAAAAATACACATACCGTTGTAATCGGGCGAGTTTCTACTTTAAGATGCAATAGGACTTTTTGGGTCAGGTCAGTCCGTTCGCGAGATATAGGAGTTTGAAGCCAAGAAATGGTTGAGAAGGCAAAAAATTTTTCGCAATTCTGCTGCTTCAAAAGCTTAACCAGAATGGCCCAGGGGAAAAATACACATTCCGTTGTAATCGGGCGAGTTTCTACTTTCAAATGCAATAGGAATTTTTGGGTTAGGTCAATCCGTTCGCGAGATATGGGAGTTTGAAACTAACAATAGGTTGAGAAGACAACAAATTTTTCGCACTACTGCTGCTCCAAACGCTTAACCAGAATGGCTTACGGAAAAAATACACATACCGTTGTAATCGGGCGAGTTTCTACTTTCAGATGCAATAGGAATTTTTGGGCTAGGTCAATCCGTTCGCGAGATATGGCAGTTTGAAGCCAAGAAATGGTTGAGAAGGCAAAAAATTTTTCGCAATTCTGCTGCTTCAAACGCTTAACCAGAATGGCCTGGGGAAAAAATACACGTACCGTTGTAATCGGGCGAGTTTCTACTTTCAAATGCAATAGGAATTTTTGGGTTAGGTCAATCCGTTCGCGAGATATGGGAGTTTGAAGCTAAGAAATGGTTGAGAAGAGAACAAATTTTTCGCAATTCTGCAGCTTCAAACGCTTAACCAGAATGGCCTAGGGAAAAAATACACATACCGTTGTAATCGGGCGAGTTTCTACTTTAAGATGCAATAGGACTTTTTGGGTCAGGTCAGTCCGTTCGCGAGATATAGGAGTTTGAAGCCAAGAAATGGTTGAGAAGGCAAAAAATTTTTCGCAATTCTGCTGCTCCAAACGTTTAACCAGAATGGCCTAGGGAGAAAATACACATACCGTTGTAACCGGGCGAGTTTCTACTTTCAGACGCAACAGAAATTTTTGGGTTCGGTCAATCCGTTCGCGAGATATGGGAGTTTAAAGCCAAGAAATGGTTGAGAAGGCAAAAAATTTTTCGCAATTCTGCTGCTCCAAACGCTTAACCAGAATGGCCTAGGGAAAAAATACACATACCGTTGTAATCGGGCGAGTTTCTACTTTCAGATGCAATAGGAATTTTTGGGATAGGTCAGTCCGTTCGCGAGATATGGGAGTTTGAAGCCAAGAAATGGTTGAGAAGAGAACAAATTTTTCGCAATTCTGCTGCTTCAAACGCTTAACCGGAATGGCCTAGGGAAAAAATACACGTACCGTTGTAATCGGGCGAGTTTCTACTTTCAAATGCAATAGGAATTTTTGGGTTAGGACAATCCGTTCGCTAGATATGGGAGTTTGAAGCCAAGAAATGGTTGAGAAGGCAACAAATTTTTCGCAATTCTGCTGCTCCAAACGCTTAACCAGAATGGCCCAGGGAAAAAATACACATTCCGTTGTAATCGGGCGAGTTACTACTTTCGAATGCAATAGGAATTTTTGGGTTAGGTCAATCCGTTCGCGAGATATGGGAGTTTGAAGCTAAGAAATGGTTGAGAATAGAACAAATTTTTCGCAATTCCGCAGCTTCAAACGCTTAACCAGAATGGCCTAGGGAAAAAATACACATACCGTTGTAATCGGGCGAGTTTCTACTTTAAGATGCAATAGGACTTTTTGGGTCAGGTCAGTCCGTTCGCGAGATATAGGAGTTTGAAGCCAAGAAATGGTTGAGAAGGCAAAAAATTTTTCGCAATTCTGCTGCTTCAAACGCTTAACCAGAATGGCCCAGGGAAAAAATACACATACCGTTGTAATCGGGCGAGTTTCTACTTTAAGATGCAATAGGACTTTTTGGGTCAGGTCAGTCCGTTCGCGAGATATAGGAGTTTGAAGCCAAGAAATGGATGAGAAGGCAAAAAATTTTCGCAATTCTGCTGCTCGAAACGTTTAACCAGAATGGCCTAGGGAGAAAATACACATACCGTTGTAATCGGGCGAGTTTCTACTTTCAGACGCAACAGAAATTTTTGGGTTCGGTCAATCCGTTCGCGAGATATGGGAGTTTAAAGCCAAGAAATGGTTGAGAAGGCAAAAAATTTTTCGCAATTCTGCTGCTCCAAACGCTTAACCAGAATGGCCTAGGGAAAAAATACACATACCGTTGTAAACGGGCGAGTTTCTACTTTCAGATGCAATAGGAATTTTTGGGATAGGTCAGTCCGTTCGCGAGATATGGGAGTTTGAAGCCAAGAAATGGTTGAGAAGAGAACAAATTTTTCGCAATTCTGCTGCTTCAAACGCTTAACCAGAATGGCCTAGGGAAAAAATACACATACCGTTGTAATCGGGCGAGTTTCTACTTTAAGATGCAATAGGACTTTCTGGGTCAGGTCAGTCCGTTCGCGAGATATAGGAGTTTGAAGCCAAGAAATGGTTGAGAAGGCAAAAAATTTTTCGCAATTCTGCTGCTTCAAAAGCTTAAACAGAATGGCCTAGGGAAAAAGTTCACATACCGTTGTAATTGGGCGAGTTTCTACTTTCAGATGCAATAGGAATTTTTGGGTTAGGTCAATCCGTTCGCGACATATGGGAGTTTGAAGCCAAGAAATGGTTGAGAAGGCATACAATTTTTCGCAATTCTGCTGTTCCAAACGCTTAACCGGAATGCCCTAGGGAAAAAATACACGTACCGTTGTAATCGGGCGAGTTTCTACTTTCAAATGCAATAGGAATTTTTGGGTCAGGTCAGTCCGTTCGCGAGGTATGGGAGTTTGAAGCCAAGAAATGGTTGAGAAGGCAAAAAATTTTTCGCAATTCTGCTGCTTCAAAAGCTTAACCAGAATGGCCCAGGGGAAAAATACACATACCGTTGTAATCGGGCGAGTTTCTACTTTCAAATGCAATAGGAATTTTTGGGTTAGGTCAATCCGTTCGCGAGATATGGGAGTTTGAAACTAACAATAGGTTGAGAAGACAACAAATTTTTCGCACTACTGCTGCTCCAAACGCTTAACCAGAATGGCTTACGGAAAAAATACACATACCGTTGTAATCGGGCGAGTTTCTACTTTCAGATGCAATAGGAATTTTTGGGCTAGGTCAATCCGTTCGCGAGATATGGCAGTTTGAAGCCAAGAAATGGTTGAGAAGGCAAAAAATTTTTCGCAATTCTGCTGCTTCAAACGCTTAACCAGAATGGCCTGGGGAAAAAATACACGTACCGTTGTAATCGGGCGAGTTTCTACTTTCAAATGCAATAGGAATTTTTGGGTTAGGTCAATCCGTTCGCTAGATATGGGAGTTTGAAGCCAAGAAATGGTTGAGAAGGCAACAAATTTTTCGCAATTCTGCTGCTCCAAACGCTTAACCAGAATGGCCCAGGGAAAAAATACACATTCCGTTGTAATCGGGCGAGTTTCTACTTTCAAATGCAATAGGAATTTTTGGGTTAGGTCAATCCGTTCGCGAGATATGGGAGTTTGAAACTAACAATAGGTTGAGAAGACAACAAATTTTTCGCACTACTGCTGCTCCAAACGCTTAACCAGAATGGCTTACGGAAAAAATACACATACCGTTGTAATCGGGCGAGTTTCTACTTTCAGATGCAATAGGAATTTTTGGGCTAGGTCAATCCGTTCGCGAGATATGGCAGTTTGAAGCCAAGAAATGGTTGAGAAGGCAAAAAATTTTTCGCAATTCTGCTGCTTCAAACGCTTAACCAGAATGGCCTGGGGAAAAAATACACGTACCGTTGTAATCGGGCGAGTTTCTACTTTCAAATGCAATAGGAATTTTTGGGTTAGGTCAATCCGTTCGCGAGATATGGGAGTTTGAAGCTAAGAAATGGTTGAGAAGAGAACAAATTTTTCGCAATTCTGCAGCTTCAAACGCTTAACCAGAATGCCCTAGGGAAAAAATACACATACCGTTGTAATCGGGCGAGTTTCTACTTTAAGATGCAATAGGACTTTTTGGGTCAGGTCAGTCCGTTCGCGAGATATAGGAGTTTGAAGCCAAGAAATGGTTGAGAAGGCAAAAAATTTTTCGCAATTCTGCTGCTCCAAACGTTTAACCAGAATGGCCTAGGGAGAAAATACACATACCGTTGTAACCGGGCGAGTTTCTACTTTCAGACGCAACAGAAATTTTTGGGTTCGGTCAATCCGTTCGCGAGATACGGGAGTTTAAAGCCAAGAAATGGTTGAGAAGGCAAAAAATTTTTCGCAATTCTGCTGCTCCAAACGCTTAACCAGAATGGCCTAGGGAAAAAATACACATACCGTTGTAATCGGGCGAGTTTCTACTTTCAGATGCAATAGGAATTTTTGGGATAGGTCAGTCCGTTCGCGAGATATGGGAGTTTGAAGCCAAGAAATGGTTGAGAAGAGAACAAATTTTTCGCAATTCTGCTGCTTCAAACGCTTAACCGGAATGGCCTAGGGAAAAAATACACGTACCGTTGTAATCGGGCGAGTTACTACTTTCGAATGCAATAGGAATTTTTGGGTTAGGTCAATCCGTTCGCGAGATATGGGAGTTTGAAGCTAAGAAATGGTTGAGAATAGAACAAATTTTTCGCAATTCCGCAGCTTCAAACGCTTAACCAGAATGGCCTAGGGAAAAAATACACATACCGTTGTAATCGGGCGAGTTTCTACTTTAAGATGCAATAGGACTTTTTGGGTCAGGTCAGTCCGTTCGCGAGATATAGGAGTTTGAAGCCAAGAAATGGTTGAGAAGGCAAAAAATTTTTCGCAATTCTGCTGCTTCAAACGCTTAACCAGAATGGCCCAGGGAAAAAATACACATACCGTTGTAATCGGGCGAGTTTCTACTTTAAGATGCAATAGGACTTTTTGGGTCAGGTCAGTCCGTTCGCGAGATATAGGAGTTTGAAGCCAAGAAATGGATGAGAAGGCAAAAAATTTTTCGCAATTCTGCTGCTCCAAACGTTTAACCAGAATGGCCTAGGGAGAAAATACACATACCGTTGTAATCGGGCGAGTTTCTACTTTCAGACGCAACAGAAATTTTTGGGTTCGGTCAATCCGTTCGCGAGATATGGGAGTTTAAAGCCAAGAAATGGTTGAGAAGGCAAAAAATTTTTCGCAATTCTGCTGCTCCAAACGCTTAACCAGAATGGCCTAGGGAAAAAATACACATACCGTTGTAAACGGGCGAGTTTCTACTTTCAGATGCAATAGGAATTTTTGGGATAGGTCAGTCCGTTCGCGAGATATGGGAGTTTGAAGCCAAGAAATGGTTGAGAAGAGAACAAATTTTTCGCAATTCTGCTGCTTCAAACGCTTAACCAGAATGGCCTAGGGAAAAAATACACATACCGTTGTAATCGGGCGAGTTTCTACTTTAAGATGCAATAGGACTTTTGGGTCAGGTCAGTCCGTTCGCGAGATATAGGAGTTTGAAGCCAAGAAATGGTTGAGAAGGCAAAAAATTTTTCGCAATTCTGCTGCTTCAAAAGCTTAAACAGAATGGCCTAGGGAAAAAGTTCACATACCGTTGTAATTGGGCGAGTTTCTACTTTCAGATGCAATAGGAATTTTTGGGTTAGGTCAATCCGTTCGCGACATATGGGAGTTTGAAGCCAAGAAATGGTTGAGAAGGCATACAATTTTTCGCAATTCTGCTGTTCCAAACGCTTAACCGGAATGCCCTAGGGAAAAAATACACGTACCGTTGTAATCGGGCGAGTTTCTACTTTCAAATGCAATAGGAATTTTTGGGTCAGGTCAGTCCGTTCGCGAGGTATGGGAGTTTGAAGCCAAGAAATGGTTGAGAAGGCAAAAAATTTTTCGCAATTCTGCTGCTTCAAAAGCTTAACCAGAATGGCCCAGGGGAAAAATACACATACCGTTGTAATCGGGCGAGTTTCTACTTTCAAATGCAATAGGAATTTTTGGGTTAGGTCAATCCGTTCGCGAGATATGGGAGTTTGAAACTAACAATAGGTTGAGAAGACAACAAATTTTTCGCACTACTGCTGCTCCAAACGCTTAACCAGAATGGCTTACGGAAAAAATACACATACCGTTGTAATCGGGCGAGTTTCTACTTTCAGATGCAATAGGAATTTTTGGGCTAGGTCAATCCGTTCGCGAGATATGGCAGTTTGAAGCCAAGAAATGGTTGAGAAGGCAAAAAATTTTTCGCAATTCTGCTGCTTCAAACGCTTAACCAGAATGGCCTGGGGAAAAAATACACGTACCGTTGTAATCGGGCGAGTTTCTACTTTCAAATGCAATAGGAATTTTTGGGTTAGGTCAATCCGTTCGCGAGATATGGGAGTTTGAAGCTAAGAAATGGTTGAGAAGAGAACAAATTTTTCGCAATTCTGCAGCTTCAAACGCTTAACCAGAATGGCCTAGGGAAAAAATACACATACCGTTGTAATCGGGCGAGTTTCTACTTTAAGATGCAATAGGACTTTTTGGGTCAGGTCAGTCCGTTCGCGAGATATAGGAGTTTGAAGCCAAGAAATGGTTGAGAAGGCAAAAAATTTTTCGCAATTCTGCTGCTTCAAACGCTTAACCAGAATGGCCTAGGGAAAAAATACACATACCGTTGTAATCGGGCGAGTTTCTACTTTAAGATGCAATAGGACTTTTTGGGTCAGGTCAGTCCGTTCGCGAGATATAGGAGTTTGAAGCCAAGAAATGGTTGAGAAGGCAAAAAATTTTTCGCAATTCTGCTGCTCCAAACGTTTAACCAGAATGGCCTAGGGAGAAAATACACATACCGTTGTAACCGGGCGAGTTTATACTTTCAGACGCAACAGAAATTTTTGGGTTCGGTCAATCCGTTCGCGAGATATGGGAGTTTAAAGCCAAGAAATGGTTGAGAAGGCAAAAAATTTTTCGCAATTCTGCTGCTCCAAACGCTTAACCAGAATGGCCTAGGGAAAAAATACACATACCGTTGTAATCGGGCGAGTTTCTACTTTCAGATGCAATAGGAATTTTTGGGATAGGTCAGTCCGTTCGCGAGATATGGGAGTTTGAAGCCAAGAAATGGTTGAGAAGAGAACAAATTTTTCGCAATTCTGCTGCTTCAAACGCTTAACCGGAATGGCCTAGGGAAAAAATACACGTACCGTTGTAATCGGGCGAGTTTCTACTTTCAAATGCAATAGGAATTTTTGGGTTAGGACAATCCGTTCGCTAGATATGGGAGTTTGAAGCCAAGAAATGGTTGAGAAGGCAACAAATTTTTCGCAATTCTGCTGCTCCAAACGCTTAACCAGAATGGCCCAGGGAAAAAATACACATTCCGTTGTAATCGGGCGAGTTACTACTTTCGAATGCAATAGGAATTTTTGGGTTAGGTCAATCCGTTCGCGAGATATGGGAGTTTGAAGCTAAGAAATGGTTGAGAAGAGAACAAATTTTTCGCAATTCCGCAGCTTCAAACGCTTAACCAGAATGGCCTAGGGAAAAAATACACATACCGTTGTAATCGGGCGAGTTTCTACTTTAAGATGCAATAGGACTTTTTGGGTCAGGTCAGTCCGTTCGCGAGATATAGGAGTTTGAAGCCAAGAAATGGTTGAGAAGGCAAAAAATTTTTCGCAATTCTGCTGCTTCAAACGCTTAACCAGAATGGCCCAGGGAAAAAATACACATACCGTTGTAATCGGGCGAGTTTCTACTTTAAGATGCAATAGGACTTTTTGGGTCAGGTCAGTCCGTTCGCGAGATATAGGAGTTTGAAGCCAAGAAATGGTTGAGAAGGCAAAAAATTTTTCGCAATTCTGCTGCTCCAAACGTTTAACCAGAATGGCCTAGGGAGAAAATACACATACCGTTGTAATCGGGCGAGTTTCTACTTTCAGACGCAACAGAAATTTTTGGGTTCGGTCAATCCGTTCGCGAGATATGGGAGTTTAAAGCCAAGAAATGGTTGAGAAGGCAAAAAATTTTTCGCAATTCTGCTGCTCCAAACGCTTAACCAGAATGGCCTAGGGAAAAAATACACATACCGTTGTAAACGGGCGAGTTTCTACTTTCAGATGCAATAGGAATTTTTGGGATAGGTCAGTCCGTTCGCGAGATATGGGAGTTTGAAGCCAAGAAATGGTTGAGAAGAGAACAAATTTTTCGCAATTCTGCTGCTTCAAACGCTTAACCAGAATGGCCTAGGGAAAAAATACACATACCGTTGTAATCGGGCGAGTTTCTACTTTAAGATGCAATAGGACTTTTTGGGTCAGGTCAGTCCGTTCGCGAGATATAGGAGTTTGAAGCCAAGAAATGGTTGAGAAGGCAAAAAATTTTTCGCAATTCTGCTGCTTCAAAAGCTTAAACAGAATGGCCTAGGGAAAAAGTTCACATACCGTTGTAATTGGGCGAGTTTCTACTTTCAGATGCAATAGGAATTTTTGGGTTAGGTCAATCCGTTCGCGACATATGGGAGTTTGAAGCTAAGAAATGGTTGAGAAGAGAACAAATTTTTCGCAATTCTGCTGTTCCAAACGCTTAACCGGAATGGCCTAGGGAAAAAATACACGTACCGTTGTAATCGGGCGAGTTTCTACTTTCAAATGCAATAGGAATTTTTGGGTCAGGTCAGTCCGTTCGCGAGGTATGGGAGTTTGAAGCCAAGAAATGGTTGAGAAGGCAAAAAATTTTTCGCAATTCTGCTGCTTCAAAAGCTTAACCAGAATGGCCTAGGGAAAAAATACACATACCGTTGTAATTGGGCGAGTTTCTACTTTCAGATGCAATAGGAATTTTTGGGTTAGGTCAATCCGTTCGCGACATATGGGAGTTTGAAGCTAAGAAATGGTTGAGAAGAGAACAAATTTTTCGCAATTCTGCTGCTCCAAACGCTTAACCGGAATGGCCTAGGGAAAAAATACACATACCGTTGTAATCGGGCGAATTTCTACTTTCAGACACAACAGAAATTTTTGGGTTAGGTCAATCCGTTCGGCGAGATATGGAGTTTAAAGCCAAGAAATGGTTGATAAGGCAAAAAATTTTTCGCAATTCCGCAGCTTCAAACGCTTAACCAGAATGGCCTAGGGAAAAAATACACATACCGTTGTAATCGGGCGAGTTTCTACTTTAAGATGCAATAGGACTTTTTGGGTCAGGTCAGTCCGTTCGCGAGATATAGGAGTTTGAAGCCAAGAAATGGTTGAGAAGGCAAAAATTTTTCGCAATTCTGCTGCTTCAAACGCTTAACCAGAATGGCCCAGGGAAAAAATACACATACCGTTGTAATCGGGCGAGTTTCTACTTTAAGATGCAATAGGACTTTTTGGGTCAGGTCAGTCCGTTCGCGAGATATAGGAGTTTGAAGCCAAGAAATGGTTGAGAAGGCAAAAAATTTTTCGCAATTCTGCTGCTCCAAACGTTTAACCAGAATGGCCTAGGGAGAAATACACATACCGTTGTAATCGGGCGAGTTTCTACTTTCAGACGCAACAGAAATTTTTGGTTCGGTCAATCCGTTCGCGAGATATGGGAGTTTAAAGCCAAGAAATGGTTGAGAAGGCAAAAAATTTTTCGCAATTCTGCTGCTCCAAACGCTTAACCAGAATGGCCTAGGGAAAAAATACACATACCGTTGTAAACGGGCGAGTTTCTACTTCAGATGCAATAGGAATTTTTGGGATAGGTCAGTCCGTTCGCGAGATATGGGAGTTTGAAGCCAAGAAATGGTTGAGAAGAGAACAAATTTTTCGCAATTCTGCTGCTTCAAACGCTTAACCAGAATGGCCTAGGGAAAAAATACACATACCGTTGTAATCGGGCGAGTTTCTACTTTAAGATGCAATAGGACTTTTTGGGTCAGGTCAGTCCGTTCGCGAGATATAGGAGTTTGAAGCCAAGAAATGGTTGAGAAGGCAAAAAATTTTTCGCAATTCTGCTGCTTCAAAAGCTTAAACAGAATGGCCTAGGGAAAAAGTTCACATACCGTTGTAATTGGGCGAGTTTCTACTTTCAGATGCAATAGGAATTTTTGGGTTAGGTCAATCCGTTCGCGACATATGGGAGTTTGAAGCTAAGAAATGGTTGAGAAGAGAACAAATTTTTCGCAATTCTGCTGTTCCAAACGCTTAACCGGAATGGCCTAGGGAAAAAATACACGTACCGTTGTAATCGGGCGAGTTTCTACTTTCAAATGCAATAGGAATTTTTGGGTCAGGTCAGTCCGTTCGCGAGGTATGGGAGTTTGAAGCCAAGAAATGGTTGAGAAGGCAAAAAATTTTTCGCAATTCTGCTGCTTCAAAAGCTTAACCAGAATGGCCCAGGGGAAAAATACACATACCGTTGTAATTGGGCGAGTTTCTACTTTCAGATGCAATAGGAATTTTTGGGTTAGGTCAATCCGTTCGCGACATATGGGAGTTTGAAGCTAAGAAATGGTTGAGAAGAGAACAAATTTTTCGCAATTCTGCTGCTCCAAACGCTTAACCGGAATGGCCTAGGGAAAAAATACACGTACCGTTGTAATCGGGCGAGTTTCTACTTTCAAATGCAATAGGAATTTTTGGGTTAGGACAATCCGTTCGCTAGATATGGGAGTTTGAAGCCAAGAAATGGTTGAGAAGGCAACAAATTTTTCGCAATTCTGCTGCTCCAAACGCTTAACCAGAATGGCCCAGGAAAAAAATACACATTCCGTTGTAATCGGGCGAGTTTCTACTTTCAAATGCAATAGGAATTTTTGGGTTAGGTCAATCCGTTCGCGAGATATGGGAGTTTGAAACTAACAATAGGTTGAGAAGACAACAAATTTTTCGCACTACTGCTGCTCCAAACGCTTAACCAGAATGGCTTACGGAAAAAATACACATACCGTTGTAATCGGGCGAGTTTCTACTTTCAGATGCAATAGGAATTTTTGGGCTAGGTCAATCCGTTCGCGAGATATGGCAGTTTGAAGCCAAGAAATGGTTGAGAAGGCAAAAAATTTTTCGCAATTCTGCTGCTTCAAACGCTTAACCAGAATGGCCTGGGGAAAAAATACACGTACCGTTGTAATCGGGCGAGTTTCTACTTTCAAATGCAATAGGAATTTTTGGGTTAGGTCAATCCGTTCGCGAGATATGGGAGTTTGAAGCTAAGAAATGGTTGAGAAGAGAACAAATTTTTCGCAATTCTGCAGCTTCAAACGCTTAACCAGAATGGCCTAGGGAAAAAATACACATACCGTTGTAATCGGGCGAGTTTCTACTTTAAGATGCAATAGGACTTTTTGGGTCAGGTCAGTCCGTTCGCGAGATATAGGAGTTTGAAGCCAAGAAATGGTTGAGAAGGCAAAAAATTTTTCGCAATTCTGCTGCTTCAAACGCTTAACCAGAATGGCCTAGGGAAAAAATACACATACCGTTGTAATCGGGCGAGTTTCTACTTTAAGATGCAATAGGACTTTTTGGGTCAGGTCAGTCCGTTCGCGAGATATAGGAGTTTGAAGCCAAGAAATGGTTGAGAAGGCAAAAAATTTTTCGCAATTCTGCTGCTCCAAACGTTTAACCAGAATGGCCTAGGGAGAAAATACACATACCGTTGTAACCGGGCGAGTTTATACTTTCAGACGCAACAGAAATTTTTGGGTTCGGTCAATCCGTTCGCGAGATATGGGAGTTTAAAGCCAAGAAATGGTTGAGAAGGCAAAAAATTTTTCGCAATTCTGCTGCTCCAAACGCTTAACCAGAATGGCCTAGGGAAAAAATACACATACCGTTGTAATCGGGCGAGTTTCTACTTTCAGATGCAATAGGAATTTTTGGGATAGGTCAGTCCGTTCGCGAGATATGGGAGTTTGAAGCCAAGAAATGGTTGAGAAGAGAACAAATTTTTCGCAATTCTGCTGCTTCAAACGCTTAACCGGAATGGCCTAGGGAAAAAATACACGTACCGTTGTAATCGGGCGAGTTTCTACTTTCAAATGCAATAGGAATTTTTGGGTTAGGACAATCCGTTCGCTAGATATGGGAGTTTGAAGCCAAGAAATGGTTGAGAAGGCAACAAATTTTTCGCAATTCTGCTGCTCCAAACGCTTAACCAGAATGGCCCAGGGAAAAAATACACATTCCGTTGTAATCGGGCGAGTTACTACTTTCGAATGCAATAGGAATTTTTGGGTTAGGTCAATCCGTTCGCGAGATATGGGAGTTTGAAGCTAAGAAATGGTTGAGAAGAGAACAAATTTTTCGCAATTCCGCAGCTTCAAACGCTTAACCAGAATGGCCTAGGGAAAAAATACACATACCGTTGTAATCGGGCGAGTTTCTACTTTAAGATGCAATAGGACTTTTTGGGTCAGGTCAGTCCGTTCGCGAGATATAGGAGTTTGAAGCCAAGAAATGGTTGAGAAGGCAAAAAATTTTTCGCAATTCTGCTGCTTCAAACGCTTAACCAGAATGGCCCAGGGAAAAAATACACATACCGTTGTAATCGGGCGAGTTTCTACTTTAAGATGCAATAGGACTTTTTGGGTCAGGTCAGTCCGTTCGCGAGATATAGGAGTTTGAAGCCAAGAAATGGTTGAGAAGGCAAAAAATTTTTCGCAATTCTGCTGCTCCAAACGTTTAACCAGAATGGCCTAGGGAGAAAATACACATACCGTTGTAATCGGGCGAGTTTCTACTTTCAGACGCAACAGAAATTTTTGGGTTCGGTCAATCCGTTCGCGAGATATGGGAGTTTAAAGCCAAGAAATGGTTGAGAAGGCAAAAAATTTTTCGCAATTCTGCTGCTCCAAACGCTTAACCAGAATGGCCTAGGGAAAAAATACACATACCGTTGTAAACGGGCGAGTTTCTACTTTCAGATGCAATAGGAATTTTTGGGATAGGTCAGTCCGTTCGCGAGATATGGGAGTTTGAAGCCAAGAAATGGTTGAGAAGAGAACAAATTTTTCGCAATTCTGCTGCTTCAAACGCTTAACCAGAATGGCCTAGGGAAAAAATACACATACCGTTGTAATCGGGCGAGTTTCTACTTTAAGATGCAATAGGACTTTTTGGGTCAGGTCAGTCCGTTCGCGAGATATAGGAGTTTGAAGCCAAGAAATGGTTGAGAAGGCAAAAAATTTTTCGCAATTCTGCTGCTTCAAAAGCTTAAACAGAATGGCCTAGGGAAAAAGTTCACATACCGTTGTAATTGGGCGAGTTTCTACTTTCAGATGCAATAGGAATTTTTGGGTTAGGTCAATCCGTTCGCGACATATGGGAGTTTGAAGCTAAGAAATGGTTGAGAAGAGAACAAATTTTTCGCAATTCTGCTGTTCCAAACGCTTAACCGGAATGGCCTAGGGAAAAAATACACGTACCGTTGTAATCGGGCGAGTTTCTACTTTCAAATGCAATAGGAATTTTTGGGTCAGGTCAGTCCGTTCGCGAGGTATGGGAGTTTGAAGCCAAGAAATGGTTGAGAAGGCAAAAAATTTTTCGCAATTCTGCTGCTTCAAAAGCTTAACCAGAATGGCCTAGGGAAAAAATACACATACCGTTGTAATTGGGCGAGTTTCTACTTTCAGATGCAATAGGAATTTTTGGGTTAGGTCAATCCGTTCGCGACATATGGGAGTTTGAAGCTAAGAAATGGTTGAGAAGAGAACAAATTTTTCGCAATTCTGCTGCTCCAAACGCTTAACCGGAATGGCCTAGGGAAAAAATACACATACCGTTGTAATCGGGCGAGTTTCTAATTTCAGATGCAACAGGAATTTTTGGGTTATGTCAATCCGTTCGCGAGATATGGGAGTTTGAAGCTAAGAAATGGTTAAGAAGACAACAAATTTTTCGCAATTCTGCTGCTCCAAACGCTTAACCAGAATGGCCCAGGGAAAAAATAGACATACCGTTGTAATCGGGCGAGTTTCTACTTTCAGATGCAATCGGAATTTTTGGGTTAGGTCAATCCGTTCGCGAGATATGGGAGTTTGAAGCTAAGAAATGGTTGAGAAGAGAACAAATATTTCGCAATTCTGCTGCTTCAAACGCTTAACCAGAATGGCCTAGGGAAAAAATACACATACCGTTGTAATCGGGCGAGTTTCTACTTTAAGATGCAATAGGACTTTTTGGGTCAGGTCAGTCCGTTCGCGAGATATAGGAGTTTGAAGCCAAGAAATGGTTGAGAAGGCAAAA